>NW_027175976.1:7571233-8043733 GCF_023055335.1 Clinocottus analis
TCTGAACCATCAATGTTCACACACCACACATATGCAACATAATCTTACCTTTCTGAATGGTCCACAAATCACAGAAAACAGTAGAAACAAATGATTGGATATGAGAATCTTAAAACTGAACCAGCAATGATCACATACATAACAATGCCTTAATGGATGTACCACATCCACAGAGTATAATAGAAAAGAAAAAATGATTGCGCCCAACGTGGGGCTCGAACCCACGACCCTGAGATTAAGAGTCTCATGCTCTACCGACTGAGCTAGCCAGGCCTGCTGAACATGAAAAAGATCTATATTTTTGAACGCAGTAGCAGCATAGGTAAAATAATAGTAACAATAGTAGCAGTAGTGGCAATAGTAGTAGTAGTAGTAGTAGTAGTAGTAGTAGTAGTAGTAGTAGTAGTAGCAATAGCAGAGGCGTCTCTAGGATTTTGACACATCCAGGGCTTAGCCTTGAAAAGTATAGCAGCAGCTTGCTGTTGTGAAGTGCGCCTGCTGCCTGACGCTGCTGTTTTGGGTGAATGACGTCACGAGTGACCTGGAGATGTTTGTGCCAAAGCCAAAGTAGTGGCTTTTAAATAAATAAATATTTATAATTGTTACTCATACCTGTCCAAAAACACTGTAGAACCATCCACATGAGATAACCGTAATTTGAGAATGTGATCTTAAAAAAAAAGAAGAAAAAAAAAAGAAAAAATTTAAATTAATATTCAGGGTTAATTAAAAAACATCCGGACCCTTAGCCCTGAATGTTTTAGCCTAGGGACGCCACTAAGCAATAGTAGCAGTAGTAGCAATAGTAGCAGAAGTAGCAGTAGTAGTCGTAGTAATACCAGTGGTAGAACAGCCCCAGTGATGGTAGTATAAATTGGAACAACAGCATCAGAAATATAAGTACTTGTAGTATCTGTAGTAGCTTCACTATAATAGTGGTAGTATAGTTGTTGTAATACAAAAGCTACAAACACACCAGTGGTGGTACTATAAATATAAGTAGTAGTCGTAGAAATACAAGCAATAGTGGTAGTAACAGTAACAGCAGTAGTAGCAGCAGTATCAGTAGTAGTTGCAGTAATACCAGTGCTACAACAGCACTAGTATAAACATAAGTAGTAGTAGTAGTAGTAGTAACAGTAGTAGTAGCTGCAGTATAAGTAGTAGCAGTACAGTTGTACAGTACAGTTGTAGTAATTCCAGTGGTACAACAGCAGCAGTAGAAGTTGCAGAAATATTAGTAGTAGTAGGAACTGTAATAGAAGCAGTATAGGTAGTAGTAGTAGTAGTAGTAGTAGTAGTAGTAGTAGTAGTAGTAGTAGTATGGTTGTAGTACTACATGTAGTAATACAAAGTGTAAAATATAAACATGCAATAGTATTATACAATACAGAAGCTCACGTCAATAAAATGTGGGTAATTCAGCAAAATGTCTCACAGAACACATGCCCATTGTGAGGCTTAAATTAATAAAAGTGAATGCCCCGTGTGAGGCTCGAACTCACGACCTTCAGATTATGAGACTGACGCGCTGCCTACTGCGCCAACGAGGCTACATTTGAGCGCTAACAGGAAGTCTTTAAATCGGACCTCCATGTATGGTATGGTCGTTTGGTTGTAGTAACTATCCTCGTCCACCAGAGGGAGGCAAAGCTCTTCCCAGTGTCACTGTTCAGCCTTCCGTCCGCTGCGCTTGTATTAAATTAACATTATTGTCCACAGAATTTCCCTTTAGGGATTAATAAAGTACATATCTATCTAGAAGGTATTCAACACAAGTATAGTGGGCTGTATGTGTTGACTGCATGGATATACTAAACAATACTTGAGTTATACACAAGTACTGTAGAAGAATATGAACTACTATGAATACTGTTTGATAATATATAATTCAATCCTGCTTTACTGTTTATTTACATTACTATATTTGTTATTTACTATGTGTCTCTTGTGTGCACTGCCGCTGTAATCCTGCAATTACCCCATTGGGGGACTAATAAATAATTATTTGTATGGTATGGTATTTTGGTTGTAGTAACTATCCTCGTCCACCAGAGGGAGGCAAAGCTCTTCCCAGTGTCACTGTTCAGTCTTCCGTCCGCTGTGCTTGAATTAAATTAACATTATTGTCCACAGAATTTCCCCTTAGGGATTAATAAAGTACATATCTATCTAGAAGGTATTCAACACAAGTATAGTGGGCTGTATGCGTTGACTGCATGGATATACTAAACAATACTTGAGTTATACACAAGTACTGTAGAAGAATATGAACTACTATGAATACTGTTTGATAATATATAATTCAATCCTGCTTTACTGTTTATTTACATTACTATATTTGTTATTTACTATGTGTCTCTTGTGTGCACTGCCGCTGTAATCCTGCAATCACCCCATTGGGGGACTAATAAATAATTATTTGTATGGTATGGTATTTTAGTTGTAGTAACTATCCTCGTCCACCAGAGGGAGGCAAAGCTCTTCCCAGTGTCACTGTTCAGTCTTCCGTCCGCTGCGCTTGAATTAAATTAACATTATTGTCCACAGAATTTCCCCTTAGGGATTAATAAAGTACATATCTATCTAGAAGGTATTCAACACAAGTATAGTGGGCTGTATGTGTTGACTGCATGGATATACTAAACAATACTTGAGTTATACACAAGTACTGTAGAAGAATATGAACTACTATGAATACTGTTTGATAATATATAATTCAATCCTGCTTTACTGTTTATTTACATTACTATATTTGTTATTTACTATGTGTCTCTTGTGTGCACTGCCGCTGTAATCCTGCAATTACCCCATTGGAGGACTAATAAATAATTATTTGTATGGTATGGTATTTTGGTTGTAGTAACTATCCTCGTCCACCAGAGGGAGGCAAAGCTCTTCCCAGTGTCACTGTTCAGTCTTCCGTCCGCTGCGCTTGAATTAAATTAACATTATTGTCCACAGAATTTCCCCTTAGGGATTAATAAAGTACATATCTATCTAGAAGGTATTCAACACAAGTATAGTGGGCTGTATGCGTTGACTGCATGGATATACTAAACAATACTTGAGTTATACACAAGTACTGTAGAAGAATATGAACTACTATGAATACTGTTTGATAATATATAATTCAATCCTGCTTTACTGTTTATTTACATTACTATATTTGTTATTTACTATGTGTCTCTTGTGTGCACTGCCGCTGTAATCCTGCAATTACCCCATTGGGGGACTAATAAATAATTATTTGTATGGTATGGTATTTTGGTTGTAGTAACTATCCTCGTCCACCAGAGGGAGGCAAAGCTCTTCCCAGTGTCACTGTTCAGTCTTCCGTCCGCTGCGCTTGAATTAAATTAACATTATTGTCCACAGAATTTCCCCTTAGGGATTAATAAAGTACATATCTATCTAGAAGGTATTCAACACAAGTATAGTGGGCTGTATGCGTTGACTGCATGGATATACTAAACAATACTTAAGTTATACACAATTACTGTAGAAGAATATGAACTACTATGAATACTGTTTGATAATATATAATTCAATCCTGCTTTACTGTTTATTTACATTACTATATTTGTTATTTACTATGTGTCTCTTGTGTGCACTGCCGCTGTAATCCTGCAATTACCCCATTGGGGGACTAATAAATAATTATTTGTATGGTATGGTATTTTGGTTGTAGTAACTATCCTCGTCCACTAGAGGGAGGCAAAGCTCTTCCCAGTGTCACTGTTTAGCCTTCCGACCGCTGCGCTAGTATTAAATTAACGTTATTAACGCAACAAAGTAGCCATTTAGCGCACGTGTACATGGACATTTTAACAAAGTCACACGAGCAATATGGTCCGTAAAAATTGTCAGTAACTCACCCACCGGCCGCTCAAGAAAAAAATAGGCTATTTTAACATATTTTTGTCGAGTTCTCCTCCAAGTCCGGTCGACCGTAGAGCGAAGTTGAACCGTGTCCTCGGCCTTCTGGTCCGGTTTCTCCGCCAGAAATTCGCATCTTATCACGACAATTCTTACAAAAGAACATAACTCCTTCTTTGAAACTCGTGTTTATTTGCTTATTTATTTGTTTCTTGTGTGCACTGACGCTGTAATCCTGCTATTTCCCCACTGCGGGACTAATAAGTAATTATCTTATTTTAAATAACCGTGGGTTAGGGCCATCGTGGAGCCTGCTTCAATTAAGGCTGTAGAGTTAACAAAATAAAAATAATAATTTTCTATTCTCATAAATATATTTACACGCAGTTCACCAATATGATGTTATAGTTTACCTTTAAAACGAACGGGTGGATTTTATTTTAAATATAATTAAACCTACCAATTAATGTAGTGCTATCACGTGGCAGTTAAGTTTCACATTCGCAGCGCTACAACGACGCAACCAAGTAGCCATTTTGAGCACGTGTACGTGAACATTTAAACAAGTCACACAAGCAATATGGTCCGTAAGAATTGGTAGTAACTCACCCACCAGTTGCTCGAAAAAAAAAAATAGGCTAATTTTAGCATATTTCTCGAGTTCTCCTCCAAGTCCGGTCGGCCGTCGAGCGATAAAAGCCTCCGTCCGTTGAACCGCGTCCTCGGCCTTCTGGTTCGGTTTCTCCGCCAAAAAAATCGCATCTTATCCCGATAACTCCTCCAAAAGAACATAACTCCTTCTGGCTGAAATGAACTACACGGTAATAACGGCGCAGGTCCCGGGTAATAAGCCCCCATCTTCGGACGAGCGAGCGAAGTGACGACGTCCTCCGTCTCGGGCCGCACCTTTAATTAGCCAGCAGCCAATCAGAGAGCGCCGAACGCGATGCCACCCACGTCACGTGTTGAGGTGCCCGCTAGTGTGCACGTCGCAGTACGTGATGGAAAATTACCTGAAAGTTTTAACAACATCTGGGACTACGTAATATAGGAGTTTCATAGCTGTAGCTGAAGTTATTTCTTATTTCTGAGGGGTTTTATCTCAGTTTGTGCACAACATTGTTTCTCCAATTATGATATATTGTTGCAGCAGCTGACAATATTATAGTTCTTACACTGTTTATAAGAAGGCGGACATTTAGTAGATTTAAGTATCAATTGAGTGCATATAAACCAGGAAGTGTTTCTGAACAAAATAAAACGTGACCAACAGAGACATATTTAATAATTTAATTTCATCATGCAGAAACCATTCAGAAAATACTTTGACAGTATTTCAACAACAGTAAAAAAAATAAAAATAAAAAAAGAACATAAAGACGTTTCATGATGCCAATAAAACACAGGTCTCATGTTATCTAGGCTGAAGGTAGTTAGTACATAAAATAAACATAAAAAAGAAAACACATGCAGAACACTACCTCTTTTCAAATGGCACGAGTTTAAAAGATAAACGTTGTGGCGAGTGCACTCCTTCACGCTCCAGATGAGAATCATTATCATCCCACGTTTAATCATAATACTTTTATCACACCAGAGATGAACACGGAGCTCGTCTCCAAGAAACATCTGCGTGGCATTTTATTACAAAAACTTGTATTTAGGGAAAATCTCATTTAGTCCAAAAAAGTAATGAAAGTGAAATTGTTTCACAATTATGGCCTCATTGTCAAACACGGATATGGAGTTATTAACATGAGGAGCTTTTTTTTTTAGTGAGCTACTTTGCTTTCATTTTTTCAGGCTAATAAAATTTAATCTCAAAATCCACTCGCGCCAATAAAGTCCAAACAATTACATCAATTGGTTTAAATCGCATTCAGGAAAATGCGATCAAGAATTTAAATTAGGATTTCGAGCACAACATCTGCGTAATGACAACACTGCTTTGTGGAAAAATGACAAAGCACAGCGGAGCCGGAACGGCACGAAGCTTATGTTCTGGTTATTACATCCGCCCATGACTTGGTGTCGCGTGTTCACAACACGAGGCCCCGATGGAGCCAGAGAAAAGGCTGCAGATCACAAAACTTCCCTTTAAATGAGCGGCATGACGCAAAATTGAATTTTTCACCTGTAAAAAGATGAGATTATAGGAGACGTTTAAACATTTAATGTCCAGGCTCGTCAGTTGTCGTGTAATTATCAAGCAACAACTCAAACAAACAGCTTATAACATGGCACAAAAAAGAAAAATGGTGGGTTTTTTCTTCTATATTAGCAACTAAAGACTTGCTTGGTGTAAAATGACTATTCTTAGACTGAAGTAAAGAGGAGTAAAGAGTTTTTTAAAACACAAATAGGTCCGACGTCTCTTTAGTTCTGAGGGCGAGTCGTTCCCCGTTTTCTTCCTTTCATTCATCCAGCTGTCTGCTGACAGGAAGTCAGTGCTTCTTCTTCATCATCTTCTTCTTCTCCTCTCAAGGAGGATTATGTGGATAACCGAACACTGTGGGAAACAAAAGCAAACTAATCTCCTATCACAACAGCTGGAGGACAACATGACTAATAGGAAAGGGAACCAAAAAACGTTTGAGAAGGTATCAACGTGAAGATGGATCCCACAGTGTTTCCTCTGTAGAGACAAAGTAGAGTTTAATTCATTCCTCCTCAAGGTGGAGAACATATTTGTCCTTTCTTCCAGATGATGGTCATTTACTTCTATCGAGTGAGGCTGGAAAAATTGTCCTCAATATACCATTTAACTTAAAAAGATGGAGGGAAACACTGCATCCTTCCCTGGACTTCTTCTCCCTTTTTTTTTTTTTTAATCGTTTCCTTCATTGCAAACAGTCACTTCCTTCTTTGTTCCCTCCTTCCACACCACACATACAAAACAAAACTCCTTGTCGACTAGTTCCTTCTCCATCTTCTTGTAAAAAGTCACCCTTCTTCCTTCCATGTGTTCACAGGAGTACGTCCCGATCCGTTTGTCCGTCCTCTCCTCAATGGAAGATTCCTCTCCTCTCAGAACAACACATCTTCGTTGGTGATGAGCGACTCCACCACGAGTCTCTGGTATCGGATGTCGTTGAGCGCCGTCATGGCGTCCAGCCCGGGCGCCCTCATCAGCGTCGGGCCGAAGACGATGCCCAGGTTCTCGCTGGACATGAGGTTCTCCTTCTCGTACTCGGTCACTCTGGAAGAGAGGAAGGACAATACGGGTAACCAGGCGGAAAAAAGCGGACCGCGAAACTCGAAACAACTCCGGCTGCGATGATTAAACGCCCCCGTCCATTTAGCGGAATCTTAAACGACTTAAAGCATGCGATGAAGTGGAGCTCAGACCTCTTGAGGTGAGCCATGAGGCATCGCAGAGTCTCGCAGTGAGCGGGCGGCAGCAGCTTCAAGGCCTCGTGGAGAGACTCCAGGCGCTTTTCTGGGTCTGCGATCTCTGCAACGCACAAAAAGAATAGACTGTGAACAAACGAAAACTCTCAACACTCTTTTCCCCACGCATTTCCATGGTTTTTCCATGACCGTAAGAACCCTGATAAAGCGCAAAGACCTACTTCCTGTCTCTATGAAGCGCGGGTACGCGTCGTACGTGATGAGGGGAATAGGCAGCTCCCGGAAGTAGAGCTTGAGGGCTCCCGTGATGATGTTGAGGTCCTCGTACGCGTTCGAGGAGATGTCCGCCTTCTCGCCGTCTGTGGAGCGGATGAGCCCAGATTACGGTTACCAGATGAAACATCGGCCTTCGGGGGTCGTCGAAAAGGGGAAAACGGGACACTCACCTCTGTCGAAGGTGAGCTTGACATCTTCAATCAGCTCACTGAAGCCGGATATCCTGTACAAGCCCTCCGACTGGAGACCTGAGACACACAACGAGAGCTGAAGGGACGCCATTGTTCAGAGTTGATTATTCTGCAGAGACACAGCAATGCGCCCGCGGGCAATGGTGTCTCTCGCGGCGTGCCGACGGAACAGCTTAAGACGAACGCACCGAAAGGAGAGGCAGGAATAGGAGCTAAACTCATCCAGACGAGAGATAAACGAAGAGAGAGAGAAGGACGGCACTGAGGATTGATGAGAGGCTGAAACAGAGCGTGGGGGATGAGACCTAAATTGCTCTCCTGCCGCTGTCAAGTTCAATCACTTCAACTCAGGTGTCTGTATTGATTGCATTAGTTTCACTCGGGTATGGAGTCGTGGTCAATAAAACTACTCAGATCCCATGAGGTGTGGGGGGGTTGGGAGACCGCAGCGCTCCCACTCTCCCATGCGGGAGTTATTCAGCCTGCGTGCATCTTAACGCACATACACAAAGTCTCTCACCTCGAGCCTCGATTTCCTGGATGCACATGTCGACCACCATGGGCCTCTTGGTGTTGTGGGCTTTCACCAGCGTGGTCAGGTCGCAGCTGTACACCTTCTTGACGTGCCGCAGGTCCGGCTGGCAGTCGTTGGGCACGACTTTGGAGCACTGCTTGTGGACGTTCAACCCACAGTCTGGCGGAGAGAGACGGAGAGAACAGGGGAAGGGAGTCAGCTCTCGGGCGTCTGCATCCCGCTTTCAAGCCGGGTCAGGAGAACGTCAGCCTTCCGATACCGAGGGCATAAAAAACTGGAAAGTTGCATTTATGCGTCGGCGTTGCAGAGGCGCAGTTCATCACACGGACAAGTGTGTTCTCTGGCACTGGAGTGAGTCTTTTAGCATTTAAAAAAGGACACGATACACAGCCGGAGATGAGTCAACGGTGACTAACTGTCCCAGCTTCAAGTCACGGTTTAAGAGAGAGGAGGCGCAACATGAGAAACACAGTGGAGGAGGCGATATACACTGATGTGTGTGTGTGTGTGTGTGTGTGTTACCTGCACACTTGACTCCCTGAGCGATGAGGCCCCACATGAAGTTGGCGCAGTACTCACACCAGTGAGGACCTCTGAACGTATGGACCTTTAAGAGACAGAGATAATTACTCACTATTGTATCCCACTAAATGTAATCAAAGAGTGAAAACGGCATGTTGAGCTTTGTATTGAGAACAAGTAATACCTGAATACCAGAAATAACCTTATAATATCATATTATAGACACCGGTAGAACCATGGAGACACGATAGGAAAGCTAAAAGAGCGGTTTTAGAAAAAAATACATTGGAAGCCGTAATCTTCTTCTTTGTTCTTCTATATAATGAAATGCTAATAACCTGTGTGTGTGGTGTGTATATGTGTGTATATGTGTGTGTTCATCATCCATATTTCCCTTGAGCTCAGGACGTTGTGGCTCTGACCTTTGTGCTCTTCACGATTGGCTCCTGGTAATGTGGACATGTGGGAATCTAAAGCGCTGCACAAAAGCTCCAAACCTGAAATGTAAATGCAGGACCGAGTGTGTGTGTGTGTGCGTGTGGGTGTGTGCGCGTGTGGGTGTGTGTGCATGCGTGTGGGTGTGTGCGTGCGTGCGTGCGTCCTAATGCGTTCTTCGCTATCTGAGGTGAATTTGAATAAGACCCCATGAGCTGAAGCAGCAATTCTGGCAGCATTCAACACAAACACACACTCACACACACACACACACACACTCACACACACACACACACTCTCGAACAGGACTGTGTGGAGGAGCAAAGGAGAGGCTCACCTTGAAGTTGTGGACCTTCTCGTACTTGGGCGCCAGGTCGCTCTCCCTCAGCGTGGCCCTCCGCACCAGCGACGTGAGCTGCGAAAGGGCGAAAGATCTGATTGGTTGCCAGAAGGTGGAGGCGGGCGAGGTGGGTTTGGCGGGTGCCGGCGCCCGGGGGAAACGGGGCGTCGAGCCCGCGCCGGTGTCCGCGGTGCCGCCCGAGACCGGCAGGGAGGGGATGGAACCAGCGCTGGCGTTCAGGCCGAGCGCCGCGGTCAACAAAGAGCCCTTCTGACCCGCCTGCTTCTCGGCTCGCCGGCGCGACTGCTTTTTACCTCTTTTGACCACGTACGACTCTCTGCTCGGCATCGTGGGATTTGTAAACTCACGCTGGAGGTTTAAAACCAAAACGCTGGCTCTGAGCCGAAGATGAAACTAATAATAAGTACAGTCAGCCAATAACACTGCAAAGGAATGTGAAACCTCCCAAAGGAAGAAAATACTAAAGGCTGTATTTCAAATTATGAGGAATAGTGAAGAAAAAAAACGGAAAAAAGTAGAAAGCTGGATTCTTAAATAATTTCAAAAGCTCCGTCCGACAACAACATCCCAAAGCGAGGAGCCAGCGCAGGACCAATCCTGCCGTTCAGAGATCAGCCAATCGGCTCGGCTCTGCGTCCTGATGCGGCTGCATGGTGCAATTCCACTTCATAACAAAAAGAAAAACAAAAAAAGGTGAAACCAGCAAATCAAAAAAATAAATAAAATCACCGCTTTAAACACTGCAAAAGAAAGTTCTCGGAATAAGATTCAATAAATCTCCGAAACCCCTCAAACAGGACTGATGCTGCCGAATGTGCATTCCCGTCTCTCAGTCTCCTGGAGGTGAGCGCTTCAGCCCACATGGCTCAGTGTGTGTGTGTGTGTGTGTGTGTGTGTTAATCCTCTTCCCCTCCACACACTCTCACCAGGCAGCCGAGTGGAGGAGGGAGGTGTTAGAGGCGGAGCGAGACGGGAGAGGAGCGGGGGAGGGGCCGAGCTGCAGTATCGGGTGAATTTAACAGGTCGCATTGAGAGGAAAAGCAGCCAATCACAGCGCGGCGGGTTGTTGTTGTTTGTCACCACTTTCTGCCACCTGAATTGTCCCACGGAGAGAAAGCACGAGCTCACGAGCGATCGCTTTATTCACCCGTTTCATGGTTGGACTTCTATGAGCGGTGGGTCTCAATTGAACCCCGTTACTTGCGAGACATTAGCAATCTCATTGTGGCAGAAAAACAGACCAGCAAGCACATTGTCCCTAATCCTCAGTTTATAGACACAACACAGTGAATATGTATGACTGGTCATGGATATTTAATGATGGGATGGCGGGTGGGAGGCTGGATAACAAAGAAACCCCTCGATTATAGACAGAAAGACAAAAAAAACACAACAGAGGAAGGAAAAAAGAAAGAAAGCAAGTTCTGCTGAGCTCTCATATCAACGATTGTGTCTCTTTTCTTCTGTCAGATCGAAGGCATTCGGTTGCTGCCTTTCTTCCTCTCACCAAAACACTAATCCTGCTAAAGATTCAAACATTTTAAAAGTCATCAACCACAACCATGTCTTCGCCGTCAAACCTGCAGCCAACACAGCGCTGAAAGGCGATTGGCGGCATTAAAAAAAAGGCATTTGTCTTCCCAACAGAGAGAGAAAGAGCCACCTCCGGTCTCAATGTCACAGCCGCACTGCTTTGTCTGCAAATCCAACCAATTACCAGAGCGCGCGCACACTCACTCAGAGACGCACACACACACACACACACACAGACAATGATGTACGAGGTGCAGTGTAGGTGGTCATGCACTGCGGGCCACACGAGGCCCCCGGAGGCTCAGCGCTGGTGTAGCAGATAAACACACTGCGCACACTACTTTTGTGTTGTTGTTTTGCGTCGTCCGTTCCGACCGGACTCGTCGTAAACACGCAGCCGCAACGGAGATTTACATCGAATGTTGCCCCTGCGATGCACGCGGTGAACCTCACGTCTCCAACGCCGTCCGCTTTCAAACTCTCAAAAAAGCTCTTTAAGAAATGAATAAAAATAGTTTCTGCGTCTGTGTTGAAAAACTAATCAGACTAAACAATTATCTCACAACTGAATGGAAACTAATGAGCCGACAAGCGACTTGATTGCTAAATACTGAGGAGACGCCTTTCAGGAGATAGCAGGTTTCTGCAGGCAAACTGCTGTTATGTAATTTTACTGCAGAGCCTTTGGCTGGAGGCCATCGCTCCTCTGCATCTATCCATCCTCCTCTTCCTCCTCCTCCTCCTCCTCTTCCTCCTCTTCCTTTCACTATGTTCCTCAACTCTCATCCTTCCATCTCAGTCCTGTGCAGACAGAAACTTCCCCTGCAGTTATTTAAACTCTGTGCAGAGTTGCTTAACATGCATCTACTGTTGTTTTAAACTTTCTACCAGATTTCTGGAAGCGTTACGGTGGTTTACACGCAAACATTTACCGCTTTACAATTTGCTCACCCGTCATTTATGAGGGGTAGGAACAACTTTAAGAGATCGGTTGTTCTTTCCACAGCATAACTACCGATTCTTTTCCTCTGCTGAACCGAAACGGAAAATCAGAACATTTCCAATTTATGTCTCTCTGGATTGAGCAGCACACATTTAAAGATGCATCTCTTCATCGCCGCTTTTCTGCATCAATCCGTCCTTCCCACACATTTTCCATGCCAACGTCTCAATCTCAGCTGTAAGATATAAACGATTACTCACCATTTTATAGTCTTCTAAAGACAATTCGCAAAGCACACAGACGAAGAGATTCGATGAATGATTAAATTATTCTGAGAGTGATTACTTGTAAGACTTCATTTCAGACTGTAGTTCCCTGAAGGGGATATTCTTTGGTCAGGAGCCAACTCAACTTGGGCCAGTTTGCCAAAAACATATGGAAATTGAAGGCTTTGGCCCGAGTGCAGACACAGTTTCCATCTCCATATTTCTTGCAGAGAGTGATCAGTTTTGCAGATAGTGCAAAGTTGTTTTGTGTGATTAATGCTTGAGGTTTCTCATTATGAAGCCTCTTAAAAGTCTGTTATGTCACTCTGTAGCTGAAGATGCAAAACGTCATCGTTTGTGGTCTTCTATCGGATGCTTAAACGTGCGTGTGCATGTGTGTGTGTGTGTGTGTGTGCGTGTGTGTGTGTCCTCACCCTCTCCTCGGCGTTATGGTCGTCTTTGGCAGGAGCCGGTCCGTCGGTGGCCTCGGGGCTTTGTGGCAGATGTTTTTTCAGGGTGGGCTCCTGGTTCAGGGTGGTGTAGCCCACGTGCTCATAGATGGGGTTGATGGTCATCTTGGCGATGTACTCCGCTGCCTGACGGAAGAGAAGGTCGCAGGTTTACTTCCCCTCACAAACCGTATGAATTTGTCCCGTCCCTGGACAGTTTCGTCAGCTGTGGTACAAAAAAACTGCACAAAGATATGCTTGATTTGACAGAATAAACAAAGAAACACTGAATGGTGAAGTTCCTTCTTTTTTAGATTATTTTCAAAGAATCCAGACACTCGGATGATCCAGTAAACAAGCGGATAAGAAAGGTGAGTCGAGCTGAAGGTCAGGTAAACATAGGCTGAAAGCTCAAACGCTTCCTTTTTGTAATCATCCATAATCAGCGTTTACAGCCACTGATTACAGCCCTGATTAATGGGTCCAACTGTGCATGACTGTGTGCGCTCAGAGCTCATGTAGAAGGTTTAGTTGTTGTGTTTTCTGTCACGGTGAAGTGGACACGTGGCCACACACACACACACACACACACCTTCGTCTCGATGTAGAGCGTGATGAGGCCGTCCGTGACCAGGTCGTGGATGGACTCGAACCTCTTCTCTCCCACAAAGTGCTTCCCGTCGTGGTAGAGACGGAAGTTTCTTGTCTGGTTCCCAAACCTGGATGGAATAAAGGAAGACACTTTAGTTGAAGCACTGATGCCCAAAGTCTTAGACACAGTTATTTATATTCATAAGATTTCATCAAAATGACAATATATAATAAACAGATCTGTGCCACAGATCAGTGCTAGCTTTGTGAGCTAGGAACGCGGGCTAGCCTCTCCCACCACCTCCACAGTGCTGGCTTGCAAGCTAGCAGCGCTAGCTAGCTAGTGATGTAGCAGCAGAAGCGGCTTATAAACCGCCGGGCTTGCTCATGATTAAATATACACTCAGTGAAACTGATTGTGAAATACTGTTATTTTATGTATTTTCTCATACTATTAGCATTCAGAGCAATGTTTTTTGTATGCTTAATTGTAGTTCTAATTTGTTTTTACCTTAAATTTATTGTAACATTGTGTGAGAAACACCTAGCAAAATAAGCTTTTCATTGTTTAGAGAAACTGGTATCAGCGCATATGACAATGCAAATATCTTGAATCATGTTTCCTCCATTAATGCACAAACCTACTGCATCAAAAAAAATGGCACAAACTGTGACAGATAGACTCTGAACTGGGCCAACACATTATCGGCTCCTCGTGAAACCACCGCGAGAGAAAACGTCACCGCGAGATCATTAACCCAAAACCAAACCTTTCCGTTTCTGCCGACCCAGAGCGGGACGCCCGCGTATGGAAGTGGTATTTATGGAAGGTAATTATCACCCCCTGAGACGGGGAGAGAGAAGCGTGTGCAGGTGGAAGAATGACGTGTCTATGAATAGAGCAAACTGACCCAAAACCAAATTAAAATGAAGCCATGGGCCCATTTCAAAAGTGTGATATCTACTCTAAGGAAACGACGGGCGCACATTCGAGTTAAACCGACTGCTGATGCGCTTCCGAGCGACTGAGCCGCGTTAAACCTCGACGGCATTGATCCGCCACACAACTGACACTTTGACCTCTCCTCTTGGCGACAGGTGTGTGGAGCCATGTGAGTTTGGAGCTAAACGCCTCTGAGAAGCTTACAGATTAAACTATTCCCCACACCTCAGAGCACGCGATCCCTGCGCCGGTACTGGAGCCGTCACAGAGCCACCGAGCTCAGGTTTGAGGTCTTGGTCGTCTGCATCTGGCTGACACGTTACCTGAGAGCCAGCGTGTACGTGCCCGGCTGCCTCTGACTCTCCCTGATGAGGTAGCTGCCTTCGGCCTGACTCAGCAACTGGTCGGCCTCTTCTCTGGAGATCATCCCATGGTACCTGGACGTGAACGGCATCAAAATATTACGATTTCCTCGAGAAAACATGCGCTTGTGTGTGTGTGGAGATGGAGTCCAATGAATTGAGGGAATGTGCCTCATATATGTTACGGATAAAGAGAAGGACGACTTACTCTCTTCCATAGTATTTGGGTCGATTGTCCCCCTAAAAAGGGAGAAGAAAAATATGTAAAACACAAAAAAAGGTATTGTGAGATCTCATAAGATGAAACGGCTACAGCTGGAATGTGTACATGGCAGTATCACAATGTCCTATTGCTCTGGAGGACAGCACTTCATTCCTCACAACAACAACAATAGGATGTATGAAATGCCACCACAGACACAAACACAAACACACACGCACACACACACACACACACACACACGCACACACACACACACAGTGCTCTTCGCGAGTGTGTGGGCGTGGAGAATACTGCACGAGTCGGATAAAAAGCAGAACATTGTGTTGCTCTCAGACTGCTGTGCAGCCAATAAATCAACAACGATCCCACAATATGAATTTGGATGCTGTGTGTGTATGTGAGAGTGTGCATGTGTGAAAGTGTGTGTGTGCGTGTACGTGCATGATGCAACAGTCTCCTATTCGGAGAGGATTCCAGTTAAAGCGAACAGCAGCCTGACTGAGCTGGAGGCAATAAGCCAAGCACACACACACACACACACACACACATTGTGGGTCTCTGTATTTTGAATTAAATGTTGCACAGAGCAGGTCTAGAGTGAAATAAACATTTACCTGGATTCACACACATGGAACAATTATCTAAACAGTGCGTTTCCAGTTGTGCACACGGAGTATTAGGCACCTGTAGTAACACAAATGTGTCATAGTGCTTTGATAAAGTTGTATATTAATAACGTAACCCGATATCCTCCGGCGAAAGGACAATCTCCCGCTTATTTAAACCACCTTGACATGCCACACATTAAAAAGTACCAGCTTTAGATAAATGCTTACTGGTGCATCGTTAACTCACATATGGCTCAACTCCCAGCAGACAACACAGAGCTCCCAGTAGTCCGTCTGCTGGTTTTAACTGGGTCAGCACCGACTACCTGACCGGGCATCAGAGCCAACAGCTGTTCATTTAGCATCCACACACACACACACACACACACACACACGCACACACACTGCCCTGAGAGGACTGTCTTTTACAGATTAACACAAACACCAGATGCACAATCCCCCAGTCTTTAATCCCCCTTTGGATTCTCTCAAACCATGATGTCCCCCCACAAGCACACATCTGGTGACACACACACACACACACACACACACACACACACACACACACACACACACACACACACACACACACACACACACACACACACACACACACACACACACACACACACACACACAGTGAGGGCAGAGGTGCTGGTGCATGGCATTAGGTGGGTGCCCTCGTATAGGGGCGCAGACTCTACTCATCACAAACTAAATTTACAAAAACACTTCGACCTACTTCATTGGGTGCTTGCTGAAGGTCCCCAGATGTCGCATAGATAATTGAATTGTACCAATATTACAAAAAGCGCTCGCTCCTTTTAGGAAGAAGATGAATATTGTTATAGGATCTGACTTGGTTTTCAAATATTACCACTGAAGCTGCTTTTAAGAACATGAAAAAAAATAATCGTGCTTAACAGATGCCTTCCCTGAAGACAATGGATTGGTGAACGACAGCAAAAACAATCAGATCGGCTACAAGCCGAGTCAGCGGATAGTTGTCTCCGAGGAGACGACACACACACACACACACACACTTGCACACACCGCACAAAGACACACACAGAAATGTTCAGCTTGCTTGAGGCTTAAACCACAGCTTTACTGTTTCGGTTGGTAATTGAAAGTGATGTTGGAGAGCGAACAACACGCATAAGTGCAGATACGAGCTAATGGCACCGCAAACTGAGCGCCTTAGGGCGTGCGGGGAAACACCCACCAGACGCACAAATCTCCTGCTTCTATTCTAAACTACTTTTTCACGCGTGAACCCAAAGAGCACGAGGGATCGTTGCCACTGCATGCACAGTGACAGCACAAAGTCCAACCACTAATGTGATGGCGGGCTGGCGAGAAGAGGAGGCGTGTTCTCACCTCACAGGTGCAGGTGAGTCTGCGGGGGTGAGGCGCCTCCTGCTGGAGCTGGTACACTGTGGCAGCAAACACAAATAATCAGCAGCAGAAAGACACACTGTAAGAATACGACAAAAAAATGAGGGCAATGACACAATAAATGCTCCATCAATACTCACAGTAAGACTTCCACACCGGTGGTCTGTATTCATCGTGATCTGAGGACAGAAACAGCACAAGCTCCTAAACAGTGAGTCCGAATGCCCCCAAGTGGACAAAACCCAACACTTTTTCATTTCATCTGCCAGTTCTTTGTCTCGATTTTGGTATGAACCATTAACCAGAAAGATCAGGACGCTCTCATCCTTTGTTTTTTTTTAAACCAATCAAATAACACATTATCTATTTGCAGGAGAAGCTCAATATATTAAAAAATAGACATTTTTCAGTCAGTCAAACACACTCAAATGTTGGTTTAACGGATGAGAAGTTGTTCCTGAGTAAGAGCACCTGCTTAAAAACGGACACTGATCTATTAACTTTATTAAAACAGTTTTGACACAAAGACATGTGAGGAGAAGCCTTTTAAGCTCCTTTACTTCATCTATTTTGTGTGCAATTACCTCGGGGTGAATCCAACAGCAAATCCTCCCCGAGCATAAAACTGTGACTAAGTGACTTTGTGAATAAATCTACTCAGTAAAGCATTAAAAAGCCGTGAAAGATTAATTTATATTCCTGTGCGGAAAGCGGCGGCTTGTAAATGAGCTCTCGCTGCGATGTTTATCTTTCTTATTGTCAGGCAAGATTGTGTCGTCGCCCTCTTTCAGGTTTGCCCGTCTCCAATAAATTGGAGATGGATATCAACACTGGCAGTGCGTCGACGGCAGCGCTTGTTCAGCTGTTGCAGAACCATAAACAACAGCCGATATTAATATTAGACTCTCTGCAACATTAGACGCCGAGAGGAACAGAATATCTTTCAGTTTCAAGCTCTCAAGTGGAGTTCATCTGAGCTCTGCAGCAGCTAGTAGTAAATATAAAAAACTTAACATTATGGAACACATCCTGAAAAATAAAAGTATTGTTGTATAAGCGTAATGGCTGCTGCACTCTTGCCGTTTTTACTGTTAAAACATGTGTTTATTTCCTTAAAAACTTAATTTTGATGGAGAAAACTGAATGCATCTATTCAAGTTCAGGCATCTCTTCCATCTTTTCCGCGTCGGGTAAAACTAACAGCCTGCTTCCTGTCTGCGTGCACTCTGTGTTCACTCGGCAAGTCTTATCTATTCAACACTTGTCGTCCCGGTATCCTGTCTTCAAAATAACTCAAAATCCTCCTCCTCAAGGCAACACAACGTCACAGTGAGACACACCAAAGACAAAACACATCTCCTGCTGACAACTCTCTGTGCCTATAACACTGAAGGGAAATACAAATTATGCAAAGACAATTGTACTGCATTGGTGATTTAGTAGAGCATAGATTTGTACGGTATGAGACTACATTTAAATACTGTGCTTTTCCCACTCCGCCAGGTATTTTTTGGCCAACATCTGCCATGTTTTAGGAACAAATTTAACTTGAAAGGTTACCAAAAAGTGTAAATACAAAGCCATACTTTAGTACCATTCAACAGGAAAAGAAGACTAATTTAACTTTGAACACTTACTAAAGTAAATATACTGCTTACTGGTTAAAGGAGTAATTACAGTTTGACTGCTAGTCTTGTTAAAGTTTATATTGCTCTATATTATGCAGGACCGACATAATATAGAGGATAAGGGTAATTATTATTGCAGATGCATGTGTAAGCAGCACTTGTGGTAGGACATAGCAAATCTGATTAACTTTATTCACTGTTGAATAAACTGCATCTTATGTTGGTTTGTATGTGCAATCTAAGCCTACAAAGTAACAAGTACATAGAGCAGAGTAGTTATGTATTGAATTGCCTCAGAAATGACTGAAAAAGAAGTATTAAGTTCAACGCAATTGAAGTATTCAAGTTTGCTGAAATACAGTACTTAAACCTTGACCCTGTTTTACCTAAAGCTAATAAACGCGACCACAGAAAAGACTCACGACTCATAGAAAAGACCACCACAACACAAGGAAAATAACAATACAATGACGTAGCTAAGATGCACAAAGGCCAATAACTGAGGAGTGATGCTGCTTACCGAAGACATTTAGGGCCATCTTGAATCTGTGATTTGATTAGTATGACGATGATCAATTAACCAGCAGATCCTAAATTTCCAGCCAAACGGACCCACTTAGTTTAAATCCTGCAAAAGAAAATATGTTCTTAAAAAGCACGAGGTGAACGTGGTGTGGTGAACTAGTCTGTATGAAGTGAAAACAGCTGAGTAACGATACACAATAAATGATAAAAACGGAACAAACGGAAGTCTTCTTACTCTGAAGCGGAAACGAGAAAACGTGCGTTGGAATACAACGAAAGTTGCACTGACGACGGTTCATAAACAACGTGAATTGAAACACAGGTTTATTTACCAAGAGCTAGCTAATATTACGGCGTACTCACGCTCAGATCCATTCTGCATTGTGGTCGCCATCTTGCTGAGTCACGTGAGCAGTCTCGCCCTCGCTCAGGAGTAACTATGGCAACGGGCTTTTTCGTGAAAGACGTCTTCCCTAAAGTGACTCTAACTTGAGTTTTTAATTTTTGTTTTATTTGTTTCAATACATATAAATAGATAATATACTGTCATTTGTGTTACATCATGCCTCGTCTGTTAAAATAGGCAACATGTATGTATTTATAATTATTCTAAATAATAATTATATAATTATGTTCTTGGTTAATATAGATATAGAAAAGTCATAAACTAAATAATACAAGATTGACGTAATCGGCCGGTTAGCTCAGTTGGTTAGAGCGTGGTGCTAATAACGCCAAGGTCGCGGGTTCGACCCCCGTACTGGCCAGTTCCTTTTCAAGTTTTTCCACAAGAATAATGATAGACCTTTTGCGCAAGATACCGACGAGGAATAAAAAAGTACTTTATATTTTCTGTCCAATAAAAGTTTACTTTCATTATAAGGTACAACATTCTGACAGGAAAGACATTACATTTCGTATTAACTGTACTATGAATTAACTGTACACTGTTAGGCAGACCTACAATTACTGAAGTAAATGTAAGTATAAGTGTGTGGGCTAGGTATTACTAGAAACTATTCTTAAACTGTGAAAAGTGAAAACACCCAAATATAATATAACATTTCATTTTCATAAATTAATGTATTGGATTAATATTACTGATGTTGTTGTGTTGTAATTGTTTTGCATGTAAAATCGTAATATCTTCAGTAACTGGAGTACAAAGTAAAATGCTTCCTTCTGAAATGAAGTGTCAAAGTAAAAAAGTAAAAGTGTAAATATTACAAGAAGATATTTGCGTAAAGTACCTTATACAAGTAGGTGTACCTAGTAAATTAGTACTTATATTCCTGTATGTATACATTGTATAAGATGTTTTAAATAAAATAAAAGGCCATGTGCAGATACTAGGCCATAATTAACACACAAAAAGCAACCTGAAAACGTTTTTGGGTGACCTAATTATTATTATTTTTATTGAGTCAATTTCTAGAATGTAAAAACAATGAAAGAACAGTTGGCAAACCTGTTTTCCTATCCACATACATCTTAAGAGTACCACATTGAATGGTTTTCTGACTTAAAATGATGCCAAATCCATCAAAGAAACCCTGTCTAACCTTCATACGAGTTAAATTACCCACTAAGGGAAGAGACTCGTTGTGATTTGATTGTAAAGACAGAGGAAAGGGACATGCAGTAAAGACTGACCCGGATTCGAACCCGGGTCACAACGACAAGGACCCACCTTTAGTTGATGGGCGACCACTCTATGAAGACTAATTTTGCATGATACACGTGAAAAGCTGCTATTTGAGTATTATAAACGCAGCACCCAAACCCTTCACCCCCCTAAACCACCATGTGGTGGCGCTGTTCAGCCGCCCTTGTTGCACTTTCTCCCTTCCTGCCTGACTGGAGCGCCGGGGCGCTGGTGCTGGAGGCGGCGTGTAGCTCTTTATTGTTCCCGTAGAAAGCTCAATGCGCCGGTCTCCCCACATTTGTTGCAATGGCTACCACAGCGAAACCACGTCCCACCTGAGAGGGAGCGGCTCGGCTGCGAACACGGGATTTATTGAGCGGAACTCCCGGCGCTGCGCGGGATTTAGCGTCTGCTTTGGACATAAAAGCTCCTACTGACGGACAATCTGTGGCTCCTGAAGAAAGAGGGGGTAAGGAAATCATGGTATCCGGATTATGAAGCGAGGTTACACGTCGCCGCTTTCATGCTCCTGGCACGGAGCACACTTGTGTTTAGATTGAGCCACATTTGTTGCAAAAAAAAAAACAACAACACTTTTCTTCCTGTTTGGCTTCTTTAGGCAACAGTGCGTGATGTTTGACGAGCTGATATGTTCACCATAAGCTCGCTTCGATTGCAGTCTGCTCTTTTCCCTAATCGGCTGAGCTTTAGGAGGTCCAGCAGCTTCCTCTTTTACTGTAAGCTTAATTATAGACACGGATCTCCAATCCGTGCGTCAAACATCCACACGAACCGCAACATTGTTCTAATAGTTAACATGTTTGTTTATTATTATTATTATATATTTTTGTAACTGGCATTTTACTTTGATGTTTTTTTTATTTTGTGGATTGTGTTTGTTTGTTTGTTTCCTCAGTCATTCCCTGTCGTCCTTTCCATTCACCAAAGCTCACAATAGGCTTGTCATTGTCATCACATGCACATTAATATCACACACACACACACGCGCGCGCACACGCACACAGTCTCTCCAGTGTGATCAGGTTGCTTTAGCCCATTGACTTCCTTACTCCTGGCCTAAGGGATTACTCTGCTAACCTACATCCTGGAGACTCCGTTCTGATGCACTCTGATGCCTTTTTTAAATTTATTTATACATCTAAGTGTGTGTGTGTGTGTGTGTGTGTGTGTGTGTGTGTGTGTGTGTGTGTGTGTGTGTGTGTGTTGTATTCCACTTGACAAAGCTCCTTCTCCTTCTGGAGAGTGTATACGTGTGTGCAGTGCCTCTTCCTCCCCCCATTCGGGGGCAGGTCAGCGCTCGGGGTCAGCGGGGAGGCAGCACCCAGGACCAGCTTTGTCCTCACGGCTGCTGGGCCCAATCACTACTTTTTACAATCGACATCACACCCTCGTAACGCCGGGAGACTCGGTGTTACGATCCCTTTCTCACAGTCACAATGGAAGCTCCCCGGAGAGCAGAGTGTCACCTTGGCATAACGTGGTATCGAGCGTGCGGCCTATTGATCCGTAGACGAGCGTGGGTTTTTTTCATGTGGCGGGCCTTGATCTCCACCTCGCCTCACCTGGGGTGTCAGGTTGTATTGGTGCTTCAGGGTGTCATTTTTTTCCAGTTTAATCGGACTCAGCAGATGTTTATGAAATGGGATCCTCACTGGTGGGAACAACAACAACAACCAGGTGATGGTGTTGTATGTGTGGCGCTCCACACTCACAGCTGCTTTTTTTTCCTTCCCTTCTCACATTCAGATTGATTCTCGACCTCGCACTCACACATTTCCAGTACGTGGTAAATATAGTAAATGCAAGGTCGACCGCGTCCTTCAGAGAATGCAGGAGTGCGTCCAAGTGATACCAGATGGTCTAGTTATGGGATAGTGTTTTGAATATTCGTCATTCCCGCTTCTCATATGTGTTTTTTCTTGGCCTTTTAAACTTGCTTATTGTCAGAAGTCTGAATATCTTTAAGTTTTCCGGGCCAAACTGGACATTAACGGGATTTATGTCCAACAATAATCATCTAATTCTCCAAATGTGTTGGTTAGCAGCAGCCCCGCACAACATATAGAGAATAATCTATCCATCACATCCCTTTTTGTGGTCATGTGTTCCTCTTCACACGATCAGTACTGCATGTCACATCTCATGCGCGTTGCTTTGAATATCCACTTCATCAAAGTGCTGATTGTCGGACCTGTTTCATAGCTGGCAAGTCTTTTCCTATTATGCAAACCTCCATATTCTGACCCGGCTTACGCAATGGTTCATTATGCTGTCTTCGTTTTGTGAAAAAGCAAATTGTCGACAAGTTAAAAGCAGATTTGCGTGTTAATGCCTGTGAGAGATAAAGCCTCCTCTGTGTTTTTACACACACACACACACACACACACACACACACACACACACACACACACACACACACACACACACACACACTCGCATCCGATTCCCAGAGCCTGGCTTCCCTCTCACAAACTCTTGGGAAACTTTCAGCTAACACCAGTTCAAAGGCTGCTCGAGAGGCCTCGGTCCCTCCGCGTTTTTAAAGCCCCGCTGCTGGAAGCTCCCACAGTGGCTTCCTTTGTGCCTGTGTGCCCAGCGCGCTCTGTATTCCTCCCAACTAAAGCCCGCGTGTAATCCCCAACCCCGACCCAGGAGACGATGAAACCCCTCGCTCTCAAACCCTCGAGCTGTGAAATGGACCCAGGACGGGAGATAAATTAACCGCTAGTTTGTATCCCGTCGACGTTCACAATTTAGTTTGGTGAGGGAGAACTTCTTTTTGTGGTGTTTTGGGGCCCTTCCCAGCCTCGAGGTGAGCTTTGCTCGTACTCTCTTGCTTTAGTTGCTGGTTTGTGTTGGTGGTTTTTCGGCTCCTCGCTGACAGACCGACTGGATACGTACTGGTGTTTGTCCTGGTAATTGGCACCTGCTTGTGCGACAGAAGGACGGGGTCGAGCTTCGACGCGTTGATTGGAGGGTTTCTTCGAGGCTAAACCTCTTCCTTTTGTCCGACGCTGAACGACTAATGGACAACGAGCAGCGCGTCGGCGGCCAAGTAGCACACGGGAACAAAGGCTTGTTTTTCCCACAGGTGTAATGAGTAACTTGAACATCAGGTCCCTTTTTTTTTATTATTATCAGGTCACTTCTTTGGCCGGTTTCCAGTTTCAGCTGTAGTCGCTGAGGTGGAGAGAGGTGCTCGCTGGTGTTTCACAGGTGGATTAGTAAGCGACGGGGTTTTGAATCCTGGATAGATTCTGTTCTCACGTTGGTAATAAAAGGCGAGACGAGGCGTGAAGGAGCGAGCAGGGCAGGGCGTCTCTCACACGTTACTGCACATGCTTTGTGGTTCATTTCTGCATGCAGTGTAGCTCTGTGGTACGGGACTCAGGTGGAGGAAGAAGTCCACTTTCTCTGAGGTCAGAGGTCGGCTCGGAGGCATTCGCTGGCCGTGGGCCAAATCCAGGGCCTCTTGCTTTGGACTACGACTAGAGGACCGGAGGCTCTGCAGTAGGGCTGCAACTCCCAAATAGCAATTTATGTGTTGGTTATTATCTTAATTAACCAATAAGATAATGGCCTATGAATCTACAAGCGTCCAGCGACTGTTACCTAATGCCCAAAATTACATCTTGGAGTTTTTGTTTGACCACCAGTCTAAAATCCCCAAAAGATTATCGTATATAGTTGCAGATTATTCTCTTTATTCAATTAATTGACTAATCCCCAAAGTAGAGGCCTTCACCATGGCGTCATTGTGTTGCCGTCACGCTGTGGATCTTCTTTCTTCTTTTTTTTTTAGGACCGTTTACAAAACACCGCAAATTATACCCCCAGCTTCATCCTCCAGATTTGGACAAAAGCAAGCTGGAGAACGTCTTCTCCTATTGGGAGAACCCGCTGACACGCTGTACTTCGACCCTTTTAAATGTCGTGAATTCAAAGAAAGAGCTAACCTGGTAATCACCGCGTCCCTAATGAGGTATTGATTTACTGATCTATTGTGTTTATGACCAAACTGAGGACAATTTCCCCTCGGCGAAAGCAAATTTGAAAGGGATCTTTGAGGGATCTTTGATCGGCACTCGCGTAGAAACCACTGTGTTTGTGGCAGTTCGGCCCTCATCGCTGCAGCATCGCCCCCGACTGTCTCCTCCAACATTCCTCAGCCGTGATGTCACACCAACCGTCTGAGAGCATATTTATTGTCTGAGGTTGAGGTTGATCAAGTGTGGGATGGAGGAGGTGGGGGCGCCGCGAAGTTTGTGTGTGTGAAAGAAGAGAGTGTGTGTTGGGGTGGTGGTGTTTGAGCGTCTTTGTGTGTTCTCAGACCGTATCTCATCTCCCCTACTTGTCTGAACGTGTCTCACAGAGAGCCCTGTGTTTGGGTTGCAGGGAAGCCCACCTGCATGTGCTGCAGCCGGGAGGAGCGTGAGACGCGTCTGTCTGCTGCTCTCGAGTTCAGCTGTGTTTCTGTTGCGGTTTAAACCCTCGTGTCATCATCCTGACTGAAAAAGAAATCCCCACTGACTAAAGGTCTGGAGGTTTCACATCGTGCAAAGCCAATTTAACCTGGACTGAATAAACGTGGCCTGGTTCCTTTGGCACATTTCTTTAACTAATGAAGCACAAAGTTTCCCTACATGAGAACATCTCGCTCCCGAGGAAGTTTTTATACCCGAAAGCAACTATGGTTTTCTCAGCGAGACTTCATGTAGCATCATGTTTTCTGTCAAATACCGAAAAAAAAAGGCATTTGACAATTCCCATAAAAACACAGAAATATGTTACAAGCAGCATGCGTCGCCAGCACACAGGATGCGATGCTATTTAGGATGAGGGTCTGTTTGGAAGCTCGGATTGGAGGAAAACTGCCTGCTATGTGTTTTAGGAGCCCAAAATACCCCCCAAATCACACAGTGAGCAGGTTATTGGCTTCCAGGCACGTAAAAAAGACACAATCTGCACCCTGAATTTTGAGTAACGCTACTCTTTCCTCTCTCCCGCAGACGTGAACAGAAGCGCCTGCAGCTCGAGAGCCCCTCGCCGCCATGGTGGAACCCGCCGACAGGCCGTCCGCAGCCGGGCAGAGGCTGAGCGCCCCGGAAAGTTTCGGGGTGTCCACGCTGGAGCCGGGCCTCCATCCTCCGGCCCAGCCTCCAGGGCGACTCGTCTCCATCCGGGTCCAGATGCTCGACGACACACAGGAAGTCTTCCAGATATCGGTGAGTGGCAGATGAAACGCTCAAATCTGCTTCATTTGCCTTTCGCCGTGTCGTCCTGGAGCTGCGCAGGAAGTAGGAGTAGAGACCGGCTTCCTGTCTCGGCACGCCACACCTACACACCGCGATCCTGCCTCATGGACCGAAACAGCCGCAGCCTTTGCTCTATTCCTGTCTTTTCCTGGATCCCATCCCCTGCTTTTTCGGAGCGCTAATTCGATGCCCACCGAGGCTGCTGATGTCTAAAAATGTCTGCGCTCATGGCATGTTGACGATATCTAGTCCTCTATCTGTCGCTTCCCACCATTTATGTTCCCCCACTCTCTCCTTTACTCGCATTACAAACATGCACGACCGTGTTTCCTTTGTAGATAATAGCAGCCGGTACTCCCCCTGTTCTGGCGAAGTGTTTTCATGTGTTTTGAATCATCGTGCGAGCTCGAGTGTGTGTAGGTGTGTATACGTGTGTGTGTGTGTGCGCCTCCTTTTAAGTGAGTTCCAGGCATGCGTTTGTCTCTGGCAGCGACCCGGCTTCCTAATGCTGTTTAGAGAAAGGGATCCTCTGAGAGGCTGCGAAGGCAGCGGCTTTAATGACACCGGTGCTGCGGCGCTGTCGGTATGTTCCCCGGGTTGCTAAATCCATGTCGGCCTCAGGCCGACGGAGAGTTGGGTTCCTGTGCCCTCCTCGGCGATTAGAAACAAACAAAAAAACCTAGCCGCCGCATTATCAGCTTAGAATTCGGGGAGTTTTTGTGTGTGATGGTAATTAAGAAAGAGTGAGTCTGTCTCAGCCGGCTTGTAGAACATCCAGAGCTGCAAATTCGCTGGGAGCCGTAATTGGCTCTTGTGGAAATGCCAAGAATGCATGTGGTTGTTAGTGTGTCAGGGCCTCAGGATGTGTCTGTGGACGGCCTGACAGAGCGCTGGGATCTGGTGTCTGTGTGAGGGATGGCATCTCCATGTGTGTGTGTGTGTGTTTTTTTATTATTTTGCATTTTTCAAAATCCTAAATTGATGTCTTAAGTTGACGTAAGAGCACCAAGCTTGTGGTTCTCCACACACACACAAATGAAATGTCCTATCTCTGTGGAACGTCGTCACACCGCTGGAGAGCAGAGCGCATCAGCTGACAGCAGCGGCTTGACCACGAAATACTAATACTGCACTCTGAGATTGTTTGGCTGCTGCTCCACGAGCGAAAAGGGAGCCGGCAGACTGGGCCGGGAATAAAAATGAAGGGGGGGATGGAGCCGGGTGTAAGGATACGAGGGTTAAGAGGAAGAAAGCGGTGTTGGAGTTTTTTCGGAGAAACGCATCGAGAGTGAATCAACCAAATTAATGACTCGTCATGTTTTTTCGGTGCTTATCGCGGACGCAATGAAATATGGGAGCCATTGTCTTTCCCGGCACGGTGCCCGCCGGTGTATTTGTGCAGCGGGTGGAGTCTAACGCGTGAATCGAGAGATAAGCTGGCGTTGGCCCTCTATCGAGAGGTAAACGTGGACGGCTGGCTCGTTAGCCGTTATCTCGGAGCCTCAGCCAGGGGGCCGCGCGAATAACGGGCACATTTCTTTACACTTTAATGTTGTTTGGCGGCTCGTGCAACAATTCAACTCCTATCGAAAACCTTCTGGCGCAACATGCGTCTTCAATAAAGTGTCTTGGACCCTTTTTTTTCCCCACATTGAGGGCTCAGACAGTCATCCCCAGAACGTCTCTGTGCTCGTGACGTTTCTGCTGTTTTTAAACTCGGCTGCATTTCCTCTGGCTTCTGGACGGACTCTCTTCTCTTCATCCACAAGATGAAAAGGAGATCCTGCAGAGTTCAGAGGCACAGAGCCCGAATACCGTTTCAACCGAATCCTTCCCCCTCATGCGGTGAAAACACCGGGCGACTCAGCTTCTGCATATCGCACATAGGGAAGTGTTTGATGAGTGACAGTTCACGAGTTACCGGCATTTTCACTTGAGCGAGCGGCGAGAAAATGTACATTATTTGAGTCCACATAACATTAATAAAACATCACGACAAGCCATTGGCGCGCACACACACGCACACACACACACACACACACACACACACACACACACACACACACACACACACACACACACACACACACACACACACACACACACACTGGAGACTTTATTATTAATGTGCAATGGTAGCAGGCAGTGTGGTAGAGGAGTGTATGAGTGCAGAACATCTTCGCTCACTCTCACCTGGTGAATAATTGAAGTGTGTGTGTGTGTGTGTGTGTGTGTGTGTGTGTGTGTGTGTGTGTGTGTGTGTGTGTGTGTGTGTGTGTGTGTGTGTGTGTGTGTGCACATACTGGGTGACTAATGGACGATGTATGTTACTCATTTGCTTTCAGTTGGTTTCACCTGTTCTGATGTATTTCAGTATCAGTGAAACCGTGCACGGAGCCTTTTTGCCTTTTTGTGCATTCTTCTACTAGTTTAAATGTGACTGCATCGACCACAGACGTACATATTGAGACACTGTTGAGGTTTGATTTCACCAACGTGTTTGAATCCATCTAAGCTGCAGTGTTTACTTGGATGTCAGATAGAAAGGCTGCATGATTTACCCTCGCCGTACCGCTTCCTCCTGCTTATCACGAGCTCACAGCGTCCAGTGATTGAGGGGAATTTTCCAAAGGAAACCATTTTGGTCGGTGTGGTGCAGAAGATGAATAAATAAAAGATAAGAAAGGAACTGCACTTTAATGTAAGTCGCACCTGTTTCTCAAAGGGTTTACAACGATTTTAGATATATTCCTTTTACTGGAAGGAGCAAGATTGTATCACCTGAAGGATAAATCTTATCTACATATATATATATACATAAAAAAGTCTTTGTATCCAAACGCTAAAGTAACTTATTCATCTGTGCCAGAGATCTCCTGAAGCGTATTTTAAATACTTAGCAGAACAACATGTATTTATCCGCAGGAGAAAGTAGTCCCCAACAGACTCCTTCTTGTGCAACAAATTCTGCAACGGCTTTAGAAAATAACAGTTTAAAGATGTACTTCTTTAGGAATGCATGGGCTCTGGGTTTAGTGTCACATTGAGAAGTTGTAAAGTACTGAGAGACTGTTATGAGACAAGTATCCTTCAAATGGATCTGTCTGGGAACACTGGAACCAGTGTCCCTGGTCTCTCTGTGGTCCTCCATGAGGCCAGCTGTGGTTCACTAAGTCTCAACATGGAGGCAGTTTGGGGTCCTTTCATCTTTCAATCAGTTGTGTGTGTGTGTGTGTGTGTGTGTGTGTGAGTGTGAGTGAGTGATCGGTGAATGTTCTCCATGTCCGGCATGCTTATTGACCTTAATCCCTGCAAGACCATCCACCACATCCACACATGAAGACTTGACTTTCTCACGTCCGAAGCTTCAAACCCGGACGGGGAGTGTGTGTGTGTGTGTGTGTGTGTGTGTGTGTGTGTGTGTTTTAGGTGTTCTTGTTCAGATGCAATGAGAACACCGTGCAGGTTTTGTTGCATGATTGGATTGCTGCGTGGCTCTTCACCTTACATGCCGTGTGTGCAACTAAAACAAAAACAAAAAAAGCCAGCTGGGGAAAAGATGCAGGACTACAGGGGGGAGGGTTGTGGGGATTAGGGCGATGGAATCGCTTCATAGGCGACGGCATGTGATGGACTAGCGGTCCCCCGAGGCCTCAGATAAATGAGCTACAAGTCCCTAGCCGCATTATGCACAAACACACACACAGACACACACACACACACACGCGCTCCGTAGCGCCGATGGGGAGCAGTTGACATTTTAAATGGATGGGCCTTTGTGCCGTCGCCTGCGTTGGGAATTGACACATGTGGAAGGATATGAAGGGAAGGCGGCGAGCGAGTCGCACCGTTTTAAACGGACAAAGTGAAAATGTTACAACGGCAGGATGTTTCTTGTTATTTCTTCTGTTTTTAATGTTGGTTTCCTCTTGATCAGGCTGCATGTGCGGGTCAGAGAGTCCATCCGTCCATCGTGCGTGTGAACTGTGATGAGACATCGCTGCCTCGGTGTTGTGCTTCCACCGCCCGAAGCCTCGGTTATTTAGCCCTAACAAGCAGAGGAAAGTAATTTCAAATGCTGCCTCCCATTTGTTATTTGTTTAACTTTCGGTTCGAGAACTAGTTTCTTTACAAGAGTGGGCTCGAATCAGCACATTGAATGTGTCCTCTGCTGCAGTATTTTGCCCTGAAGCGTGTTAAACTCTGCTGGGATCCAGTTATTTTCACCATTTTCTTTTCTTTTTTTTTTTATGGATTTGAATTTCCTGTGATACATCCACTGGAGAGAGAAGAGAGAGACACACGAGTGCAAAGTGATGAGAGAAACTTGGAGCCAAACTCCGATGATTGTGTTTCTCTCTGACTCGCGAAGCTGGCAGGGGTCCCGGTAGTCAAGTTGAAGTGGTTTGGGTGTGTGGGCAGAGCCAAGGTGATGTTTAGGGATAGTAAAATGTAGTTATTTCAGGGGTGAGGCTCAAACACCGGCTTTGTGATCTCTGCCAGTTTACGACCTCCGTCTTTTTCTTCCCTTCTCTCTCTCCTTCCAACCATCCCCTCTCCAAACCTTTGCTTCTGATCCTCCAAATAATCCCCTCTCCCCCTGCTCTCTTGGAGCGCTTACAGGACTAACAGTAGCTTTGGCAGCAGCCCTCGTCCATCACCGTCCGCAGGGGCCGACTGCGTGTGTGTGTCGAAGCCCCCCCCGCCCGCCCGATCCAACACCGTAACATGCTAAACCTCATCCTGACGCTGTTTATATGTGCTCACCAGGGCCATATAAAACACGCTACACGCATATGTGAGTTCATAGGCCAGTGTGTGTGAACGTGCATACGGTGTGCGGCGCATGCTCCGACCTGCTGACTCTTTAAGACGAGTTAATTCCAGGCCAATTAAACTAAATATTTGATGAGCGGCGCTGATGTAATATCCTGCCCTTTTATGAATGTCTCATTGATGGGGACAAGGAATGAACGAGGCTGAATAAGCCATTGAGTTTTTATTCGTTCAATGTGTGATTCATCCTCCTCCAGCAATGAATCGCACCACTGACTATTTGTACATCGTGCATTCTCGGTCTTTTCTGGCCCGCGGGGCCATTTTGAGGTCCCGCGAACCTCCCCGAACCACAATCGGTTAGTCATGGTTTATCAACTCTTGGCCCGGCAGTCCTGTTGGGCTTTTATTTGAAAAATTCCAGCCGCCCCCAAGAGCCCCTCTTAAGCTCCTGTTCCTACCTGCTTTTATTTTGAAACGGCAACTCCGGTTTCCTGTTTTGGGACGCTTCTTTTCAAAATCCAGCCATCTTATGTTCCATCAATCGTGCAGTACATACACACGTGTTTCCTCCTGTAGGGTATATGTAGCAGTGGCTTCTGATGGAGGTGGTGCAAATCAATGTATCGTGTGTGTGTGTATAGTGTAATATTTATTTCAAATTGCATGTTCTCGGCCTCTTCGTGACGTCTCCACCCCACGTGTGAGAACCATTTGGATGCTTGCGTGCAGAGTCTCGGTGCTGCATTATGTAATGTTTGGCCCTGGCCGTCTCATTCCTGTGGTCCGAGAGCTTCTGACTGGACCGACTCCTCTCTCTCGCTCTCTCTCTCTCTCTCTCTCTCTCTGCTACTTCCAATCCGTATTTTTCCATCCGTCGCCGACCCCCGCAGTTTGACCTCTCCGCGCAGCGAACGGAAAAGCTTACCCGACGAGGTGTCACGCCCCCAAAAGAGGCGATGACGGCCCGGCCGTCCGTGGGATGGATCGGCGCGAGACGCGGACCCGGAGGCGCAGCGCCGCTGTTGTAGCGCTCCGGCAGAAGCGTGCGCTTTGCCTCGTTAAGGTGGGAGCCACGTGGGAGCGTTTCAGAGACGCGGCGAGTTCAAAGACGGGGCCGCAGACGGAGCCGCCTCCGAGACAGAGACATTATTGCTAAGTGAGGGGAAGACCAGCGCTGACGGAGAAACAATTACTGGGGGGATTGTTCCCGAAAGGCAGCAGGAAATAAGTGAAGGGGGCCCCCCGCTGAGGGACGAATGAGCGACGTGCTGTTCCGCTCACTGTGTTGCAGAAAGAGGGGGATTGCAGCGTCGGGAGGAGGAGAGAAAGATGCACACAGGCACACATCCGTCTCCGGCAGCGAGCGAGCGAACACTGGCCGCAGATGGGGGATCCTTATTTATTTATTTCCTTTGTAATTGCAGTGAATGAGGTCCCCAGTGAGGAGGCCTAGCCGAGCCAACAGTGGAAGAGCTGGGCCCCATTTAGGGTAATCACCTCTGTTTCACTGTGCTACGCTAAAAAGACCCCCCTAAAAAAAAAAGAAAACCACACACACACACACACACACACCAAATTGTAGTTTCTGTGGCTGTCGAGATGGATTTGCACCGCTCGTTTGTCGTGTCGTTCCGCTCCTACAGGTGGGATATTCATCAATTCCTTTGATTTTGGTTCGTGACGTGCGAAGATAATATCTCCGCCTCCTCGTCTTTTGAAACCGTTGATCCAGTTTGGCGTGGCAACACCTCGACGTTGAGGTTTTTAAAGCACGACGCCGCCGCCGGTGGTAATATTCGTCATCGCGAGCTGACGGGCTGGATGGTAGCCAGCAGTCATTCAGAGCTCCTATTTACAGAAACAAAGTTAGAAAAGAGTAGAGATACATCTTCAGCCAGCGCTCCTGTTTTTCCTTATCAGATAACTCCCAGTGCGTTAAATTAAACTACAAACTAATTTCATGGAGCGAGGCCGTGAGGGGAGGTGCAGTGGACAGGTCTATATGTTCAGTTTTGTTTGGCTCCTCTCCCCGGCTGTATATTTGCACCCGATGACATATTGTGTAGTAGTTTGTGTGAAGCTTTTCCCTCGGCGTGGGCGATAAAATCAATGGTGAGTTCAATTGAGGTCGAGTTGTTTTTTTTTTTTTGTGTTTTCGTGCCGTTGGTTTCCATTGCAGTTCGGATGAAACTGGAATTTAACGATGGGAACCAGTCCTTTTTCTGATGAGGAAATAAATGCACAAGTGGGCACACTAAGAGTTTATAAAGCAGCTTAAACCCCGAGGGTCCGCTCCAGTATCCGAAATGAGATTTCTCCCCCTTGATGAGTGTTAACCATGGCTCCTGAAAGGCCTCCCTCCACCTCTGTCGCAAATCTGGACCAGGCCCTGTAACTTCACCCCTCAGCCGTTGGTTGCTGTTGAGTGTGTGTGTGTGTGTGTGTGTGTGTGTGTGTGTGTGTGTGTGTGTGTGTGTGTGTTGGGAGCATGCTACACTGGGTTCTCTTTCAATGGGCGAAGTGTTTCTTAAGCTCCCTCCTCGTCTCCGTTCTGGATGTTTTCCAGAAGCCTCGGTGGAATTCAATGGCGTCTCCCCTGCTGAGTCTCCAGCCGTTCGGTTCTCTGAGAAACCAGCAGAGGAATGCGGCCTGCCAGGGGATGCTTGGGAGGAAAGGAAGTTTAGCTTTTCACCCCTCTCTCCACCTTATTTCTTTTTGTATGTCTTCCTCTCGCTCCCTTTCCTCTCTTTCTCTCCGTCAAGCCATCTTGCTTCAGTCTCATCATTCCATCATAATTCACTGCAGACGAGTGAGCGGACTGTCCCTTTACAGCCCTAATTGGGAATTTCCAGTGTTGCGTCCCAGAGATGAATCGCTGTCATCGCTCTGCTGGCGTTGGCTGTACTTGTGTGTGTGTGTGTGTGTGTGTGTGTGTGTGTGTGTGTGTTTTTTCCTTCCTCTCAAGTTGATTGAGTGAGTTCTTTAACACATCCGTGCTATTTGGGGACATTTCATTTGAAGTGGAGACGCTGCAGAGATTGTAAAATTGGTGTTTATGGTAATATGTGTGTATTTGATTGACATGCTTTGATGCTACTTTGAATTGCGCTCAAGATATTTGTCTGTGGGGTAATTAAAAACCGCGATTCCTTCCTCGTAAATCATCCGGGCATCTCCTTCACCACACACACACACACACACACACACACACACACACACACACACACACACACACACACACACACACACGTACACACGTACACACACACACATACACACACGTGTTTACCGCAGTTCTGGTTGATTATTCAATTGTGTTTCCACACCCTTCTTTTGGCTTGTAAATAATCTGTTTATGCAACGCGTGCACAAACAATAACACATGCCAAGCTTTAGCATCTGTGGCTGGCTTTTTATGGCCGGTTCTCTGCTGTGAGGTTAAACGGGGTGAGGAACCTACAGCGTGTGTGTGTGCGTGTTTGTGTGTGTGTGTGTGTGTGTGTGTGTGTGTGTGCGTGTGTGTGTGTGGATTCTGTCATTCCTATTTTTATTTTTTTAATTTTGTCTCACTTTTTAGGGTACAATCATGCGCTAGGTTTTCTAACTACAAATCCCATGATGCTTTGGGGACATTAACAGGGAATATAATGCTGTTATGGATTCAGTTATTCTGTGGGGCACAACCTGAGCCTCTATTTTGACAAATCTAACCATTAAATGTATGCCAAATTAGCTATTAGCTGCTCTTGCTACCAATGGATTTCCATGAGTGAGCAGCCTGAATCCCTCCTTGCACTCTACCTTTGCCCCGGCTCTCTCTGTTGGAAAACCTCCGCTTTGGAGGAGCATCAAGCGTTATCATCTCAAGGATAATCTCAGAATGCCGGATATGTGGGACACGCATGCTCGGCAGCAGGGCCGTCTTCCATAACGAATAGCGACAGATCTTTGGCACACAAAGTGTGTTCAGCTACAGGTGTGCACGCCTACTGTCAAAGAAGAGCTTCCATTTCATCAGCCGGTGTCTCGGAGGAGCGCCGGAGGCTGTTTAGGAAACAAAGCAACCCTGTTGCCAGATTTGCAGACCTCATTATAGCGCGAGGCGGACTACACACGTACCCACCACCGTCCTACACGAGACGGCAATTGCTTTTTTTTTTAATGGTACAAGATCGTGCATGTGTTCCCATCTGCTGCTTGATTTAATTGTCTGCCTCAAGTGGGTTGACACACACACACACACACACACACACACACACTGTTGTCTTCATTGTACCCTGTAGGCATTTCCATCTTCCCCCCATCAGGGGTGCCGCCAGTTTGATTTCCCACAGTGCCTTGCTGACAATGCTAGCCGGTATTTTGCCAACATGCTGTTTATTCAACAGTCCAGTTCGGCACATGTATGTATGTATGTGTGTGTGTTGTGTCTGTGTGTGTGTGTGTGTGTGTCTGTCCATCTGTGTGAACCCAGAGGCCTCTCCCTTCTGGTAGCGTGGAGGAGCCGGCTCTGACGTCTTGCCAGTGGGTTAAGCCGTTTAACCTAATCTGAGCGAGAGGACGTGATTGGTGGACGGTGGAGGAGGGAGGAAGCCTCTCCCAGCTGTCCTGCTGTCCACCGGTATGTTTTTACTCTTTTTCTTTCCCTCGAGGGGAAGTTCTCTATCCTCATAGCGAGGGTGGTGCCGACTGCGGCACAGGCACCACAAGTGTTTCGCAAGCAATACAAAAAAAACAACCTGTCCCTTTGCTAAATAGCTCAGAATCCCCCCGACGCCAACGGCCTTTAAGGAAAACTCAAACCCAGTGGGGATGGTGATCAGCAGCGGGGGATCTTTGTGATTCGTCTTCTCGACATCCCATGAAGCTGAAGAACTAGCGCTCTGACAATGACTTTACCACGACACTACTAAACCAGATTTAAGGGACTGCTTTTGCGCAGTCCTTTTTTTTTTTTTTTTTTAGAAGATTGCTCATGTGTATAGACTATTAAACATGGCAGAGACTCATTATGTTCAGCCTTGGGGGAACCACTCCTCAAGGAAACGGTCTTTTGAATAGCACAAAGTGGTCCTGCGCATACTAACGGATACAGTGGAAAGAAACTCAAGAAGACTCTCTTGAAAAAGGAGTTCCTTGTTGTTGTTTTTTTGGCCTGTAGACCTGCAGCTTAGCAGAGGGACGCGGCGCACACTTTCACGATGACGTCGACCATGAGAATATAGAAGAACTGTAGAGATTCACGGCTCAAATTACTGCTTCCTACGCACAGACCGCAGCCAGACAGCAGTCGACTTGAGGTTCAGGTGATTTCCATCTCTTCCCACGTCCCTCGCTTCTCTCTCCTCGTCACATAACCTTCAAGTCATGAAAGCCGGTTTGAAAGCCAGAGAGTTCAGTCTTTGGGCCACTGCAAGTAATAACCGTGTTCTTCGCTCGTCTTCCTGACAACGATCCCGGCTGGAATTCACAGCGAGGGACTGAAGCGAGACACTGAGCAGCTTTTGAGGTGTTTTTTTTTCTTCTCCCCCCGTGGAGAGTTCTTATCATCAGTCTCCGCCATCTGGTTTCCATCCATGTTGACATTAGCCTGAGTGCAGGATGACAGAGAGGTACCTTTTCAAACATCCCCCTCACTTCGCGTCAGTTTGCCTCCAGTCTTTTATTTCTTGTTGTGGAAATCACAAATCTGCGAGGGCGGTGAGATATCTCGAGTTTCATTTCCGGAAAGCTCGATAAGCCCCGACACGTGAAAGGATGTCCTCGTAATTCTTGCCGTGGACCACATCGTCCAAATTTCATAGGTCATTTGCACTCGTGACGCCGCGGGGCTCTCTTTAAACCCTCGGCACGCCGCGGCAGATGGTGAGAGTATTTGTCTTGGCCGGAGTTTGCAGGCGAAGACGGCATCCGAAGAAAGGGAGGGTGACGGAAAATACTGCAAGATAAACACAACGATGAATAGGTAAAATATGTCCGCTCTGAGATGGGAGACTGATGTGCTTTGAGCGAATGGGAGCTCCAGACTGTACTTTGGGTTGAGGACACACAGACTACGGGTGTGACCGTTTTACTAACTTGCTTTGGACAAAGATAGAGAGGCCTCTTAGTATAATTGATGCGTTTTCATTAGCTATTCATCCGTTACACAAAGGCCACAGAGAAACGGTCACAATGGGAGAGAATAAAGACGGTACGAAGGTCGTCTTCGCTATAGGCCCCGAGGGGCCGAAGGCGACTGGATGGCCGGATAGGGGAGAGCGATTACTTTGAAATACGGCGTCGCAGACGCCGAGCTTTCAGCAGGAGACGGGTCTCGGATTAGGAAGTAGGAGGAGAGGGAGCTTGGTGACTGAATCTTCTGGGTGCGTTTGCAGCCGGGTGACGACTTAGCGAGGGTGTGATTGGCAGGGAGACTATTGGGAGACTGAGGATCGAACCGGCAACTTCGTGGTTACAGGATGACTGGCACGTGGACGTCTCACTGGCAAGTGTTCCCGCCCCCCAACGGGTTTAAGTGCAGCCTGGACACCAGACCAGGGAGCAAATGAGACACATTCAACATAAATTTGGGCTTTTGTCTTCTGGCTGCGTGGGTCCTACCACTAACCCCGTGCCCGGCTGACTGTAGTGGGTATTTTTACACTCTTTTGTGACACACAAGCGCGCCCCTAACACGCATTTTGTTTCAGGAGCAGCACTGTAATTTGAGTCTCGGAAAGGCCCTGAGTCACTTTTATGAAACGTAACATAAAGAGGAAGCAGTCGCCGCAGCTGCCGAGAGCCTCGCGGGGAAAAAAAACTACCATTATGCTGCCCGATTTGAGTACAAATGTGTCACAAACATGCCTTTTAATCAGCACGCACTGGAAACATGCATCGCAGACAGACACGCTGGCTTCCTTTCCCATGTCTGGATCTATTTCGCTCAGCTTGGAAGTATTTTTTCAGCTTGGGTGACGGCTGCCGGGCTCGAAGCCAGACTCCACCGATGTATGAACAAACGACTCACTGCAGGACCCGCTCGCCTTCTAATTATCTATTTTATTTTTTTTTAAAGACGAGCTTCATGTCGGCGTGAGGCTCCGAAGGGGACAGCTGTGTGAAACCGGACCCTGCCTTTAAGGACACGACCCTGGCGGCTTTTGCAGTCCAGAGCTGCAGCAGGAAAATCTGACTTCGATAGGCTTTTTTTTTTTTTTTTTTTTTTTGGGACTCTTTAATTGTGTGTCTGCACGCAAGCACACATGCCAATGAATGTGTCACTCTGTGTGTGCAATGCGCTACAGAGCAAGTGCTCAATATGTCTGCGTTTGCAGAGCACCCGTGATGAAACCGTGTGTGTGTGCGAGTGTGTGTTTGGCGCGCTGATGAGGTACTGAATGAAGGGATTGTGATCCCAACTGAAAGGCCCTCGGTTCTCTCTGCTCAGCTGAAACCGTTATTTTTAGATCATAAAACTCTCAAAACTAAGAACTTGTAGGCGATGCTCGCTCCTGAGGTTGTTTTACCAGGAAGTGCAACACAGAGCCCAATCTTTTATTCTGCCGTTTTATCTTAAACGAGACCTATATTTATCACGGTTGACCTCGGCCCGCTGGCCATTTCCTCTGCTGGAACTGGAGCCGAGGTCATTAAGAGCAGGCTGCTGCGTTCAGGGCCACTTCAGTTTCGTAAGCAGCATTGGCTCCGCTTCTTTTCTTTTAGTTTACACCCTGAACAAACAAACCCAAAGTACCTATTACAGTCACGCACTGTCAGGAATTTCAGTGGGAAAGTTTAGATTGTAACACGTCGACGTTTGTTACTTAAAATGTCTGAGTCAAATCCAGATTTTGCTCCGTTTTCCATTTCCAGGGCTGTTTTTTATCTTCTAGAAATGTCATAAAAGGGCAGAAAGAAGAGCGCTGACTCATCCAAACACAACTTTCCCATGGAAGAGATAAACGGCATCCCTTTCCACATCCGGAGAATCTTTGACCTTTTTAGATCTTGACCATTTAAGACTCTGGCGATCGCGTGCCGGGAAGTGCGCTCACTTTGTATTAGGAACCAAGCAATCTAAGAGAAAACGTGCAGGTATCATCTCCCAATAACAGGAAACTGTACCTGTGAGTGAAAGGTCGGAGGCTAGCCAGTATTCAGACTCCTCTTCTTCAGGCCGTTCACGTGGCCTCGAACAGGATGAGAGTGTTTTTAGTTTCTCATCCTGCTTCTCCCCTCGAATGTGGGTTAGCTTTTATAAACCTCCGTGCGTCAACTCTGAGATTATCGGGCTTTAAAAGTCTCATTTTCTCCTCCGCTCTCTCCACACACCGCTTTTGAAGTTCGAAGCCTTCGTCTGTCATCGCTCGGCTCGACCAGAATCGGGGGGAACTTTGGCCCGGCGGCCGTGTTGTTTTTAGAAAGTTACGTCGGGAAAAAAAAAGAGCGGAATCCGAGCACGCCCTTCTGGGTTCAGGACCGTCCGGGAAGCAGCTTTTCCTCACTTTCCAGCACTTCTGCTCTCACCTTTTCATTACAGCTCCTGAGGTTACATTGAGCGAGCCAGCTTGAATAACAGGGTTTTAGCATCGCGGCTCGCTGAGGACTCAACGCTGTCTGCTCGTCGACGCGCCGCGTGTTCGCGCCGCGTTATTCTAACCGGCGTCGATATCTCGCCACCTCGCCACCTTGCGTTACTTGAGCCGGGGCGCTACCTCGCCGGTGCCTGCACGCACGGCCTTCCTGTGGAGGAGGAGGGGCGCGCCGGAGTGAAAGGAAATTGCTTTCGTCCAAAAACATACCCTGAAGTCTTCCCTCGGGCTAATTCCCTTCATATTGTTTGACGTGACCCGCGGCACCCGCTGGGGTTTTTCTGTCCATTTTTCAAAGATATAAATGCAGCGGCACGGTCTCTGTGATTCTCCCGCAACCTCTCCTCCCGCTTCCTCCCAACCGCCTTTTTAAAAGCGAGATTACCACGCGATCCGGAGCCCGTCCAAACTCCAGGGGTCCCCTGAGCTTTTGCTCGTGAGCGCGGCGGCGTCTGTCGAGTCTTTCCGTCGTGACGCGCACGCGGGGACTTCAGTCATTTTGCGCCTTCGCTATCGCACAGCTGAACAACTTGAGGTGTCACAATCGACTTGCGTTGTTGCTTCTCGAGGCCCATGTAGCGTCTGTGTGAGAGAGAGAGTGTGTGTGTGGGTGTGTCCCTACAGACAGGCTGACCACACAGAGACAGATGGACACACACACACACACACACACACACACGGTAGCCAGATGGTGACAGACTTGGCTAACACCTTGGCCTTCACTGCTCTGATTCCTCTCCTCCTCGTTTTTCTTCTCCGCCTCCTTTCCAGCACAAGCGTCCATTTTTTTTTTTTTAAATGTTTAAAACATTTAAAATCACTTTTTCCCCCCTGCCACTTGTCTCCTGGAATACAAAGTTGTATTTAAGGAGGTGGAAAGAGGAGCGATGGGACAATGGATGAAGAGTAAAAGTGTATCCGCTATAATTACGTCCTCCATCATATGTGACACATTCTCTCGGCTCCCTGAGCGTATAATAGCACGCTGTAGCCCTTCAGGGTGGTGCCGCTTAACTCAAACTGCCTCGGAGGGAAAATTATTCTGGGCTAATTTGGGGTTTAGTTCCACGTCTGCGTCTATTTAGGAAAATCCCAAAACCTTGAAGGAGCGTCTATCTGCCGCTTGTGACGCTCCTGCCGCCCAAACGACGGCGCGCACATGCTAACTAATAGATGCTTTCTCCACAGTCGCAGCGTCAGGTGGAGCACACACACACACACATTCACACACACACACACACACACACACGCACGCTTTTCCCGTAGCGGTGTGGTTGTTATCGAACACTCCCAGCTCAGCCTCAGCCTCCAGCTATTCATTAGACACAAACCTGGAGCCGAGTCCTCTCATCCAGGTCAAAGGTCAGGGGCTCGTTAGGTGAGGAGATGCTCGTTAGAGGAAACGGCGTCCACGAGTGTGTGTGTTTTCTCTCCTTTTCTTCAGTGTCTCTCACCTCCCTCTCCAGCTTCAGTCCCAGATAACCTTTGAAGACTCCTGATGAGATGCTGTGTGACATTTGCATCACTTTCCTCTCCAGTTCTCCAGTTTCCTCCTGATTATTTTTTTCAAACCTAATTCGCCTTTTCCCACCCGTGTTCCCCTCTCGCAGCAACGTTCCCCCGGCAAAGTGCTGTTTGACCTGGTTTGTGTCCACGTCAATCTGGCAGAGGGAGACTATTTTGGACTGGAGTACCAGGACCACCGCAAGATGACGGTGAGACACACATGCAGTATTCATGACCATGCACGCTGGCCTGCTACTGGCTATTTCTGCAGACATATGGTACAATATGCTTTCTTTGCATGAAAGCACAGTTAATGTTAATATATTTTTCACTCCTTTTGGTGCAGTATTTCTGATTTTATTTACACAATTCACACAATGAATAATGGCTGCCTGCATCGACAACCTGAAGGGGAACTTCCAACAGAAGACAGTTCGCATCTTCAATGTTTTTGCAGCACATTCTCAGGATTTTCCTTCCAACATCTCCAATTTGCTGAGCGCTGGAGGCGAGGTGGCTCTCCAGTTAACTTTTAATCACATGGGTCCACATTTCTGCACGCACGGAGACTCCTGACACTTCCTGTTTGCCGTGGCTCCCTTTCATCTTCACCGACGCGGTTTTAACCTGGACTCTGGTCGCCCCGCCTCTCTCGTGAAGCTGCAGCTGGTAGTAATAGTTTGCACGCCCGTGTCTGGAGTGTTTGCAGATGCTGGTGTCTCTGCTGCTGCTGCGTGAGGGCGTGAAGAAGTTATTAATAAAGGAAAAGTTAGCCGGAGGACAAGAGTCTCTCACGCACAAAGAGTCCGAAAACGGGATCGATGGATCGAACGGTGTAAGACACAGGAAATGGTGACAACGCCGTCGGCAAGATACAGACACGCAAATACACGATGCTCAAGATCATGTGGATCATTTGTTATCTGGTGCGCGGCAGCGAGTGCGACTTTTATGTGCATGGTAATGAGTAACGCACAACAAAACATTCTTTGTTTTCTTTCTTTATTGATTTATTTCTTTAAATCTATGTCCAGGAGGTGAAACTCCATTTAACCGTATCCTTTCAGTTAATTTACCCATGTCTAATCTTCATCTGCTCTAGCTGTAAACATGTTACATTTTTGACATGTTTGTATCATATAGAGATTTTTACACCACCCAAAATGAACCAAATTATATGACGTTAGTGTTAAAGTCCATTTTGAGTACAAATTAACTTAAGTTACTCGGCTGCAATTCTACTTATTTCTGGATGCTGCGGTCGTGACACTCCCTCCAGTTTGCCGCTGTGCTATTGCACGATTAAAGCAACAGTCTGCTGAAGCACCGCAGACACCTTCAAGTCCTCCAGCGTCAGTGTTTGACGTGCCGGCGTCGCAGTAAAGTTGTGCTCCGTCCTCCGTAGGTGTGGCTGGACCTGCTGAAGCCGACACTGAAGCAGATCAGACGTGAGTAAGACGAGTAACCGACCGGCGTCAACGCAGATCTTCACACAATGCAGTGCCGGTTAACGAGAGCGTCTTCACCGTCTCCCTTTCTCCGTCCTGCAGGGCCCAAAAACACCATCCTCCGCTTCGTGGTGAAGTTCTTCCCTCCTGACCACACGCAGCTCCTGGAGGAGCTGACTCGGTAGGTCCTGCACTCCGAAACCACACCTATCTGAGCCCCAACCTCCTCCATGTTCCCTGCTTTTTGGCTTTCTGCGCGGCCAGACCATTTTCCAGCGGCTCCACCGCTGTGCAGAGGCCTTGTTGCAATATGCCCGCAGCCTTTTATAACGCATTCATATTCACGTGCCGTAACATCACACCAGGTCTTTTTTCGTCTTCCTCTTGTGGGGATATCATGAACACGTCTGTTGTTCCGCTCTGACCACTTTTGATCCACAGCTTTGGAAAAGCGTCTCTTTTAACTGTAAAAACACGGCCGTGTGACTTGTTTTCATGTCGCAGTCGTCTCAAACATCCAGCTGTGTCCGGGGAGCATCTTTTTTTTTTCTTCTTCCCCCTCTTCGTTAGCGGACACAGATTTGATTATGGAGAGAAAATGTTGCCCATATTCCCTCCTTTTCAACTCTTTGTTCTGCCAGATTATGGGCCCGCATCTTCTCTGCCCCTCTGCTTTGTTTAGTCTGACAGAGCTCCACATTCTGCATGAGCTCATAAAGGACTGCAGTACAAAAGATTTGAGCGGGCACGTTTACCCATGATGCACTGGTGCGCTCTAAGCTCCCAGCTGGGTTTACTTGAGACCAGAGCCAATCAGGAAGTGAGCGTCGTGCCTCTTGAGATTTAATAGAGTTGTAATCAAACCCTCTTTTTTTCCACCATTCAGTCTTCTTTTAGCTCTTCAGCGTGGTGGCGATGTGTCATTTCCTCTCTCGAGAGAAGCTTTCATGTTGAGTGGCCGGGTCCGCCATGCCTTCTGCAGGTTTCACCAAGTTAGATGTCAGACTCTTTTAAGACCATGTAGGATTATTTGTTATTGTATTAGCGACTGCAGGAAATGCAACGGCCAACCAGGATTGAAACCTTGAGGATTGTTGCTTTAATTTCACGAGAGAACAGCTTTGCATACTTTCTTCTGGCGTTGTCGGGCCGCTCAGCATGTCGGGCCACTGATCTCACGTCGTCTTGGAGCGAGCCGGCCGACTCCGGCGTCAAACAGGAAGTGGGCACACAGCTTCTTTCTTCCTTTGTTGGGCTCTCGCAGCATTTCACTGTTGACAGCGTTTCCTTTGATTTACTGTGTAAACAGACAGATGGAATATTTCTATCAGGCTCATATTGTCCATTTATTGAAAACGTGACTCCGGCTAATCACCACTAATAATACTAATTATAGTAATGGTACTAATAATTGTAGTTTTCGAAGTAGTACAGTGACTCCGGCCCTAAATAAAAACCTTAAATTACTGACTTTATCCTGAAATATGGAGCAAAATCATGCAACATGATAGCAGGAAGATTCATGTGTGACTTCCGCCTTTGAGCTGATTTTAGGTTTTGAGGTCAGCTGTCTTACTTCCCCACAGTCTCCTTTTTTTATATCGCTATATCTGCTGCATCTGGATGGAAATGCAGCGTCATGTCGTGTGTGTGCGCGTGTGTGTGTGTGTGTGTGTGTGTGTGTGTGTGTCCCAGATCATGTTTCAAGTAGCCGACTGTATAATGATTATCAGAAAAGGGCGTGAACTCAATTAGAGATTGGGTTTGAAGTCCGATAAATAGACGGAATTGCTTCTAACGGTTGAGTTCATGAATTGTGCGTTACACTAACAACCTTTTCTTTCCCCTCCTTCTGTCTCTCCGCCTCTCACACTCGCGTCTATTTCTGTCCGTTGCCGTATCTTTCCTCCTCCGTCTCCAGGTATCTGTTCGCCCTGCAGATAAAACGCGACCTGGCCTGCGGTCGTCTCATCTGCAACGACACCAGCGCCGCCCTCATGGTCTCCCACATCATTCAGTGTGAGTGCAACACACACACACACACACACACACACACACACACACACTAGAAACCTTTATCATTAAAACGCATGTGAAAAAACATTGAATATCACGCCGTGAATGTAAATTACGCCTAATTGAGGCCACCAAGCACAACAAATGTCGAAACAACAGAATCCCGAAGCGCTAACAGCTGGACGGAGTCAGAGATTCAGGCTTTTCCACTTCTGAATGTCGGCCTTCAGTGTCACTGTGCGACCCGGAGTGATGAAAGAGCGCGCGGAAGACTCACTATAAATCACCAAGTACTCGAGCGCATGACAGATATTCCCATCGGAGGGGATTTCAGCAGCTGGTGTGGCTCGCGTGTCGCCGGTTGAAGTTGTAACAAGTGAAGTGAACGGATGGTGAGCCGGTTATCCTGACCCTCCATCATGATTCAGAGGAAAAATGAGGATATTTGGATATTTGAATTTGATGAGCAGCCCCGTATGGGAAGGATGGAGAATGTGTGTGTTCATTTGGGCAGACGACATGAGAAGAACATCGCTCGGCCTGTGTGTGCGTGTGGACACGCCCGCGGGTGGTAGACACACACACACACACACACACACACACACACACACACACACGGTAAGGGTTTATCCCGGTGTCGGGACAGATGGAGGACGCACGCATCAGCTCCCTTCATCTGATCTCCTGTAGAATAGATTAGGATGAAGAAGAATAGAGACGGGGGAAAAACAAAAGTGTGTTTTTCTTTTGTCGTATTTGCTGATATTGCTGCTGTATTTTTATCTTGGCAATTTCCTCTTCTCCTCAACACTCTGTATTGAATCTACACAACCAATTTCTCGCTTCGCTTTTACTCCAAATAAATATCGAACCCTCTCCTCCATCTCCTCCTCCTCTTTCTCCTTCCTCCTCCTCCTCCTCCTCCTCCTCCTCCATCAGCCGAGATAGGAGATTTTGACGAGACGCAGAGCTGGCAGCATCTCCTGCACAATAAGTACCTGCCCGACCAGGACGCCATCAGAGACAAGATCACCGACTGCCACCGCAATCACGTGTGAGTTTCCCCTGCGCATGTCCACGCTCGCATGACTGCATGTGGAGCCTCACACCAGACGTTTCTAGAGGACAAAAGGAGCGCAAATGGAGCTCCATCTGTGTTTAAAGTATGTAACGTGTCAGAAAACACTTGAGCTCACGGCGATATCTTTCAAATCTGTTGTTTTGACTGCAAACATTCCGAAAGCCAGAGTTAATTTTGCGATGATGTACGGCTGAGAAAAGCAGCAAACACTTCTGAGAAGCTGGAATTAGCTTTTTATATTTTGGCATTTTTGTTCTGATTGGACTTATTGCTTCAGCTCAAATAGAAATATACAATTATGCTTTCTTGGCGTTGCTTTTTTTATGCGTTTTATCTGTGATGTGAGAATGCTTCTGCATGTAAAAACCCTCCAGACGTGTTTGAAGGCATAAAGAAAAACACTGCTTTGATTATAAATCTGTGTCTAATACGAGTTTTACATGAAAAACTAACAACTAAAAAAAGCTGTAAATACTTAGGATCAGTTTGTGACTTTGGCTTTAAGGTGTCCGGAAAAACAGGACCAACACACACACACACACACACGCACACACACACACCCACACAAAGATGTGTATCTGTTGTGATCTCACAAACACTCCCATTACACAATTACACCCAGCCCATACCTCTCCCTCTCCTGCAGAGATGTTTATCTCTTTAACCACTGTTATCTCACTCTCACACACACACACACACACAGACACACACACACCCTCCCACCCCCGCAGAGGTGTCTGCAAACACACCACATTGCACTCTCTGCCCCCGAGGCCTCACATTCACCCGTCACGCCGCTCTTCTCATTTACATGACAGCTGCTTGCAAACACACAACAAACGCTCTTCCTTTGTTTCCTGGAGAGATGCAACTTTCCCTGAAACCGTCGCTCGACCTGAGATGAGCGACGCAAACTAAACCGCCGACCCCGCGGACTGTTCGCCACGCCGGGCGCCGCACACTCACGTCTGCGGGCTCTTGATCTCCGGCTCCCGAGCCCACGCAGGAAGGAAGCAGCTAATTCAGCAGCTCATACAGGAAACAGGAAGCTATTTTCAGATTCGCGAGGAAACCAACTTCTCGTGTGGCAGATTTCTTTCCGCCCACACTGGGTCCTGCCACCCGATCCCGTGGTGTATTTTAAGACTGTTTTCACAATGCAGCGGCAATAGAAATCTGGCGTGGGCCCTGTCTAACCCCTGGGGAGGGTTGTCAGTGGAGCAACCTTATCTGTGAGAGAACGGACGAAGGAACCAAAATAAGATTCTTCTTCTTCCGACGGCTCGACGTGGACGAGCTGCCGATTGGTCGGTACACTTGTGAATGAACTGATTGATTGATCGCTCTGCTCCACAGCGGGCAGACTCCCGCAGAGTCGGACTACCAGCTGCTGGAAATCGCTCGGCGGTTGGAGATGTACGGCGTCCGTCTGCACCCGGCCAAGGACCGAGAGGGCACGAAGCTCAGCCTGGCTGTGGCGCACATCGGCGTGCTGGTCTTTCAGGTAAAACCCCGAAATATCGATCCCCAACATTCTACCTCCAACGTGTACTTATTGTTGTTGACGTGCGAGTCGAGAAGGCGGCGGCGAAGGGAGCGGCGGAGCCGCGAATTCCTCAGATGTTCCTTCGAAAAAGTGCATGAATTATATTTTGTAAAGGTCTTTTTTTGAGGGGGGCGTGCTACTTTTCCTCGACTCCTGCTGCTGCTGTTCCCTTTATGAACCTCTTGTTCCGCTCAAATCTCTGTGTGTAATGTACTTTATGCTAGTATATGCTTGTGCATTTTGGATAAGATGTAGAAGGCATCCATAGGAATCAAATAACGCACAATCATTCTTCACCGTCTCCTCTTTTATTCAGGGCTACACGAAAATTAACGCCTTCAACTGGTCCAAAGTTCGCAAGCTCAGCTTCAAGCGGAAAAGGTTCCTGATCAAGCTGAGAGCCGACCCCGCAGTGAGTCCTCAGCTCCTCCGTCCCTCTCCTCTCTCGTTTCCCCTGCGTCCTCCCTCCCTCCATCCTCACGCCCGCCTCTGTGTCCTCCAGCAGAGTGCCCATCACGACACGCTGGAGTTCGCCATGGCCAGCAGGGATTGCTGCAAGGTCTTCTGGAAGATCTGTGTCGAGTATCACGCCTTCTTCCGGCTCTTCGAGGAGCCCAAGGCCAAACCCAAACCCATCCTCTTCACCAGAGGATCCTCATTCCGGTTCAGGTAAGGAAGAGGACCAGACGTAGAGGGGAGGGGTCGGGTGGTGAAACTACTTTGTGTTTTACTTTGTGTTTCCTTCCCCCGCCGCAGCGGTCGAACCCAGAAGCAGATCATCGACTATGTGAAGGACTCGGAGCTCAAGAAACTTCCATTTGAAAGGTGAAGCTCCCGACAGCGGAGATAACAGCATCGGTTTCCCCGATTCGTCGCACATGCCTTGACCTCATCTGCCCACTCTTCTCTTTTCAGGAAGCACAGTAAGATCCTGTCCCATAGCAGCATGTCGCCTCAGTCCTCATCCTTCAGATCGCAAGTGCCAAAAGAGGTGATGCACGCTTTAAAACCGTCAGACGCTGACCTTCATTCAGCCTCGTTTCTTTTCACTTCGATGTAAATGTCGACTCGTTGAACACATTTACAGACTCTTTCTGTCTTTCTTTTTATGACTTCTCTCTCTCAATCTCTTCAATCTGGAGTTGCTCTCCGGCCAACGGCACAAAGCCGTTATTGTCCCCGAGCAGCTCTGGAGGAGGGAGTGTGCTCTGTCTTTTTGTCTCCATCCAAAGTCAGGAATTCAGTGCAGCGCTCCCAGAGTTTTAAACGCCCCTCTCTCTGTCTTCCTCGACCCGTCTTCTTCGCAGAGTGCCACGTCTGTGCAGTTAGCGGACCAGCCCGACTCCACCAGACTGGGCCACCGAGCCGAATGCAACGGCTCGGAGGACTCGCCGACGGCGGCCGCGTCGACCGCCAACGGCTTCCGCGACGCGGCGGCGGCGGCGGCGGCGCCCGGCTCGGACCCGGTTCAGTCCCGACAGAACCACCGCGGCGTCGGATCGGCGCCGGACCCGCACTTCCTCAACCCAGGTCCATCCTGCAGGGCAAACAAAGGCAGCAGCTCCTCTATCCCTTACATAGACTGCAGCGACATCGACAGCGAATGTGACGCGGCAAAGAGCGGCCGCGCTCCCAGGGGCCACAGCGGCGCAAATGACAGCAGCGCGGATGAGACGAGCGTTTATAGCGACAAGCAAGGGAGTCTGTTCGGGGCGGTAAACGGGTTCTACCACACCAATCACCAGGGGCTGATGCAGCAGCAAGGCATGCCGGGTAACAGAAGCGCTGTCGATCAGTCTCCGGCGTCCAACAAGTTAAACGTGAGCCGCGAGCTAACGAACGAGGAGATCTTGCCCAACGGCGGCGGCGGCGGCGGCTCGTTTCACGGCCGCCTCCCGCTCCACAGCACGCTGCTGGACGAGATCTTCCAGGGTCGCGAGAAGCCCGGCGCGGGCTCGGCGCGGCCGCCGGGAAGCGGCGCTCGGAGCCAGTGCTCCAGCCCGGTGATCGGCGGCTTCCACAACCGCACCAACTCGCTCAGTCACGCCGAGATGACGGCGAACGGCCAGCCGCGCTCGGGCCGCTGGGACGACGGCGGGTATTACTTCAGTCGACGTCCGGGAGCGGCGCCGGCGGAGACGCCCGCCGCCCCGCCGGCGCTCGTCCCGCTAAACCACTACGGCAGCTACTCGCCGATCGCCTCGAACCGCGCGCCGCCGCATTTCGCCAAACCGCACCACCACAACCACAATGACATGCGCAACCGCTCGGACACGGACCCGTTCATCCTCAGCCAGCTGACGTCCACGCCCGTCCACCGCCGCGACCCCCGCCGCTCGGGGTCGCTCGGCCCGACCCCGTGCTCGGCGCCCACGGAGCGGCGGATGATCCTAACCAACGGCAACCACGCGGTTCAGGGTCAGGCGCGCTCCACCGCGGTGCAGCGCTTGTTCGGCCGCCAGGGGAAGCCCGGCGGCGGCGGCGGCAACCCGTCTCGCGACGACCACAACAACCTGAACCGGCCGGTCCAAATGATCGACGGGTCGACCAGCAGCGGCAGCGACAGCAGCGACACGGAGTCGGACACGGGCAGCAGCGCGTACAGCCAGCCGCTCATGTACGGCAACCCCGCCGCCGTCAGCTCCAGGAATTCGGTGAACTCCAACGGCGTGAGCGCGTCCCCGCTGCCGCGCAGCAAGTTCTCCTTCGGGAGCCTCCAGCTGGAGGAGGGGCGAGACGGGGAGGAGGAGGAGGAGGAGGAAGGGTGCTACCGCTTCAACGAGGAAGACGTAGGAGGGCGGGTTTTCAGCTGTTGAAAGGGGGAAGTGGTTGGGCCTCGCGTCGGGCATTAAAACGCACGGTAACTAGAATCCTGTTGTGATTTATTTAGTGTAACACAGAGACATTAATAGAGGAAGTACACAGCTGACGTTTTACACCGTGTTAGCGTTGACACACATTTTGTGTAAAGGTTCTAACCTATTTTTGCGGTTTGGAAATTGACACCTTTTGTGGGTTTTTAACTGTGAATATAACACCTGCCCCACTTTTTAGATGAATCAATAACACGTCCGTTCTTTCTAAACAATTTTTGTATTGACTTTTGTACGCAAACTGATGACAACTTTCCTCCTGGTAAAAACCATTCTGGCTGTTTCTCTGGAGGTGAAGTGAAAGAATCAGTCGTAACCTTCCTCACAATGTGCCATAACTTAAACTAAGTGTTTAGTGTCGACGAGAAATACAGAGTATGTGGAGAAGTTATCTAATAGCTTCACGTGTAGAATCATAGTTTTTATTCCTCCTCGTTTGTCCACATCAATCTTTTAATAGCGTTGACGTTCTTCAAATCTATTCCATTGAGGACGAATTAGGATTCTGCAGATCGTAGCTCGCCTTGTTGTAAATCTGTGTCGTCGAGATATTAAGATATTGAAGAGATAGATGAATAAATGAATAGATTTTAAGGCGGCGTTGACTCTGGAAGCTGTTGACCGGGATCTGCTGCCTTTCTCCTAATTGTCGTCATCATGTTTAGTGTCCTAACGTCGTGTTTTTCTCTAAATCACGCTCTTATATTCACTGTTGTCTCGTGCAATAGGGGGGCGCGAAGAGAATAGCTCCACGATTGAGAGGGTTTTAACGGAGGTTTGAAGATGTTGTATACAGTTTGTGGTTGTTGGGGCTGGATTGTTGAACGGAGAGATGTCGCCCTTTAATTGTACAGTGTACTTGAATGTTCTTGGTAGACGATGGATTGAGTAACACACGTAGTACATTGTGTTGAGTGTGTAGGCCGCGGGGAGGCTCGAGCTAGCGGGCCGCTCTGCCTTTCTCAATCGGTTTTAACCACAGCTGATCTGGTTCGGAGCACTTTTTTCATGCTTTTATTGGATTTCTGTGTCTGTTGTGGGCAACCTGCACTGTAACTTGGACGTTTGTGGTAGAGACTTTCACGTCGTAATTCTCTTTTTCTGTATTTAGAACTAGTCGGAGCACAAATTATTTGAGTGGATTTGCATCAACTAATGAGAGAAGGAAGACCCTAACCGTTTAAATTTGTATTTTTGATAATATCCGACGCTGGCTGGTCTGACACTTTTTTCCCCCCCAATGTTTTTTTTACCCGCCCAATAAGCAACGATCAAACGCGTCAACCACCGTCCTCAAACCTGCTCCCGCTCCCGGCCGTCTGCTCTGCTCGGCTCGGCGCCTGGCGTGCGCTGCGACCCCCCCCCGATGCGGCGTTCACGTTCGTTGGACGCCGTCGCGACGCTCGCTCGTCGAAGCTGTGCTGGCGCTCCGTCCCGGTCTCTGTCATTTGCTGGCTGTCTGCTCACTGCAACTGCATGCTTCCATGAAGTTTAGTTTTTCTGTACGCCGGCTGCTTTGCAGCCGACACGTTGTACTGGTATATGGCATGCGATGGAATTTAAGATGCATAAAAACTACAATTAATATCAGGAATCGCTATTAGAAATCTGGCGTTTCCATCTAAATCAATGATTTAAGGGTTTTAATCCACGGAGCATCTCGTGCTGTTCTCTCCTCAGAGCTTCTACTTCCTCCTGAAACAAATGTTCATGCTTCATTCCTTGTAAATGCACTGCTTTTCTTCTTCTTTTCTTTTTAAAAGCATGTCAGTGGGAACTGTTTCCTTTCCTTTACTCTGAATGCATGTTGACCAGGCGAGCAATGTCCCTGCTTCTTCTGCCCTGTTTTTTTGGCTCAGTTGGTGTCTCGGTGTTTCCGTCACGGGGCGCCGAATGGTTTCAAACGTTTGAGGAGCGCAAGGTGCGGCGTTTGAACGTAACGACGACAAATGTCTCTTTTCCTGTTCCTTTCTTCACTCCTCGTGGGATATTCCAGCTTCAAGGCCTCTTATTACCTGCACCTCGTCCTTTTTTTTTTTTCAAACATTTCGAAACCATTTGTGTGTTTTCGCCCCACAAAACTGGGCCGACTCAACTCCAGGGTTTTTCTTTCTGTTTGAGCGAGAGGGCGACGGGCGACAGACACAAGTAAAGTTAAACCTGAAGCGAACGTAAGTGCAAAAAAAACAAAGAAAGAAAGATATCTTTGAGAGGCATTTTGTAAAGTGTGAAAGTCTGAGTATTGTCAGAAGATGGACGCACACATGAACACTGGAGTTGAGGCGTCCTCACTTTCACTGTCACCAAACACTTGCAGTCTCTTCATTAAAGCTTTGTGTACCTTTAATGTACTGTACATACAGTAACAGACTGATAGATTGTGATTTTTGTACTGTAATTTCTATGTTAATGAGGTTTAATAAGAGACAAACTCCTACTACTACTTTCCTAGATTGTAGTTTCCTCCGCGGTGTACTCGCTGTGATGATGTCATGTGGTCGTGCCGCTCAAAGCAGAAATAGCTCGACATTGTGAAAATGCACTCGTTTGGTTTCTCTCCAAGAGTTCAATCGTGGTATCGATCTTCTCCTCGAACTCTCGGCAAGAAAGCAAAGCGAGCGCATTGACGAAATGTCAAACTATTTCCTTCAGTTTGGAGTATTTACTGGTAAAAGTTGGCGTTTGAGCATCGCACACGTGCTTCTCTTTCTGTTAACACACTTTTCACTGACTGGCTGACTTCTTTGAACCGGCTTCTTTTTGGCTTTTCTTCCATTTTTTTTCCCCGGGTGGTGGCAGTTTTGCAACGTGTCGAAAAAACGCCGACGGTGCAAAAAAACGGTGCAAAACTGCCGTCAATCCAAAATGAAGAGATGCCAAAAAGTCTTTTTCTATTCTTTCCGAAAGAAAGGAAATGATCATTCTTCCCCTTTTGCACTGACTCACTGGTTTTCTTTGCCACCCTTGTAACACATTGAATTCCTGCACACCTTGTCCTTATTGTTTTCATGACAGAAACATTTTGATTTCTTGTGACTTCTTCGAGGTTCTCCTCGTTTGTTTCCTGACCCTTCATCTCTCTTTTTAACACTGTAACTGTGTGCACTAGTGTCAATAAAAAACTACCGTGTCTGTTCCAAGAAAAGGGACTCCAGAATCTTCTGTAGAACCGACGCCCCCCCAAAAAACCCCCAAAACCCCTCAACCTGCTCGAGTCCAGACCCCCACCCCCCTGTGTCTTGTGCTGTGGTAGTTAGCCCGTAGAGTAGAGGTCGTTCGGGGTCGTGCACGTGCACTCGTGTCTGTCTGTGCATCATGTTGTCTCGCACGTTGTTTCACGTGTGTGTGTGTGTGTGTGTCTGTTGTGCAGTTGGTTTTTTTTCCGTCTGTACGCCGCCCGTCACAGATCTGCACTCAGTGATTGCTGTGGTTTTTTACCCATGATCCAGTTTGGTGGGTAACAGTGGACTCTTTGGAAACTTTGCACCCGGGCAAGTATACAGTCGCAACCTAGCACCTTGTAGAGAACCTCTGTAGCGACTCCCGCTGTAGCGAGAGGTAGCTTTCACTTTTTTATCTTTCTGTTCCTGCAATCATACCCGACTCATCTCAACTAGCAAGACGAGCACACGTCTCTAGATCATATCTGTGTGTTGTAAGGGACAGATTAAGATTAAATAGGATTCATAGCTTGTGTTCTCTACCAGGGAAACGATTCACTGAATCTGGCATGCATGACTGCATTACCCTTATAATGCACCGATATGTTGACTCCGTAGCTCCTCACTAACATTTAATTGACATTTTACCTTCTTTTGATCCTTTTTTTTTTTTTACTGTTTTGGGAAACCAAATGGAGAAATAGAGTAGAAGTAGCCTCCTTCAGAGTTGAGTGATCGTCGCTCGCATTTAGAGAAGTCAATGTGTCGACGTCTGGAGCTTCTAAAAGCCGCCTGACCGCCGAGGACTTTTCCTCCGCTGAGAATGAAAGAACGATAATAAGAATGAAAAGATAAGGGGCGACGGCCGTGTATTTCATGAAAGCAGAGTCCACGTCGAATCCATTTTAACTTGCTCCTCTGTCCTCTCCTCCCATCTTCTCCCTTATCTCACTCTTTGTTCTACTCCCGTCCCTCCTTTCGCATTTCCCTATTTTCCAATTTCCCTATTTTCCCTTCCCCTCTTCCAGAAAGTCCCGGTTCAGAGGACTCTCCGGCGGGAAGCCCCCACGCGGTCATCAACGGCACCGGCCCCGCGAACGGCAGCGCCGGCGTCCCGGCGCAGGGTCACCTCTCGCCCCTCACCAGCCCGCTGCTCACCGACGCCGGGTGTGTCCGCAACGACGACGAAGAAGAGGCCAGGAGGAAGGTAGATGCGAAGGCGTCGGGGAGAGTGAGACATTGGAATCCGTCGGCGGCGGATCGGTTGGTGAATGTCTCGTTCTGTTTGTGTCCAGAAGTTTCCCACAGACAAGGCGTACTTCATAGCCAAGGAGCTGTTGACCACGGAGCGGACGTACCTCAAGGACCTGCAGGTCATCACGGAGGTGAGGGGCTGAAAGAGGGGGATGTTCGCTGGTCTGGCAACCCAGACGGCAACGCCACGTCGGTGTCTGCCAGGCCTTTTGTGTGCTGGAACAGTGAGTCAGAGGTGGTTGGCGCTGGAACCGGGACGTGCTTTTTGTTGTTTTTATAGTCTGAACATTGGGAAACGCTCATCTTCTGTCGCGTGACATTCATTTTTCATCGGCTACCTCGGCTCTTTCGGCTTCCTGTTTCATTCTTTTACGAATTCCCGTCGCCGAAAATGAGCCTTTTGTGTGCTTTTTAGTTCGCCGACTGGTTCGACATCTGAGGCTTTATGGGCGTCTCTTCCTCGCGCGGGCCGGTCCACCGCGTCCCACCGAGCGTATTTAAGCGGCTCGTGTTTTCGAAAAGGACATTCTCTCTGTTGTTTTCCACAAGAAAGCGACGCATGTGTTAGAGTTCACCCCCTCCTCGTGTGTTGTTTGTTCTCCAAGACGGCACAGACTGCAAGCCGCGGGCTCTGTAGTTTACAAGTGAAACCACTGGAGTCAACGCGGGGGGAGAAGCCGCTCCGCCTTGCATTTTCAATCCCGGGATGAAAGCGCAGCTCGATGTGGCTCACTTTTCTTTTTTTGTTTTTCTTTCAACTTTACTGTCTGTGTGTTTTTACTGTCCCTCCTAACAAATGAGGGAGAATTAGCAGCAGGAGAGGAGGGAAAACGCACAGATTTATGCACCTGCAGCATTAATATAATGAAGCTGACCTCTAACCTCTTTCAAGTAAAAAAAAAAAAATCATATTTCCTCCCTCAGCTGTTTTTCTTCCCAACACTAGTTTCCACCCCTCCTTTGATGTGGGAGGAACTGGCAGAACCTTTTTAAAACCTCTTGAATATTTTCTTTGGCTGGCACCGCTCAGGCTTGAGATCCCACACCCTCCTCTCCCTCCCTCCCTCCTCTTCCTCCCTCTCTCTCTCCCTCGCTGTCACCCTTCCTCTCGACCACCGGGTCTTTCTCTGTGAAACAGAGTGTGTGATTTACTCTGACGGGGAATATAGCACCTCGTGTGTGTGTGTGTGTGTGTGTGTGTGTGTGTGTGTGTGTGTGTGTTTCCTCATATAGGTCACTTGTAATCCCAATGAGCGTCTTGTTTTGGGTGGATTTATATTCATTAGTCATGTCAATTACGTTCACGTTTTATGCTAAAACATAACGTGTGTATTTAGCGTATTAATTAGTTTTCATGCATCATTTTTTTTGATAAGTCTTGTGTGTAAAAGCAACGACTGATTATTTTCATCAATGATTATTCTGACATTTATTTTTTTAGTTAATTGATTCATTATTTGGTTTCAAGAAATCAAAAAATGGTTAAAAAAAAAAGAAAAAAGGACTTTCTTTGCTTCAGCCTGCAGCTTGTTCACTGCTTCACTGTAGAGTTTCCTGTCTATCGCTCCCCAACGGCTCTCGCTGCTGCACGCACCCTAAAACATGAACGTTTGTCCCGATATGTAAAATATGAACGTCCCTTTTGCCAGCGAAGCATGTTTCCCGTTGTTTCTCCGCGTGCCTCCGTTCACAGCCAGCGTTGTGTGTTGCAGTCCTTCCATGCCGCCGCGGCGAAAGAGGAGTCCTTCCCCGACTCCGTGAAGAACCTGATCTCTGCCAGCTACGACCCGGTCCACAGGTTTCACCAGGGATTCCTGAAGGAGGTGGAGCAGCGGCTGGCGCAGTGGTCAGTACCCGTCTGTTTGAGCCCCGGTGACGACGCTCACACACACACACACACTCAACAACATTCACTTCACAGACATCGGGACACAAATAGGACACACTGTGTGACTTAATGGGACTTCACACGGGAACTCAATGTGCACGTGTGTCTCCTCCTGTGGGAGTCGTGTCTCTGTTATTTCTGTAATGGCATACTGGAGGACACACACACACACACACACACACACACACACACACACACACACACACACACACACACACACAAACCTTGAGAGAGAGCCCATGACTTGCTGTTGAGATGAATGGGATTGTGGGACTTGAGTGTAGAGTTTCAGGTCGTGTGGTGCACGCGTAGCTGCGGGCTGACATCTACTGGTGAGTAAGTGTAACTGCATGTTTCCTCTTCCTCAGGGAGGGGCGCTCTAACGCCCACATTAAAGGAGACTACCAGCGAATTGGTGACATTCTCCTGAAGAACATTCAGGGTCTGAGGGTAAGCACATCAGAAATGATGCTGTGTCTTTGTTTCTATGTCTTTTTCTTCTTCATGATTTACATGCGTGTCTTTTGCGTCTGCAGCAGCTGACGGTTCATCTTCAGAAGCACTCCGAGTGCCTGGTGGAGCTGGAGCGGGTCTGCAGGTTAGCTTTTAAGTATATCTAAAAAAGAACAGGAGCGCCGCGTCTTCGTCCTGACTCACCTTCTCGCCCTCGTCGCTCCTCAGGTCCGGTCGGAAAGCGGAGGCCGTGTGCCGAGACTTTGAGCAGCAGCGGGTTTGCTACCTGCCGCTCAACATCTTCCTCCTCCGGCCTCTCCACCGCCTGCTGCACTACAAACTCATCCTGGAGAGGCTCTGCAAGCACTACCCGCCCACCCACGAGGACTTCAGAGACTGCAGAGGTGCAGCACGCTTCACTTTGATGTATTTTATCATTTTGCACGTCTTTTTTTCACAACCGTTCTCGTCCACCTCCAGCGACCCTGGCGGACATCTCCGAGATGGTGCTGCAGCTCCAAGGCACCATGATGAAGATGGAGAACTTCCAGAAGCTTCTCGAGCTGAAGAAAGATCTGACCGGCATCGACAACCTCGCCATCCCCGGCAGGGTGAGGCTCTCCACGTTCACTTATTGATCCGACACCCGGGTGTTTTTTTAGGAGACGTGACTGCCTTCTTTAAACAGCTCTGTGCTCCGTGAAATGCAAAATGAATGCGTCTTGGCTTCCTTCTCTTTGCCTCCATATTTATTAGAGTGTGTTTGTGTTCAGGAATTCATCCGGCTCGGCTGCCTCAGCAAGCTCTCTGGGAAGGGCCTTCAGCAGAGGATGTTCTTCCTGGTACGAAACCTCAGCTTCTTTCTCAAAGTGAATCGAATAACTGCAACAACAACAAAAAACGTCTTTTTTTTTTTTACCTCAACTACTTTCCTTCCTCTCCAGTTCAGTGATTCGTTGGTGTACACCAGTCGGGGAATGACCCCGTCCAACCAGTTCAAAGTCCACGGCCAGCTGCCCTTGTACGGCATGACGGTGCGTGACCACAATCTTAACCTTTACAACGTGCTTTTAGAAGAAAAAAAAACGACATATTTTAGGATCACTGAGGTCTAAGGAGTGTGTTGTTTTTTTTCCAGATCAGAGAAAGTGAGGAGGAGTGGGGCGTCCCTCATTCCTTCACCTTGTTTGGACAGCGCCAGTCTGTGGTGGTGGCAGCCAGGTATCCACAAGCACACACTTTAATATATATATAAATATATCATATTTCCACGGCATGCGGATGAATAAAGAAGCATTTTTACATGCCGGCTCCTCCTCCGTCTGCGTCCAGCTGTGCGTCAGAGATGGAGCGGTGGGTGGAGGACATCCGGATGGCCATCGACCTGGCGGAGCAGAGCAGCAGCACGGACACCGACCTGCTGTCCACCAGCCTCTCCGACAACAGTGAGTTTTACCCTTTTTTTTTTTTTGAACACACGCCCACGTCAAACTTTCCCAAGTGACCACTTCCTGTCTGAGCGCCGCGTTCACCGGTCAGTGTTACAGGACCGACCAGCCGCCGCTGTGGGAAGTTTCTGGAGATGCTTCATGGGAAACTGTCACCCGCGATGGCTTTTCTTGCAAAAAAAAAAAACCCTCCCAGCTGACGTCCGTGTGACAGCCGAGGATCTGATGTCATAATAATGGACCCTCTTTGTCTTTATTCCACGTGACGATACGCACCTCCTTCCGCTGTCAGCGCCTCCACGAACAATCCCTCCGGGTTGTTCCAGGAGCTCTTTCATCGTCTTTTTTAATGCCACCTGATACATGTAGGTCCAGGCACCAGCTGTCGCCACCGTTTCTCCGCTCCTCTTCTCTCATTCTTCATCATAAGCGCCTGTCACGGCGCTCAATGAGGCCTCCGCCTGGTGGCCTTTTCGCTTTCACGCCTCCGTTGTCCCTCAGCGACATCACCTGCGACGTACATTTTTAACCCAAACTCTCAAAGAGTATCGGCTTACAACTAACAACAAAGGTTTTTTCTTTTTGTCCCGACTGTATTTGAAGTTTGATCTCTGCTTTTGGCTCAACAACCGGCGGCCATTTTTAAAAACCATTAATGTCGTGCTACTATGTAATGATAGTTAATTCACCTTGCGATACTGTGCTGTTTTTACACACGTTGTTAGACCGTCGTGAACTGAATCTGGCTTCAATCCTGTAATTAAAGCCAGATTGTTGTTACAAAGTTCAAGTCACCAGCAGCTGCAACCAGTTAAAATAGTTAAATTTAGCCAGTAACAGTCCTCGGGGTGTGTTTCTCTGGGATTTGATGAACGATAAAGTGAATTTGACACAGAAACCTGAATTTACAGGGTGTTTAAGTAAACTTTCCTAACTCCTACCTGGAGAGATCGGATCTTTCTTCTAACGTCTCGACCTCCCCGTCGTTCCCCAGAGCTGGCGGAGGACGGCGGCGCCGAGCCGGAGTCGGAGGAGGAGCTCTGCGGCTCGCGCTCGTCTCTGGAGCGCCAGGGTCACCGCGGCAACACCACCGTGCACGTCTGCTGGCACCGCAACACCAGCGTGTCCATGGTGGACTTCAGCGTCGCCGTGGAGGTACCGGACGCCGATGTCTCTCCTCCGCACATCACACGCCTGCTCTCCCTGTCAGTGTCCTCGTCTCCACCGGCAAAGGACCGCTGACTCCACGTCCTTGGTCTTACTCTTTCCTCTCACCTCTCCCTCTTCCACACCTCCATCTTTCTCTCCTCCACATTGTCTCTCTCCTGTCTCCATCTTCCAGTTGTCTGGTACTATAGCGCACGCAGTCTGTCCTTTAGTGACCCCTGGTGGAGCAGAGAGGTACTGCAAAGGCCACGGCTGCCGAGGATTTATTTTTGTCACGATGTGACTGTTTAACATTTGAGAACTACACGTTAGTGAACACTTCAGTTCAAAGAGGACAGTCCCAACAAGTTGCACGTTTTATCGTAATATTGGATGTCCTGTTTTCCGCCCTTTTCTTTTCTCAGAACCAGCTGTCGGGTAACCTGCTGAGGAAGTTTAAGAACAGTAACGGCTGGCAGAAGCTCTGGGTGGTCTTCACCAACTTCAGCCTGTTCTTCTACAAGTCGCACCAGGTGAGATGTGCACACACACAGTGAGGCCACAAGGACACCGCGACCGCGGCGTGTCACATGTTAAAGATGACCTCTGGCCCGTCTGCTCACAGGACGACTACCCCCTGGCCAGCCTCCCCCTGCTGGGGTACTCCGTCACCGTCCCGGCCGAGTCCGAGAACATCCACAAAGACTACGTCTTCAAACTCCACTTCAAATCCCACGTCTACTACTTCCGATCGGAGAGCGAGTACACCTTCGAGAGGTAACTTCAGCAATTCATCAGCAGCACAAGACTGAGGATCTGTCCGTGTTGTATTTTTGCTTCGACTGACTGTCCACATTGTGCGTCTCCAGGTGGATGGAGGTGATCCGCAGCGCCACCTGCTCGGCCAGCCGCTCCGTGCCGAGCACCAGGAAAGAGCTTTACTGACACCCGCCTGGGCCGAGATGACACCCACACACACACACACACACACACACACCAGAACAGACTGTCCTTCTAGACACGGGATCACGTCTCATGCCTCTGAGGAGCTGATTCACGCGCACACGTCCTCCCACACCTTCCCTCTTATTACACTTTCTGCACCGCGAGTGTCTGTGACGGCGGCCGTCGTCGTCCACGTCGTGTTTCTTTCACCAAACTGGCAGCACAAAGTCCTTCTGGTTTTCATTTAGTTTGTTTTTTTTGGTGTTTGTGCCATTAAGTGTTGTTCACACGCAGATTTAATATTCACCACCAACAACACCCGTTTACAAAAAGGAGGATTTTGTCTCCATGATGAACCTGAGTGGTTGTCTCCAGAAGTATTTGGGACACTGAAGCATGAGTTTGCGCACAGTATTGTTTTTGCCGTTTCTATGTTTGCCTAATAAATATTTGTAATAGGAGTAAATCATGTATTACTAAGACCTAAACCTGGATTTTAAACGGTGTGCATGTGAACGCACTCTTCTCAATAGAATTAGATGAATTCAATGTGATGCCAGTTTGGTCACAATTAGAAAACATCCATCTTTTTCTTTTTGTAAGGCGACTTTTTGTACAGTACTTTGATACACTGTGAAATGTTTGTTGTTGTTTTTTTTTCATGTTTCCTGTAGTTTTCGTTTTGTTTAAAAAGGACAAATGGCTTTAAAACTGCTTCCAATGCCAACAGAGATTTCACTGGTTCTGTTTGCCAAATAACTTCTCTTCTGTACTTTTACTATTCTAAATAAAGATCAGACAAGACTGTGTTCATACCACATGTTGCTCTCTCGTGTCTTTAAAATATGCAAATATGACTAGGGCGCTAAAAGGAAAGCGGCGGAGGTGAAACCGCCGCTGTTCTTCAGAGATATCATGAGGGAACATGATTAAATACAAATGTCAGACTGCATGATACGGTTTAACATTTCACGCTTTTCAAACAATTTACGACACTGCAAATACATTAAAAAGTTGCATATGCGACTGTGAATGTTCATTTAGGTTGAGTCTTCTTTAAAAAAAAAAAAAAACACGACTCCACGACTGTAATTCATCAAATAACAAATGTTCATGCTTTCTAGGTCATCTTTAATAATGAAGTGCTCACACTTAAGTCAGAGCTAGATACAGGAGTGTATTGCAGGATGCATGGGGGCCGGTTTGTCAGGAGGTAGACGGCATTGCGCAACACGCATCCGCCGGTCTCATTGCGACATCAGTCCCGTTCTTCCCGGGACGCGTAGCGGAGCCCGTGAGCTCCGTGAGCGTCGTAGTTCTCGTAGCGGGTCAGCGAGGGCCAGTCCGGCCGGTACGTCGTCGTGCTGTACAGAAACGCCTCGGTGACGCTGCCCGCCGCCGGCCTCTCCCCCGCCTCCGCCTTCCCCACCCACTCCTTCACCTCCAGCGTGACCCGAGTCCGCTGGTACATGGCGGGGACGCCTTCGAAGTCGTCCAGGAAGGCCAGCATCTTGTCGTCCACCTCGTAGATCTCTCCCTGGACTCGGTGGCCCTGGCCGGGCAGGTTGAGCAGGAAGGGGATGTTGTGCTCGCCGGCGATCACCAGCGGGTACTTCTGGGCGGTGCAGGCCGAGGCGAGGAGCTCCGCCCTCCCGTTGGCGCGCTCCATCATACGGTAGTAGTTGGGCTGACCCTTCTTCAGGGTGCCGTAGACGAAGATGCGAGCCATGTGGATGCAGGACGGCAGGCACCTGGACAAGACAGCAAGGGCATCACTCAGCAACCTGGTCTGTCGTCAGACAGGTTGATCCATTTGCTGACTGGCAGAATGATTACGACGGTATTTTGGGAATTAATCAACCTTTTTAGTCCCTTTTTTTAAGCAAAACATTCTCTGGTTCCAGCTGATCGCATATGAGGATTTACTGCTTTCCTTTGTCAAACATCTTTTTGTCCAAGAAAGTAACACATTTGAGAAACTCACGAGCTGTAATAAGTTCTTATTTGTATTGTTTTTGTTAGACAAAAGCATTAAGCAAGAAAACAACCAATTTCTAATGCAAAGTATATCTTATATATATCTTTCATCCCTGTTCTTTATTTAGTTTATTCTTTTTGGTGTCTGTAAAGTCTTGGTATATATCTATCTATCTATCCCTCAAACTAAAAAAACTATCTTGTAGTAATCTCCCCGCTGCCTTTGATCTGATTAAAAGATGTTTGACCTCTGACCTTTAAGGACTTTGTTACTGGAAAGTACTTCAGCTCAATAATTAATTCACAGTGAGAGATAAACTCTGAAACACACTGTTGTCTTGAGATCATTAAAGCTGGTAAAGGTCGTGCAAACTACACGTAAACTATTCCACTTTGTATATACAAGACAACGCTAATGCTAAGTCAAAGTGCTGCATTAAAAGTATAAAGGTAATAGTCCTCATCCAGAATGGCCCATTTCAGATTAATACAAAATTTGATCATAATTATGGATGTGTCCATGTGTAATTATCACTTAATGCTGCAGCTGGAGAAGGTGGAGAGCTATGTTTGTGTTGCTTGAATATAATAATTGCTTAACCTTTTGTAATATGAATATAAATGTCAACGCAGCTTTCAAATACAGCTCGTGGAGTTGAAAGAATGAAGTAAAAGCACAAGTTCACCCTGCAATAACTTTACACAGAGCCACCAACTCTCACGCTTCCGCCGTGTGACACACGCTTTTTCATGTTTTCACACGCTCACACGCCACACAACCAATATCTCACGCCAAAAAAAATAAGTCTGGGGCGCTTTCGTTTCTTTTTAAACCCCCCGACGATAGATGACGGAGGTATCGGGGCTCTCAAGTCTCACGCGTTGAACGTGACTGTCACTCACACGTGACCCCAACAGCAGTTCAGCTAAGGCTCAGCTTAACTGCACGTAAACTGTGAAGTGACGCAAAGCAGCTGAAAGCAATTCAAACGTAATATCTTACATGAAAGGAGTCTCACCGGAATGTAATGAAGACGATGGCTCGTAAATTTCCTCAAGCTAGAAAAACTCGCTTTGAGGAGGAATGTGCAGCGGCCATTCATATGCGAGGGAACAGCGCATGCGCAGTAAAAACTCTGATCAACTTGTGGAAAACAGCAGGTGGCGCTAAAACAACGAGGAAACAGACTGAAGTATATTCACTCTTTTTTTAATGATGCTGGTGGAAGTGGTGGTTATGATAATGTGTTGTACTATTATTATTATTATCATAGAGTTTTTTTTATCTATACCTTTTTACTCAACTATGTACTCTTTTGTCCTTTTTTTTCTAGAAAATAGATCTTCTGGCAGTTCTTTATGTTTTTATGCTGGTGAAGCTAAAAAGAGATTCATTAAATATATGTTTTATTATTTGTATTTGTGTGTTTAACTGGCTGATGATATGTACGTTTCAAAAAAGATAGATAGATAGATAGATAGATAGATAGATAGATAGATAGATAGATAGATAGATAGATAGATAGATAGATAGACGTATTCATTCCAAGGGGGACATTTGTTTGGAGTAGGTACACACATATTAAGCATGGAAAATACTCAATATATACAAAATGCGTTGCAGAACATTTAATAAAGTATAATGAAAATATATATCATAACAATATTTGTGGACACTCATTGACAGATACATAATAAAGTTATTAAATGTGTCACAGAAATAATAAATTCATAAATAATTGACATTTAATAAACAACCCGTTACCATCACAACTGTAGGTCCCCTGATTGACCGCAGGAGGCGCGCTTCCTGAAAAAAAAAACAACCCTCGCGGCTTCCGTCGACGCTGATTTGTCAATCACGTCCGATGACGTCATCACGTCCGCAGCCTAGCAGCAGAAAAATATCCACGTAAACAAAGCGGACGGGCTCCCCAGCAGCCGCTAGCGCCGCGTTCACTCGCGGTTCCGTGAGTCAAACCCGCGTCGCAGCTGCGTTCAGGGTCCCGGTAAATGAACGCCGTCTGTCATCACGTGTATCGGCCACACATCTGGTGATCTGACCGCGTCCGTGACGCCGATAACGCGGGTGTTTGTCATGAGTTTAGCTCGCCATGTAGCCGATTCAGGTCCGTAATCGATCATCTTCTGGAGAGAGAGAGAGACAGAGAGAGAGAGATGACCAGCTGATCGTCTGGACTCGGACTGAGATGTTTAGCCTGATGGCGAACTGCTGCAATTGGCTGAAACGCTGGCGAGAGCCCGCGAGGTGAGTTTTTTTTTTACTATGACGTCGACGTGTGTCCAGCCCTCCTGTCCTAATCAATACAATCAGATCGCGTCTGTATTAGTTTGGAGTCACTGTCAATGCTCTGTGTATACACTGTGTATTAAAACAGATCTGGGATCAGTGGATTATTGACTGGAGACATGAAGGGGCCACGATGATTTACCGTTATGAGCTATAGCTGTCAGTGACACCTGTTTGGTAGAAAGCACTTTAAATAAGTCCTTATTAGGCCTTTTTTCTCCAGAGCAATCAGTTAATCGATCAATCATATTGATCAACGAAACATTTCTTGATGAATACTCTTATTACTGCTTTATGTCAACTGTGCACTTTTTGAAGCGACACACTTCACTCTCAGGATTAGTTGTTTTGGGACTGGATACAAAAGCGTGGTAAAGCAATCAGAGTAATTGCCAGTGCTTAACCCACGTGGTGCCTGTGAGGCATCTGATCCTTTGGACTTAGCCAGAAATCCTCACCTAATCCCGCAGCCGGGTCCGTTCAGCGGGTCTCCTCCTGTCGGCCTGGAGCCGTGAGAGGTTTGGCAGCGCAGGGTTGTACGAGGTTGCTGGAAAGACCTTTTGTCAGGTTTTACAACCAGCGGCTGCCCGGATGAAGACCAGTTGGCTCGAGAGGACGGTTAGATGGATCGTGCGGTTGATGTCTTTCCGCCGCAGGTGTCAAAGTTAAGTATTTAGCTCAGAGACACCCGACTGGGTTGCGTTTATGTTTACGGTTGAGCTTCAGCGTGCGTCCATTTGCCGGGATGCAAATGATCCGGGACGACAGTAAAGTAAACCAGGTTCAACTATTCCTCCAAACATTATCCGAATACGCATCGGTGGTATTAATATTGCTCTGAGCTCATTCGCTTGTACCTCTGCCTTGCTTTATTTGTGTTGGCTGACCACGTGACTGTTGCTGACTCACTGTGCAGACCTCTGATCGCGTTTGTCATTCGGATTATTAATCGGCTTAAACGCCATCATGAGATCTGGTGCCAGCTCATGTGGCTTCAGATGCTGCACATTTAGACCAGGACGACCTCTGAGATCTCTGCGACCTCTGAGACCACTGAGACCTCTGGGACCTGACTGATGGGGACGTCTGTGTTCATGTGCATTCATTTATTTTTCCACCCCTCCCTCCTCCCCAACAGGAAAGTGACTCTGGTTATGGTTGGACTGGATAACGCAGGGAAGACGGCCACAGTTCGAGGAATCCAAGGAGGTTAGCACTTGTTATGAATGTTAATAATGTATAATAATGTATAATAATGAATGTTAATAATGTATACACATTTTTCTTGAAATAATACACAAATTGAACTTGTGACGCCTCACTTACCCCCTCCCCTACCCCCCCTTCCCGGTTTAATATTCATTATCATGTTTATTTGACATCAAACAGACGGCTAAGCCTCGCTTTTGACTCAAAGTTTCGACACGCTCCGCTAACTCCGTCGCTGCGTGTTCGTTTTTCGCAGAGGACCCCCAGGACGTGGCGCCCACTGTGGGCTTTTCCAAAGTGGACCTGAAGCAGGGCAAGTTCGAGGTGACCATCTTCGACCTGGGCGGCGGGAAGCGGATCCGGGGCATCTGGAAGAACTACTACTCCGAGTCCCACGGCGTGGTGTTCGTGGTGGACTCCAGCGACGTCCAGAGGATCCAGGAGACGCGCGACACCATGGCCGAGGTCCTCCAGCACCCGCGCATCGCCGGGAAACCCGTGCTAGTGTGAGCCTTCGCGCCGTCAAAAGACAATATACGTGACGGAAGCTAAAAGAAAATAAAACGTTTAAAGGTTTCGTGTTCAAAATGTTGGTAAAAGTATAGAAAAGTGACTTGTGAAAGCACGCAGGCGAAGTGATAATGGAGTCCGTGGTCCAATTTGTGGCTGAAAACGTGCACTGCAGCTTAACAACTGCAGGCTTCTGCTTCATCAGTAATCAGGACAGAAGCTGCTCGAGTATGGTCACAGACGGGGGATTTAAGTTTGTATTTATTTCTCCTTTTCTATCACTAACATCTCTTCATCCTCTCTCTCTATCTCTCTCTTCATCGCTCCGTTTTCAGGCTTGCCAACAAACAAGACCAAGAGGGAGCGCTGGCCGAAGCCGACATCATCGAGAACCTGTCGTTAGAGAAGCTCGTTAACGAGAACAAGTGTCTCTGTCAGATCGTAAGTGTGTGTGTGCACCTGTTGCGGAACGGCAGTTGAATGACATTAAGGGCCTATGGCTTCACAATGGTTTCTCCCATATATGGGCAAAGAGGCGGGCTTGTGTTCAGCAGCACAGATCCTTCCTCCTGGAGTGAATGGCAGCTTTTTTCCTCTTTTTTTTGGGGCGCCCCTAGCTCAGGGGGATGAGTGGTCGTCCCGTGACCGCAAGGTACCTAGTCTGATCCCCAGTACCTCCATAGTTCAGATGTCAAAGTGCCCCTGAGCAAGGCAGTTAACCCCTAGCTGCTTCCCGGGCGGCTCTCGCGGCAGCCCCACTGCTCCTTAACCAAGGGTACATGCTTTTTTTGTTTGTTTTAAATCTCTCAATATGTGTCCCCAGGAGCCATGCTCTGCCGTTCAAGGCTTCGGCAAAAAGGCGGACAAGTCCATCAAGAAGGGCCTGAAGTGGCTCCTCAACAACATTGCCAAAGACTACGAGGCCATCACTGAGCGCGTGCAGAAGGACACCGCCGAGCAGCGCGCCCAGGAGGACCAGGACAAGAAGGAGCGGGCGGCGAGAGTGCGGCAGATACGACAGGAGAGGTGAGCAGCCGGTTTAAACAACCGAATCCGTGGACCCAAGCCGTCCACGGATCATAAATAATAGATAGAAGTGTTTAGCGGAGTAAAGGGCGATAAGATAAGAAATGTGAAGGAAAAGGGTGCAATCTCCCCATCTGCACCGCACATAAAAATGATTTAATCGCGCTCTCTTGCACCGAAGTCACAATAAATAAGACGTACGGTGGTCGGAAAAGAGAAAAGTCCCGCTGGATGGCGGACGTAACTGTCATGAAATCTGACCTCAGATCACAGTACGGGAGGGGCTGCAGCAGCAGCATCATGCTGAGAAGTTCACTTCCTGTTGTGTCCACAGAGACCAGCAGGAGCGGGAAGAGGCGGAGCTTGAGGGCAGGCAGATCCAGGAGGAGGAGCTCGACGATGGGGACATCTCCAGCCCCTTCCAACCAATCAGCAACTTGATCTCTGAGGTGTGTGTGTGTGTGTGTGTGTGTGTGTGTGTGTGTGTGTGTGTGTGTGTGTGTGTGTGTGTGTGTGTGTGTGTGTGTGTGTGTGTGTGTGTGTGTGACCTGTGTGTACTGTAGTAGTCAGAGCGGAGGAAAGATTTCTTTTTTTTTTCATGTTCCTTTTTCTTTTTTAGAACGACAATAAAGAGAAGGAGCGAAGGAGGCAAGGAGAGCTACAGGAGGCGAGCACCAACAGCTCGAAGACGGACGCCGATCGGGAGGAAGAGGAGGAAGAGGACGACGAGGAGCCAGACGACTCGAGACAAACGCCGGACAAAGCCGGTTCAGGTGAACCTTTTTCATGTTCAATCGTTTCCAAATGACCTAGTTTGGTTTGTGATCGCTGGAAAACAAGCCGGGGTTTTGAATCACTTGGCTCCTTCTTCAACAGTTTGATTAATGTGCTTTCTGACAAAATATTTAGTTAGAAGTTCCGTAAAAAGGTCTTTTTTTGGGGTCGAGGCGTGGCGGCAGCGCCTTTTTGAAGAGTCTCCTCGTTGCTTCTTTTTTGGCTCTGCACCTCAATGGATGCAAGGCAACTCTTGGATAAATATAAAAGCACTTTTTTTTTTCAAAAATGAAAATATATCTAGTCAAATTAAGAGGCCGTCTGATACGTTTCCTCTTTTTTTCATCACTGAGCTCGGAGCGCTGAGCGTCTGACGGATGGATGAACATAATTACACATTAATAAAATGAGATTATGAAGAACTACAGAGGCAGACATCTGTAGTTTCCTTAAAGGCAACGCATGAGTAAAAATCTCTGTACTTTCAGCTAAAACAGGCGAGCAGGACAAGAAGAAGACGAGGAAGCTGCACCTGAAGAGGAAGCACCGGGTGGACCCGCTGAGGACGGAGGACGCGCCGGCACAGAGCCCCACCCCCCCGCCTCCTCCCGGTCAGTCCTCCTCTAAAAGCGCTTCTGTAGCTTCTGTTTAAATCTCAGCATGATGAAACCGTTTCCTGGTCGCGTCCAGAACGCGTTGAGCAAAAAAAAAAACGAATATTTCCTGCTGCCGGCGGCTTTACATTAACGAGGTTCCACTCGTGAAGCAGCTGGAGGAAAAACAGTGTGTTAATCACCCAGTTAGCAGAACGTGCAATCCTTCAATAAATAGTTCAATAGTTCTGCACAACCCCATCTAAACACTTGGCTCTATGTGGTCAGTGGGAAGGAATGCGGCTCCGGGCAATAGGCTGTGTTAACCCCGGTGGAAAACGTCGATACAGCACGAAGGGGCTGAACGATTTTAGAAAAAATATCTAATTGCGATTACACGTTCTGCCTTCAGGAGGACGGCGTTAGTGCTGCGTGTTTTGCTGTTGTTGCACTGCTCGATCGTGACGACGTCTGATACTTTCCGTTTCAAACGAAGCCAGCGTTCTATCCAGGAAGTAGCCAGTGTCGCTGTTCGGCTTTCACTGTGCCTAATCCCCTCGAATCCGCACAGGAGTCGGACGAAGCAGAGTGGACGTCTGGTGTGAAGAGGAAGTCCGAGCATCGCTTCCTGTGTGCTGACCACTGTGTGTTTGTTCTGCTTGTTTCTTTAGTGGGATGGGCCACACCCAAAGTTTCTAGGCTGCCAAAACTAGAACCACTCGGGGACTCGCGACATTCTGGTAAAGATGCCGGTGAAGTCTGGTCACTCTTCACGACTCCTCTGTTAACCAATCGCACATCACTTCCTCTCCGTCATACTCACGCTCACTGTCTCACTAACCTGGTCTTTGTGTGGATGAACTCACTGAATCAGTGTTTCATTATGTTACATTTCATTTAGCTTTGGATCAAAGCGACTGACAATGAGTGCATTCAACTACGAGTACAAACGCAGAACAACTCGGATAATAGAAGTACAATTTCTTCAAGAAAGTTAAACTCCAGTAAAAGTCGGGTTACAAGCCGCTCTTACCTTCGGTGAGCGTTCCCGCTGTAGCAAGTTAGCGCTGCTGCTAGCTCTCCGCTGCTACTGTCTTTGTCCCCGCTGCCCAAGTCGGCGACGAGGCGGGGCCGGTCCCGCTACCTTCTTGTGGTTGTCGGAGAGCTTGCGGGGAGCTAGCGGGTAGTTAGCAGCAGCAGCGCTAGCTGTCTACATTTGGTAGCTAGCGGAGACACCCACCGAAGGTAATAGCGGCTTGTAACCCGACTTTTACGATGCCATTTAAGTACTCGTCAAGTACGACTTTCTTTAATCAACGTATAGTCAAAAAATAAGTCTTTTTAGTTTGCTGCAGAAGATGTAGAGACTTTCAGGACATTTCACCATTGAGTAGTGCGCTGGGTGTCATTTCCAGCATGTTCTTTCGCAGCTTTATCATTTAAAATTACAACGTTTCCCATAAATAGTCGCTCTACATTAGTTCTTTGCCGGAGAACCTCCTGACTATTTCAACGGCGCTGTGCTCAATGTGGCGTTACAGAGGAAACACTGGACTCTGGCTCACGCCGTGTGTCGACTGTTAATGAGCGTCCCAGACCCACACATCCCTGTCTTTCTCTCCCCTTGCATCTCACCAGGCGTACGCTTGAATGTGTGTGGCTCCGTCATGGTGGCGGACATCTTTATTTAACTCAAAGGCTTCTCTGTGTGTTCACCCCCAACCCCAACTCCGCCCTGACCGATCCTCTCTTTGCTCACACTGTTCTCGATAGAGAGCGCTCATTGGCTGTATTTCTATTTCAGGACTCGGTGGATGTACTTCACTAATGTAGCCAACCTTTTTTTGTGTGTTTTTTTTTTGTTTGTTCTTTCTTTCTCCCATCCCCTCCACAGAACTTTTCAAGCCTCTCCCGCCTCTCGCCAACAGGCCGCGGCCTAACGGCGACGCTCACGACGTCGTTTTCTAACCTCCAATCACGGCTCTCCTCTTTTGCTTTCTGTCTCAAGCGGGCGGCGTGTAGAGGCCGCCGCACACGCGGAGACGCCGCCGCGCGCGCCGGCTGACGCCGGGAGCCGACGAGACAGGAAACGCAAGGAGCAGCATGGGAAATGAAGTCCTGCTCGGGAGCCGTTTCCACAAACGGAGATGTCTGAACCTGCCTGAACTCATTTGACACCGGGTTCCGTCTGCGCTCGACAAAAGGGACTTTTTTTTTCCATTTTGTATTTTAAATATCAGTGTTAGGCGGGATGGACTCCATTCGTCCGACTGAAATGCTTTTGAATTGACAAAAGAATGTAAATATGTCCGCTATAACCTTATATATGTCTTTTACTGAATAATGGATTTGTATACACGCCGCCATTAAACACCACCGTATTCGTTTCTTTTTGCACCGTGGGTTTTGTAGCGTAAACAAAGGTGCGTGAGAGTTTCTCTCGGCTCGTAAGTGGCTTTTTTTTTCACAGCTGAGTGCTTTTAAATGTCAAACATTTCCCTTTTTACAACGCGGGAGTAATTTGCTACACTACGCTGTACTGCACACAGAAACGTTACGCAACGTCGTCGTTATTTTTTGGTCAACTTTAGCAATGAATGTTATACAAGGGTTTGTGAAAGCTGTTTTTAAAAGAGAACATCTTCCGCGTCCTCTTGCCGGCAGCTTCATAAAGGAGCTCGTCTTCTTATTTATTGTTTGAAACATGTAACCATGTGATAGTATATGTGTCTACAGGGCTACAGATTTTATACGCATTCTGCTGTTTACACTGTGTGTCTGTTTTCAAAGTGATATTTCTCTGGAGGCAGGAATCGGCCTCAGACTCGCCGCCTCCCAGCTCCTCTCGCAGTGTCTTCTGCACCCGTTTCCTCTTTGAAAAAAAGCTAAAATTACATATCAAAACACAACGTTGCCCCAGTTCGCCTTGTGCGCGTTTGGAAGAGTTTGCGGTGGGAGGAGTCTAACACCTGGAACAGACGATTATTGGGTCAGAACACCCGAGAGCACGTGTAGCAAAATATCACTTTTTAAAACTCCCAATGTTGTTGTTGTTGTTGTTTTTTTGAAAAAAGTACATCACTCACTCTCTTAACGCGCTACAAGTTTAGAAGAAATATTTTTTTCTACCCAGTTTGACTTTTATAACCGCACAATTAAAGATGTTTTAAATATAAGTCTCGACTGCTGTTGTGTTCCTCTGTTCACGAGATTATAATTACTATGTCACTAACACTGTCACTGATGAAAAGATGGTAGGGTGAGAATATGAGATATTTAAGAAGTGTTTAGCATAAGTGGATTTATAAAAAAAAAGGCCTCAAGCTTTTTTACATTACAATATTATCCCAATATCTATTAAAAAAGAGAGAAAAATGTAACGTGTGTTTTGTCCCATTTTTAAGTAAATTAATTACATTTAAGAGTCCATAACCTTGTGTATATAATGACGTAAGAGGCCCTGGATTGTTTTATTAACATGATATCTATATTCTGAAATATCATGAATAAATTATCGTCAAGACCGGTATAAAAAAAAAGCGTGACACCCCTTCACCTGGGTTCTCCATCATCATCTTCCCCAGCTCATGACAAAAATCAATCAAAGCAAAAAATACATATACAAATAAATATATATTAAAGTGTCTGATGAATCAAGTCAGATTTGGGGCGAGCGCTTCTGCAGCACAATCCTGTTTTTGCCATCTAATAAACGTCTCGCGGTGGTAAACGCATCCGCCTCGTGGAGTCATGCTTTGTGAGCACAAGGAACTGAATGAACTCATTACAGTAAGAAAACGCGCGCGCGGGGCCCGGACACTCCATCCCTTTTTGTTTCCTGGTCACGCGGCGCAGCGGCTCATTTGTCACTAACAACAAATTAAACTGCCCTCGGGCGAAAACATTTGTCATCGCGGGATCGTTCTGTGTCATAAAAGCAGCGCTAAAATGAAAGAAGAAGGAGAAGAAGAAGAAAAAAGTGACACCTGCTCCGGAATGATGCATATACGCGAGATGCAAAAGTAAAACAGTTCTCAAAAAGGATGCGGGGTGATTTAAACCTCTTCCTGACGACGTAATTACACATTTACAGAGGGCTGATGAGACACCCTCTAAAGATACAGTTGTGGCTCCGTATCCTCATTTAGACTTTGTCAAACATCTGTCTGCAGCAACCTCCGCGCGCAACGACGCGCCGCCTCGTGACGGCTCTCCCCTGGTGTCGCGCGGCGCTCGTGCCACCGATGCCGAGCCCCGCAGGACGGGGGGCAGGCGGCAGACGCGCCGGTGCCCTTAAGCAGATGCCTTCGAGCACCAATCCAGCGCTCATTATGCGCGCGCACTCCTTGATATCAATTTGTTGCGTCGGGTCCATTCCTGGAGCGATTTGGTGATGAAGTGTTGTAATTTACTCCTCCCTCCTCCTCCTTCTCTTCCTCCCCGTCCTCCTCCAAACCTGCTTGTCTGCATCTGTTTGAGCTACTTCCCAGAATGCCTTTCAGCGAACACCTTAAAGTTTTGTGGAGAGCAACTTTAAGCACAGAGGAAGTTTCTATGTCAAGGAAAAGTGAGCGCCTTTGTGTGGCCCACTACAGTCGTTCAAATTATCCCAAAAAAGGCCTCAAGCAGCTTTATAAAATGAGGCTGCATTGCATTTTAGTCTATTGAGGATTCTGTCAGCGGTGAAATTGGTATCTCTTCGCCTTCCACAAAGGAGGTCTATTTGCATTGTTGTGCAAATGTAGGTGTGGAGTTTGATGGTATGAAAATGTTCTGCTATCAAACTCCATTGTGGCTGCGTCAGAAGTGTAATAATTTGACATCAAGGTGAGCCACAGGGACACGAGAGGAGCTCTTAAAGGGACAGGCGCGCTCTGCACAGACACTGCCGCTTATATATGGATAAGGTGGCAGATTTATTAATGAATGGAGATGAACGGAACGTTGTTTGACCTTTATCACCCACTTAAGGTCATCTGTGACCTCTGGCAGACATTGTTTGACCTCCACATTTACTGTACATTTCACTATGTTTGAGCGGTAGCATGGTAGCCTCAGTGGTTAAAAGAGAAGAGTAAGAAGGATTCTGGGAACACTTTCAGTGTGAAGTGTTGTCAAACAATATTTTAGGGCTTTTCAAAGACTTCTGGATATTTATTTTTCTAAACATTGAAGGCTCAGCTCGTTTCTCCTGAGAGGATGAATACACATATTCTACTATTTTTAATCTGAGCACATCGTTACTGCAGTTTCATCATAAATTGTCGTGCTTTTTTCCCCGCGCTCAATCAAAATGTGTCCGGCACCATTTTTGTTCTTCTTCTGTTTTTGCTTTTGGGAACACAAAACACATCACTTCCTGTGCACCGCCAACATCCCCCACCCAGGAATGACCTACAGCTGCACAGACACACATAAAAGCTCTCGTGAGCGGCGAGTAGGTGCAATCGGTATTGTGTTAAATCACTTGGCAACAGCGAGGAGCGATAACTGAGATCAAATATGCTTGGGCTGTTGTGCCCGTCTTTTGTTGCACATATAGCACGTTGGATTTAGTCACATGATGCTTCAAAACATCCTGTAGTGCTTCTTCAACACGGCGGCTGGAGACTTGACACTGAATTAAATACTGCGGGTGAATTAATCAAATACAGTCGTATATATTTAACAAGTGCGAGTGACTTTAGAACCCATGGAAGATCACAAGATGATGTCATACTTTTCACATGTGATGTTGAGATTGAATCATAATTAAGTCGGTGTATTTATTGAAGAAGCAATGACTTCCTTCCATCTGAGCGAGTACAAAACCAATGCCACGACGGTAGAACCAACAATAACTTCATCCTACAATGGAGTGTTTGTGGAGCCGGAGCCGGCCCTTCTGTCCCGTCGACCTCGCTTATCGTCTCCAAACTCTTGTCTCTTCCCTGCATTGAACACGAACAACTGTTCTCAAGGAAAGGAAGTGTTTGGAATTCAAGGACGGGAGTGAAACGACTCTGCAGGCCGCGAAGCGCCCATGAAGCTGGTATCTATACGCTCCCGAGTATACCTTAAAGCTCCTCTATATGAAGCGGCTTATACTAGATGAGCACAACAGCATTCAGTGTCTCAGTCAAGGACACGTGTGGGCTGATGGACTCTGACTGCGTGCAGAGATCCAATACGTGTGTGTATGTGTGTGTGTGTGTGGATATTCCTTTCAATAATCCTTCAAATTGATCGTATTCTGCGCACACGCGGCTTAGAAAACCCCTCAGTCATTTTCATATCGACGGAGTTGATCGTATATATCTTTACCAACGCTTCCCAACCTCCACGGTTGTGGACATTCTCTCAAATCTGGACCCAAATCCTCTCTCTGGCATCTGTTCCTGAAAAATGGTCTAATTTTATAGCTAATTGGGTGCTAGTTTCGTATCGCCATCGTGGCATTTAATCTGCGTGTATTTAAATGCAGCGGCACTGCTCGCTGCAGGCAGCTGGCCCACTGCAGGAAGCTCACTCCTCTCTTCCTGCGCTGGTAAAAAAAAAAAAAAAAAAGGACAAATAATCCATTTCTGAAGGAGAGAGAGGTGTTAGGACTCATTACGATGATAAGCCGTCGCTATACAACCAATGTGCCTTTCATCTTACATCAGAGTCTAAGCATTAGCGGGGAGTGGGTATCCAGGCCAGCCCCGTGTGTGTGTGTCTGTGTGTGTCTGTGTGTGTGCATCTGCAATAGTCAGATCTCTAATATCAGTGTAACATGTTGTTTTTTTAAAAAGTGCCAGCGGTGAGCTGTGTGTCAACAGAACTCAACCTGTCATGGAAGACCCCAGAGGGCCGAAGAACGAGCTCATACCGAATGAAAGGGAGTCGTGTTCTGGCTGCTGGTGTGTGCATCTGTCTTTTAAAATGAGACAGAAGAAGGTAATTGGGTGTGCTGGTGTGCTGGAGGGGCTCACGCGGCAGTAGGTGGCGCCCACAGGGAGCGTTCACCCCGCGCTGCCGCGTCCTCCGGCCTGCAGGGGGCAGTGCAGCTCCAGTAATCTCTGCCAGACACTCAACAGCACAGAGTTTTGGGTGATATTTTGTGCTGCTGACAACCGAGAGTCTTCTCTATTTATCCGGGCTGACTTGAAGGATGTTTCCAATGTCTGACCTAAGCCTTGTTGGTAAATAAATAAAGGGAGAAAATGTAGCTCAGGAGACTCTAAATCTACTGTGTCCAGCCAGGATCGGGGAGGCTGGGCTTTAACTAAAGAACACAAAGCCTTCATCCTTTAACGGCCGCTGTGTAATGTGTCATTATGTAACTAAGCAGGGGAGAAAAAGGAGGAAGATCTCGTCTGAGTCTACGGAGCAGCTGCTAAATGTTCACGACGGCTGGTTAAATGCACTGCTGATGCGGTTACAGACGGAGATGCTGACAGAAAAATTGCACAGAAAATTGCGGGAAATATTTCACAGAGCCCAATGTGGTGTCTTCACGTTCCTCAGAATACATTTAGTGAACTGTCATATGAGGAAAACAGGAAAATAAGTTACCTCTTCTTCGTTTTCACAAAAAATCTTTTGAGATTTATTTAGTTTTCTGCAGCTTTTAGACACGTCTTGTCGCCTTCAGCAGCTCATAGTTTGGCAGGATGTATGCTTACTTGTGATCACATGACTAAAGCATGACGTGTTGCCAATACAACATCCCCAAATCCTTTCCTTTACATGTTGTATCTGCAGTCTGGGCTCTGATGAACTCTCTTTCTTGACTCTCATATCAAGCTGCGGATTCCTTGACCGTCTTTATTCGTTGACCGATCCCGCTGATTGCAATCCTAAGTGACTCGCCTTTATGCAGATTTAAAGACCTGAAAGTCATTTTTCACGTGGCGTTTCCATTTTACTGGGCGTCCACCTGTAGAGACGTTATCAGCTCTACTGTTCGATTGCACGTTGGTGCTTTCTAATACTGTCAATGCTCTACATCTGTTCGAAGACGACATATCGGGCTCTTTATTCGCTGAAAATAATGTATTCATAATCATGATAAGAATTCGTTGCGGCTCTGTGGCGCAGACAACAAGTGGAACAATATTGTTTTCGCGCTGGAGGGCTGGTGTGCCCCCCCTATTGTATCCACTAAAATGATTTGAAGTGCTGGCTCATGAGATTCAGGAAGCAATTTGCACCTATTGGTGAAGATGAATACAGTTAATGTAAACGAAGACGCCGCCCTGCAGGGCGCTTGAGCCGAAGCCCTCGCTATCTAGGGCCCTCATCTCCAAAGGCGCTCTGCTGTGGTAATGGTGGGACCGTCTCAGAGCCACATCGGATCACGACTCTGATCCAAATAGCCTCATTGCACCCGAGTGCTCATCTAAAAAAACAATGGCGCTAATGTGCCACATGCACTCTGCTGCTAGTCAATCACCATCTCGGTATCTGCACACCCGATGGGGGACACAATGCACGGTTTGATTAAGGTCGGCGGAATAAAAAAAAAAAGTGGAGGTTAGCACACTCGGGAGAGGGAGATGCAGGGAGGCAGTAAAAAGAGGGAGATTGTGAGGGGGGGTGGGGGGGGGGGGGCAATGAGAGATGGGAGAGAGAATAAGAAAAGCAGATAAGGGATAATGAGGTGTTCACAGGAAGATTGAGAGAGAGAGAGAAGAAAAGGAAAGGAGCAAATAATGGGCGAGTGGAATTTGGGGAGGAGACAGGAGATAAAGGTGAAAAAGGAGCAGAGGGAAGGTTGCGTTATATCTCGGCAGAAGCGAGCCTGAGAGCCGGGATCCAGAGGAGCCACACCGAGAGCCTAACCGGATTGTGAGGGGAGCACTTTGAGTGACAGGGCCGGGGGAGCAGGTGGGGGGGGGGGGGGGCTCCAGGGAGCACCAGGGGGGGCCGGACCATGAGGTGCAGGACCACCGGGGGGGTAGGTGTGTTTGGTTTGAGCCGGTGTAGAAGTGCTAATATGTTAGCGCTCTGAGAGTCACGGATGAGTTTTTGTGGTTGGGTCGAAGAGTGCCGACTAAAATCAAGATGAATCTGACTGGCAGCTGATTGGTCGGTAAGATAACGCCGCGCACAAAGAGCTACTATTTATCCAACTGCAGAAAGCGAAAACTTTAAATTTAAAGTACAAATCCTTTACTTTCATTCCACCTCGCAGACTTATTTTAGGCTATTTAGCATATTTCTTTTGACTTGAGAGCGGGTGTAATAAAAATCCTTGAGTCTTTTTCTGCTCCTGAGTACACACGCAATTAATTATCATTCGAGAGCTGCTCTTAAAGGTTACTCCAACACCTCCGTGTGTGAGCGTAAGTTGCTTGATAAATGCGTCTTATTCTTTACTTTTCGGCAGAATGACTTTTTAAGAAGATTCATAAATACAGGCCTTGAGAAACTATCCACTGGAAACCATCTAGCACAACACTTGAGGTCAGAAATAGGCCACGGCAGACTTTATTTACATAAAAACAGAAATGTCAGAGTTTTCTTGTCATTGTTTAGTCCAGACCCGTTTTGTAAGTAGCAAGCAGAAGGCCGAAGCTTATGAAGCGCCGCGTGACTTTGACCCCTTTGACCTCTCCAGCCGCATCTCGATGGCCCAATGCTGCAGGAACAGAGACCCCGTGGGTTTGAGTCACGCTTGCGAGGGGAAGAAAACACACGTGACGAATGTCACCAAGCTTTTAACACGGGCTCCCACCAGGTACGCCGCGGTACATGATTGGTACCTTCAACCGTCGACCTCCCCCCTCCCCCCGGCCACCGTTTTAATGTATTTTACATTGGATTACACATTTGCATCTTCTCATACGCCTCCTGCCGTTTCCCGGGGCCAGACATGAAAGACTGAACCTTTGAAAGGGGGTTCACTCTGCGGCGCAGCTCCGCATTCAGTATCCAGAATCAACGGGTCGTCGACAGGGTTATTTAAAGCACCGCTGCATCAATACGGTGCAGGCGCGGGGACTCGTCCCGGGAGGAAACGCAGCATCGGTTTCACATGACACGGGGGCGGGGACATTGTGTACGCGCCTGACAATCAAACGGGGGCTTTGTTCCCCCTCCCCCCCACCTCACCCCGTGCGTTTCACGTGTTGATGCGTCAGCGCGATCCAGTGTCTGAGGGTGCACGTCATGTGACGGAGGAGAAATGCTGAGCATCGTGGAGGAAGTACATTCAGGCACGATGCTTCTTTTTTCTCCTGCTATTCATTTATTTTTCATTGAGTGTCAGAAAAAGAAAATCACAAACGTGGATCCTTAGCAAAAATTCAAACAACACACAACGCGTTAACAATGCGCTTGGCTTCTCACGTCGGGTTGCTTTGGCTAGTGTGTGTTTTTTTTTCCATTGAATGTGCAAAGCCGGCACATAACTTGGATGAATCTGAAGTGTGATTTTGACACACACCTACACGCACACAAACATACGATTCTGTACCGGAAGACCGATCCCCGCTGAGTCGGGCCATAATTACTTGCTCGCAGACAGGCGAGGATAGTGAAGCCAAAAGGAAGTCATTAGGGAGCTGTCGGGTACCTAAAACCCTCTGATATCAGTCCTCCACGGGCGCGGCGAGGCAACGCCGTTGTTGTTTTTTAAGCATTTGTTCTTTTTCTGAAGAGCACACGGGAGAGACAACAGGGAAGATGAGAGCGAGGATGCGAAAAAAACCAACAAAGGCAATCCGAGCTCTGGACCCTTGATGATGCAAGAAGCAGATAGGACACTTGAACCACGTGGAGGAGTCACAGGGTGGAAGTGAAGTGTTTGAAGAAATTACATAACCGCTCAGCCTGCAGCTGCTTTATTTGGCTTCTCAGGTCTCTGTAGGTGCACTTCTCCTTCTTCCTCTTACGCTTCAATTTATTCTTCCTCCTCTGTTTAATTTAGTGGCGTCTTTTGATTACTTTTAAAGCCCCTCATGGTTTTGCCTCTGCTGTATGTATTTCTGATCTTTTCCGCAGCAGCGGGACTCTTCAGAACGCTGCTAAATGTTCCACGCGTCACGCTTTTACTGTGTTTGCTCCCAACACTGTAAAATAAACTCCCCCTAAGTAGCAGGACGGTTAAAGTAGTGCCACGCTCGTATATGTATAGACAAAAATATATAAAACGATCAAATTGAAAAACCATAAAACACCAAATAAAAAGAGCTACAGATGCTAAATCTCCGACATGCAGGGGTGAGTTATTTGCTCATACAATAATATTGAGTAGAGCTTGAAATGACACTTAACTGCTTAACTGCCAAGAGAAAATACTTGAATACAGGGTTACACATTTGCAATGGCCAGATACTCTGCTGTGGCATTAAATTTCAGATCATTATTGCGGGAAACTCTGTGATCCTCTGAGCGGATGAAGGCTGGAGGATTCATGTCAAATCAAAGCATCAGGACAAAGGGAAATCATGAGAAGGGCGGCGTCTGACGCTGACGGGCGCGCGAGAAAACGACACGTCCAGAAAGGTATTGAAGGCATTGATTCAGCCCACAGGCGATACGTGTTTTATAGAGTCGGACTGTGCACTCCCAGCGCGTCTGTGTGGCTTTCACCTGTCACTCAGCGTCAGGCTGCAGCTCAGCAACCACATCATGAAGGTTGTTTACGCCACAAGTGTTGCAAACAAGTGTTGTAAAAGCTACATCAACAGCAATTAGCCGTTCCCCAACATGCAACTGAGTTCTGTCGAGGAACGAGGAAGAACGGAGCAAATTCCACATCCGGGGCTGTGGATGCACGTGGCTCCGTGTCAATCAACAAGCTGCGTTAAAATGAACGACAAGGCAGTGAGGAGGGATAAAATCAGGCATATCGTAAATGTTTGGAGTGCGAGAAGCGTCCTGCGACGGAGAGCCTCTGCTTCTCGAGCTTGTCCTCGCTCGCAAAACGGAGGTTCTGCCCTCGTCTCAAAAAGTAATTACAGCGTGGCCGGCGTGGGCGCGAGGAGATCTGTGCACAACAACAGCAAAACCAAACAGCTGTCAGAGAGTGATGACCGTTCCACCTGCGTTGTTCCAGCACAGAGTTGGCGAAGGAGAGCGGGCCAACGAGAGAGGCTGAACTCGCCGCCCCCGAGAAGGGAGCGCAACAGGTGCGCGGCGGCTGCTGTCGACCTCGGGGGTGTGCGGCAACCTGCAGCGGCGTGGGTGGAGAGCCGAAGTCTGAACGCCCTGCAGATCCAGCTTTCTGACAGCGCGGCGCCACATGCAGTTTAGACCCGGTCGGTCCGAGTCGATGGTATGAAAAGCACGAGATGAGACGGGCGTTTCATTCTAGCATATCCGCCCACACACATGGGACAAGTAGGGCAAAGTGTTTGCATTTTAACTAGCTTGTTGCTAACATTAGCGTCAGCTGGGGAAGCTGTGTAGCCCCATAGAACAATGTGCGTACCTTTGGGGTCTTTAGGCATTTGCAGCGTACGCTGGAGCAGATACAGCCTCAGTTCAGTCTGTTAGCATGCTGCTCTTAGCAGCTCAATATGCTTCATTATAGCCGGACTGTCCCTGCTCAGGGTCGGGTTTCGGGTTGTTTTTCTTCTTATGACTGAAGGTCAGGCGTGGTCATGTGTCTGGTGGCGCGGGGCTCACTGTGCACGGCGGCACAGGAAACACTCAGTCGCTGTTAAAACCCTCCAATGGTAAACATAATAGCACATCCAGTCAACGTTTCAAAGTGCAACATGGCTAGTATGCTAATCGGATCGTAATGGTGATGAGCACTGCAAACACAAGCATTGTCAAGTGGACGAGGAGGGGACCTTTTGCTCTTTTGCATCAACACACTTCAAGCGCGATGTCGATTTTCTGCTTTTTTCGATGCTTGATATAACGGAGCCGACAGTGAATTGCTGACAGTAGAAACACTGCAATTTTTTTTAAATAAATATATATATGCCAGACAACCTGTGCTCTTTGGTGGCTGTTTGTGTCTTTGTTTTCTTCTGTCGTGTGTGTCTACCTGTGTGTGTGTGTGTGAAAACTATCACTTTAAATCAGGCACAGTCAACATCAGACAGTTGCACATCCAACCTATTATCATCCGCGGGACCTCGGGGATGACATGTGCTGTTGTTTTGTCTGACAAAGTCTCTTTATCTGGCGTTCTCGTTCCAGAAGGTCATCTTTCTCCACAAAGACGAAGCTTATTAAATTCACGACGCGTCACACACACGCGTCACAGACCCCCCCCCCCCCCCACCTTCCAATCCAATCGTCTGATTGAAATTAGCAATCAAGATTTGAAGACAAAATAAATGTATTCAGACTCAAATAAAAGAGAATAATTACACGTTCCCGTCCCGTGTGCCTTAACTCTGAATGTTGTAAGTGTGTATTAGTTATTTTCATAAAGCCCGTGCCCGGTCTCCGTCCCTGGAGTTGCCCAGTTTTATAAATGGGAGAAGTTTGGGAGCATCCATCATGCATCATGTTTTATGAAAGCACTTTCCTCTAATCGTGAGAAATTGGACAGCTTTAAGAGTTTGCTTTTGTTGCAGCTCGAAACACAAACATAGAATTTCATCTTAATAAGAAATTTAGATGGAAACTAATGGAAATCGCTACTGCAGTCCACACTGTAGAGCAAACAGCCATTATACTGTGTGTGCATGGACGCTAACAAAGATGAATGGAAGGACGGCACTTTATTTCACCAGCTGGCTTTGAAAGGGAAAGTCTTGTGTTCTCGTATTTGCTTTCTTGCTGAGAGTTGGATGAGAAGCAAACCATGTTTGGAAGTAAATATGAAGCGACACCCTCTAAAAGCTCAATAATAAACATTGGATATATTGTTTGTGAATGTATTATATATGTATATATATATATATATATATATATATATATATATATATATATATATATATATATATATATATATATATATATATATATATATATATATATATATATATTAGCGTCCATCAGTGAGCTTTCGAGCTGCTGGATAGATGTTTTATTATTTTTTTAAACAAGCCAAGCTAGTTGTTTCCATCAGTTTCCAGTTGTTATGCTAAGCTAAGCTAACTCTCGCTTTCTCTTTGCCATCAGGACTAATTTTTTTTGGGGACCCCCCCCCCCGTCTACCCCCCCGCCCCCCCCCAAAAAATGTTCGTTTCATCTTTTTTATTGACCAAAACAAAGTTAATTTTGTTTCCAACCACCTCCTCAAAATCCTCCAACTCCTTCCCGGTACACATCCGACATCCACAACGTTCGAGATGCTCCAACAAACAAGCTCTCCACTTTGCTGGCTGGCTTGTAAATGTGCGTATTGATCAGAAACTCCCACTTATTACTTCCAAAGCAACACGGGGGCCTCGTGCCTCGGTGTGCTGCTGCTCTGATTTACTCCCTCGCTGCAGGCCCGCCCATGCCGCCCGCTCACCGGGAAGCCTCGTCATCGCCCTCATTTGAAACGAAACAGCCAGGAGCGCAGCCTCGGCTCTGCTGCTCTCTCCCTTTAAACGTCCCCGCGGTCCATCATCTGTTCGCAGCTTTGAAGTTCATAAACTGTGAAGCGAAGGATGGCTGATCTGATGGTCATTGTAGCTGAGGCAGAAAGGACCCGGTCAATAAACCCAGAGAGTGAGATGCCTTTCTTTTTTTTGTGTGTGTGTGCAGAAATCGCGGGCAGACATTAAAGCCGCCACCGTAAAATCATGCACCCGAGCACATCTTACCTTTTGCTCTCTTTCTGTCACTCTGTCTGAGTGTGTTGGGGTGTGCGGCGAGGGCTCCTTCAAGGGGACGCCGACACTTAAGGAAATAAGCTCCCACTTCTCCGAATTTGAGCAATTATTGGGTTTTTGATTTCTTTTCCAAAAGCTGGAAGATAGCGTTCCTCTGTGACTTTATCAAGAGGGTGTCGGCTGATGAGCGTTTGAAACACGTTGGATTGGATTTTCAGCTCCTCTGTTTTTTTTCCACAATTACATTTGCTGACATTGAAGGTCAATTTAGCTCAAAAATAATTGCACGGATGGGCGGAAAAGCATGAATTTTATAGCGTTTTTTTTCACATTTTAGTGCAAAGAAATTTAATAAGGGCTTTTACTTTGACATCACCTCCGACTGAGACTCGCCCACTGATGCCACGTGTACCATTACTATTGCATGAAGACGGCACGAGAGCGCAGGAAATCAGTATTCAGGACTTTGCCACGAGCTGTTACGGGGACGCTATTCCGACATAATGAATGTGTTCGCGACCAGACTTCATGTAAAGAAAATGTGGGAAAATGAAGTTCCCTTGACCTCAATATATTCCCCTCAGCGCCTGAAAATTGCTTTTGCTTTGGTCCTTCCACTTGATATCTTTTTTGCCAATCACAAAGATCCACCGAGTGCCCTCTGTGTCCGTGCACCGTCAGCGCTGCTGTCGGAGCTCAGATTGTGCTTAAGAGCATGATGCACATGTGCCAACTCAGCAGCTGTCACCGGAAAAGAAAAAAAAAAAGTGAGGAAGGCCAGAGAGTGTATGAAAAGAAATCTCTTCTTGTTTGACGTTTCTGGAGCTGCAAGAACGGCAAAACATGAGTGGCAGAGCGGCCCGGTGGACCGACAGAGACGCGGCTTTCCAAACCGAGTCTTGAGTTGCTGTTTCTTTGGAAAGTGTCCACTCTGCTGAAGTGTCCTTGAGCAAGACGCTGAGTCCCCCGACGGCTGCAAGGATGCTAACAGACTGCAGGCGCACACAGGCGACTGCTAAATGGGGCTTAAAGCTCTTCCCTGTATCGATGTGTACAGACGTTTGCACGTGAGGTTGGGGCTCTGAAATGTGAATTTCACATTTTTAAGTTAAAAAACTCCTGAAGGACATTTAGATAATCATAGATCACAACTTCTAATATGTGTCCTTTTCAGTTTGAAGGAGTTTCTCTTCGATTAGAGATTAATAAACTAGCTGAAGCTGTTTGAGTGGATTACGTGCTGTTTGTTTCATTGGCAGGTGATTCAGCCTGAACTGCGCTGGCTGCTCTTCCTCCATTTCACCCAGAATCCATCTGGCTCCAGGAACCCACAAAGATGGCACTAAGCGGTCCACCTTCTGTCAAGACTTTCTTCAGATAAAATAAGAGGAACTTTCAGTTTTTCTTGTATTTCTATGGTTTCGTAATGGGACAATTCCTTCCTGACACAACGCCGGTGCATCGAGCGTATCAACATGATCTGTTTTGCTCTCATCAAGCATCTCTTCTGGGAAACATCTGTCCCTTGAGCTGCTGAATGCTCAAACAGCGGATTTAAGGAGAAATCACAAACCCACCAAGCCAGCACGGCCTCGACTGTTCCCGTGATTTGGATTCCGGTGACGTTTTCGTGGGCAGCCGAACAAGTGAAAACATCCTCTGACACCGTCTCCACCGTGCTGTTTCCAGAGAAAAGCTGAATGTGTTCCTAAAAGTACGAGTGAGTAAGTATTCAGCTAAATCTGGCTTGTCAAAACCGCATTCAAATACAATACGTGGGTAAGCGGGGAACTCTATTATTCACCGGGTGCATTAAGGAATCAATCTTGCAACTAGTCAAAGCAGCAATAAAGTAGACGTTGCGCTGAATAGCTGCAGTCAACGTGAGGCTGAATTATACGAGCCTATTGAAATGACACTTCTTCGATCCGTATAACCGCTCCATATCGCTTCATGAAACCCCTCTGGATACATTAAGAAAGCACGATTCATGGCGCTATCAATCCATCTTTTGTGAGTTTGCCCCCGTCTCTGCGAGCATATTGTGCTGCGACGCCCAGCCGCGGCCTTGAGAGGCAGCGTGGCCATTGTCGCTCTTTGAAAAGTACACACAGAGAGGGGGAGGAGACGGTGTGGACGTCGCACGTGATGCTTCTTTATGTCTGTCCAGATGAAAGGCCAACCTGAGCTCCCTTTTACCTCTCCTATATCATGTCATCCTCTCTCCTGTCATATCGTCCCCTCTCCTGTCATAACGGGGCCACTCATTACAAACTCACCCCGTCCAGCAGAACGTCGTTCAAACCCACAGAGCTTCATTCAAAAATGTTGTCGAGAGCCTTTTGAATGACTCCAAATATGTCAAACACACCTTTGGGAAAATGTGCAGAAAATGGTGCGGAAGGCGTGCAGATTCCCTATCTGGTATAATCATCCCTCCCTTTTGAAGTTCTCCTGGTTTTAATTACCCACTTGTTTTTTTTACGTTTGCAACTTTTATGGCTGCTTTAATTTCCTCGGCCATGTATCATCTGGAAAATGACATTTTTTTTTGTCGTTTTCACGCAACGACGTCGATAAATCAAAGTAAATCGGCGGCGCGGCTCGAGAAGTCGCCGCTTCCCGTCCAGATACACACATCTGCGTCTTAAAGAAGACTTCGACATATCCCTTTTCCTCTTGTCGGAGTGCGAGTGCAAGACACTGATTTGGGAGTCGCAGCAAGGGCGGCTTTTGTGCTCCCACAATCCAACAGCACTTGCTGTCTGGCTGCCTCGAGTGGAGTGAGGGGCGACAAAGGTGGTTAGCCATTGTTGCATAGACAGGTATAGTAATTACATTCTCCTCCATTCATTCCCTATCTCCATACAGCACCAGCGTACCCCTCTCAAACTCCATTATACGCTTGCCAAATGGAACAAAAGCCCCACATTCAATGCTTCTCGGCCCTCAAAAAGAGACACTGACCCGAGCTGGGGTTACACATCAAATTGCGCCGCGCTCTCTGCCGGGTTGTGGATGACAGCGTGACTTTTAATTTATTGTATCCGCCGCTGGATTATCCTCATCTTTGGCACGAGTGCACTTAAAAAAAAGCCCTCGGCCTCGCTGTGACTGGGCTGAGGTCACCGCTTTTTTTTTCTTCTCTTTTTCATTTTCATGCTCCCAATCACTTCATTGTAGATATCCTTATGGGTTTTGACCTCAAAAAAACAACAATATTTTACAAAGTGGGACTCAAAAGCATGTATGTGAGCGCGCTTAAAGCCGTAACATTTGATATTTATGACATTAAAACACAAGAAAAAGCACATCTTGACAACAAGTAAGAAATGTTTTTGCTCGGAATCCAACTGGAGTTTCACTCATTTCATCACAATGACGGGGGAAAGTTTTTCGAGGGGGTTTTGTTGCAAATGTGACATTTTAGTGCCGAAACACGAGTCAGACGTCTCTGCTGCTGATTGTTTGCCACAGCCTGCTTTCCAGATACGCTCCAAATTACACTAAATTGAACTGTTGGGGCTCAGTAGACAATTCCTAATGAATACAAGGACGACACATATCTCATGCACAGTTGCTTGAGAGCGCACAGATGTTATAGTGGAGCCTGAAGTAGCACACAAAGCACGGCACTTGTCTTGTCTGATGAGAGGGCTCATTTGGAGCTGCCATTAGTAGACATATGATTTATGGCTCTGTCTGCCGCTCTCACAGAAACCCGGCTTTCACTTCGCCGGCCCAGAATAGAAAGTCTCTCTCTCTCTCTCTGCTGGTGTCTTGATGCTCAAAAGCAGCAGCAGAGCCTCGGCGGTGTGGATGGAGAGCAAAGAGAGGGTGTCACCGACCACTAAATAAGACGAGGGTGAGGAGGACAGATGGAGCGATGCGTGGAGATAAAGACGCCGTGGCTAATGTTGCATATTGGTTCATATCAATCAAGCGCTCCGCTGCCGGCGGGTTCACTATATGCCACTTTACTTAAAGGCTGCTAATGAGAGGACGTGGAGCAGGTGTCAATCAGAAAAAAGCTGGAGGAAAAAAGCAGAGCCTTGAGAATTAGAGTCGCTTTCTATCCAGCAATGAGCCACTAACAGAGGACGTGACCACATTATCCCCGAGATATGACCTTCATCGACGTCCTACCGTAAACAAACTCGTCAAAATAGACTTTCACGGTGTTTCAGCTTTTATTTCAACACAAATATGCGATGATGAGTTTTCAACTCTGGCACGGCAGCATCGCGGTGGTCTTCCTGTCCACTAAAGGGACTCAAACCTTCAGGAGAGCAACGGAGGAGGATCCCTCTCCCCGGATGGACAGCAGCATGAATGTCATGTGACCAGAATGAGCAACGCAACAGAGCTGCAGCACATGACGTGAATTTGACAGCAACTGTTCATATAATGAGTAGTATACGCATGGACCACGATCCAAACAGCCATGACGTTGTCATGCTCTTCCTGTCAGCTGACTTCCTTGTTGACCTGTCGTTCCTCAGCATCCTGATTAGTTAGTTCTGTTGCTCTCGGGTCTTCATCCGTACGTCTGCGTGCTCTTTGTTGGATTACTTCCCTGCTTGTACAGACTGTAGGCCCCGCTTGATTTCCACCACCGTTTCATCTCGTCTGGCTCCCGAATCTATTTTTTTGAGCCCGAGCCCAGTTACACCGGCGCCACGAACCCGGAGACGTCGCACCTGTGAAGCAAAACACTGAATCCAGCCGAGCCACCGGGAAGCCCTGAGGCAAATCAAAACACTTGACAGAGAAAACACGGCCTCGCAGGGCACGTACAGGTGGTCACCTGTCACGTAAGTTTCATGTTTTCTCACTGACGCTTCCACCAAATGTCAACAGGTTGCTATTTCTTACCGGGTCGTGGAAGGGGAAAAAAGTCAATCTGAGCCACTAGAACTTGGAAAAATGGCCAATCCATCCTCCTCTCTCTCTCTCTCTCTCTCTCTCTCTCTCTCTCTCTCTCCCGCTCTGCACTGGTTAAGCAGGAAGTGGCTGCTGATGGCGGCAGAGCCGAGGTGTCGCTGCCTGCCTGGCCGCTCCGCCGTGCCACATCTGTCCATCTGTCATGCACACGGGCCCATCAATCAAGCAGCAGCGTGCAGGTGAGTGTGGGGGACAATGAGCGACCATTAATCACTCTGAGACGTGGACACCAGCGGGGTCCGCCGGGTGGGGGGGGATGTTTAAGTACTGCGATTGCATGTAAGCTCGTGTGTGAGAGAGAGAGAGAGAGAGAGAGAGAGAGAGAGAGAGAGAGAGAGAGAGAGAGAGAGAGAGAGAGAGAGAGAGAGGTAAACTGTGATGTAAATCCCTCATGTGAAGGCCAGACCTTTGCTATATTTAGCTGCTGCTGTTGTTGCAGCAAAAGTACAACAACACGTACAGCAAACCGCAAGTTGAAGTGTCGCAACTGCACAATAACGCTGAGATAATCCGACTTTCAGTCTTCGGGACGGGTTGAGCTCCAAAAGGACTTGCTCCTCCACTTCCCACAATGCAACACGGCTGGCTGCTCTAATGAAAATCCTCGCCTGGCAGACGCACCCCTCTCTCTTACGCCACATGCCCAGCTTGCAACGCCGGCTCGCTGCTCTCTGTTTGCCAAGCCTGAACCGAGATGATTATCGTTATTATTTCAGACATCAGAAAGGATTTTCTTCAGAGCCACGCAGGATATTATAGTTAGTGTCAAGAGACCGAAGCAAAAATAGGCACTTGGACACTTGTGAACAAGCCATTACCAGCGTTTCTGACACACACGGGGCTTTGTAGCCGCACACAAAGCGAACCCCAGTGTGAGTTGGGTGTCTCGGTAGGACTCGGCTCGTGGGCGAAGCTCCCCGCTGCGCCAAATTTCAGCGCGAGAATCCAGAGCAACACGTTGACTAAGACCCCGGAGCGTCACGGGAATCCGGCAGTGTGAATTAACAGAGACAATACAGCCCTCCAGGGTGCTTTCAAACTGAGCACAACCGACACAGGTGGAGAGTTTTGTGCGTGTGCGTGCGTGCGTGTGTGTGTGTGTGTGTGTGTGTGTGGCGAGCCGACGTCAGCGGTAAAGGCAGCGCTCAGTCGGCAGTAAAAAAAAAAACACGACTAATGAGCCGGAGTGTCAGACATGCGCCTCATGTTCTGGATGATGAAGCTGCTTCTCCTGGAGTTTCTTCCGTCGCAGTTTCTTTAATTGCTGCCCTGGTGTCGGGGGTTTGATTCTTCTTGTTTGTATCCCCCCCCTCCTCAACATCTTCATGATGAACATGTGTATACGGCGATACCAGCAGCACTGCGGCCTCCTCTGCTGCACCGCACACATCAAGGTTTGAGGCACGAGGGGCGAGCGGCGCTTTGCTACGAAGACACGCCGCGACGCCGTCCGCACCCGCCGAGCCCGGCAGAGGGAACGGGGAGCAACGCGGCAGGAGAGCGGATATTTGGCCTCCTCGTTTCAGTTTTTCACATTTCTACTTGGACTGTTTTGTCGCACGCAGGCGTCGGAGCCAAAGGATGTCGCAAAAAAAACACTTGTCACTTGCTGACTTTTGAAAAAAAGGGAATTCTTTCATTGCAAAGTTGTATCGCTGCGCAGCGCAAAATCTAGTTGAAGTGTTCATGGAGACATTTTGCTTGAACTCTTTTGCTTGAAATTGAAAGCGTTTTCTTTCCAAAGCTCTACTTCATTACTTTATCCTTGAGTTAGTGATTATGAAAGGGTCCAAAATCCTTTGTTTCCGGGAGAAATAACCACCTGGAGACCTTGACGCCGCCGCAGTTCCCTGACACGCTCGTGTAACTGGAGATCCGCACACACACCTGCAATGTTTCATGACTTTTGGGCGCAGTTGTCACTCTTTCTGTTTCTACGACCTCGTCTTCGGTCCCGCCTTCATCTGAAAGGGGACGCAAGAATCAAAAAGCGCGCTTGCACTAATTGATACGGAAAAAGGCGGCGTCCATCTTTTTTTAATAAAAGATGGACGCCCGCAAACCTGGTAGAGCTGGTTGTAGAACAAGAGTAGAAAGAATAAACACACCTCGGTGTTGTTGAACATTTCATTTGACTGTTGTCAACGTCTTTCTGAGCTTCGACCTCTCACCTTCGCTGGGATAGTTTTGAAAACACACAGCCGTGTAGCTCATTTCCCGCGGTGGTACGCACATCAGCTGCTCTGATTCAAACTGTAAGTTGCTTAATAGTGGTGCTAAGAGAGGGCATGAAGATGGTTTATTCATGATAGAAAATGTCTACTGCTGCTCACCTTGAACCTCTGGATTAGGCTGGAAAGGGAAAAACGGAGAGCGCTTGAGAGCAAAACGAGGGCGGGAGCGTAAAGAATGATAATTTGCTATATGAATAAATAATTTAAAAACAAACAAGGAGCTAAGCTGTAGAATGAAGCGCCCAAAGGCAATTAACTCCGGGAAGGAGAGAGGGCAATTAATTTTGTTTATCGGTGATGTATAACTTTTACACGGACCCATGAGGTTTAGAAAAGTCCCTGTTATCTGATTTTACGACGCATATTTTATTCAGATGCACATTTGTGGCCTTGTGGCCGCGTCCATCTGCAGAGAATGAAGCGCTGGTGAGGAAAGTACCCTGAGACGCTGGGTGGAGAGGCATGTTTTTTTTTTGTCATCACTGGACATGTTGTGGCTCATTGGATGTTTGAACAACACAAATCCAAGGGGAGGAGGTGAAGACGGGAAAATTGGGGATACATCTTCTCAGAAAAGCTGAAAAACCTGCAAGTAAAGTTAAAAAACAAAGTCTTCACGCACACGCAAACCTCAGCCGACTCTACCTGTAGTAATATAACGCGGTCCTCAAGAACGTCTGTGTGCTTTCCTTTATCGGCTCGCGACTTTGCAGATGTGAGCCGACGCTGCAGCCGGCGGCGAGAGGAGAGGAGTTGAGAGGACGGCGAGTGCGTCTGATCATTGCTCTCTTTTCTTCTCGCGGCGCTCATCCAGTCCCGTAATTGAGAAACGGAAGAACAAGGTCGGGCCGTGTGTTCTGTATAATCCACCGAGCCGGTTTAGTGGGTTTTTTTTACCGTGAAAAGGTCACACGAGGTCGCGGCGCGTAAACACAGCCGCCGCTCGTCTCGACCGGCTCCGCCTGTATGTTCTTCACAAAGACATCATCACAGCAACACACCCCCGAGTTCCAGACGCCACACAATCACGCTGTGCAACGACATGAGGAGGACGTGTATTTTCAGCTCGGGCTATAAATGAAGTGCTACTGATTGAATCAATTTACATCACGATGGATGGTTTTAGTTTTTTCTTTTCTTTCTTCTATGTGTGTGTATACACACATAGAATATATATGTATATATGTATATATATGTATATATATATATATATATATATATATATATATATATATATATATATATATATATATATATATATATATATATATATATATATGTGTTTTTCTCACCATCAGAGAAACAATGAGAGATGAGCAGCAGTTCGAGAAGCCAAAAACAGTGAGAGTGCAGAAAATAAAAGGGATTTTTGGGCATTTACGTTCAGATTTTGCTTCAGATTTTCATAATCTACGTTCATGTGAAAAATAGGGAAATCACAAGTGAAGCTTGAATTTTGCTCGAGTTGATGAAAGTGACATTTGGAACCGATGGATCAAGTTGTTTTTCTTCTTCTTTTTCCTGATGCAGCTGTGTTTTTTATTTGCTTGTCATGGAGACGCTTAAAAAAAAAAAAAAAAAAGAAAAGTAAAGTAATTTGTGCTTTTTAAAATAAATTGATTTCCTGAGAAAACGTCATGAGCAAGAAGCTTCAGTCGTGAGTAAGGACACGCGCCGCCGTCCCGCAGTCATGCTTTTTCCTAACTGCTGGTTTAAAGATGTAAGTGGTTGACCTCCGGTCATTCGCATCTTTTCTATTGTTGCATCAAAAGACCACATCGCACTTCAAAGATTGTTTTGAGAGAGAACTGGGTTTTGACCCGAGGAATCCGGGATGATAGACATCGCTGAACGAGTCGGACAGGCGGTCGGCTCCACTCTCCAGCTCCTCAGAAGTTCTCTACCTGCGAGGCCGAGGATGCCGCAAACCAAACAGTTGCTCCACGCCGTCTCGTTCGGATCCTCTCTGGCTGAGAGAGAGCGAGTCCTCCAATGATTTCTGTGTGAGTGGTATTAATCAGAAAATTGGATCAATCAGTTTCTGAGGATAAGGGCGTCCTCAAGAGGGTTTATAAAAAGAAGAAGAAGATGATTTTAAGGATGAGAAATGCCGCTGTGATTCACTCGGAGCGCAGCGGATGTTCTTTCTTCATATTTCATCCGGTGAATTGACAAAGATCTTCTTCTCCAAACTAAAAGCCTTCATTGGACCTCTCGTTGGTGGAGAAAACCGGATAAACAGCAGATTTGTGCCAAAAGAAAAATGCGGTGAAAAGCAGATTTTTATTGATCAGTCGTTTTATCCGTGACATCGGGTTCAACACAACTTTTTAAAAACGTTAAAAAAACACTCAAATATATCGAAGGTTGCTATTTGAGGAGCCGCCGACTATTTTTAGATGAAAATTCATTAATTCACGAAGTTAATCTTTAAAAAAGTCATTATTACAAAGCCTCTTTTCTTCTGTGGGGGTTAAAGTGGTTGGAACATGGCCATAATAATTAGATATTTTTCTCCTCAAATGGATGTTTTTTTAGCATCGAGTCGACTGTTGAAGGTTTCGGTCCTCCAACTGATCACGAGTCTGTTTTTCATCACTGCACTCAAAGTCAGAAGCAGCAGGAGAAGAAGAAGAAAAAAAAAACTCCCGCGAATAGCAATGCCGGAACACATTTAGTAAGCCTCTCCACTCCCAACCTACCTGCCCTCATTGATGTCGCAATTTCACACAAAAATACAATAATGGCGGATGACCCGGGCCATCCACTCCACTGTCACTTCACAAAAGTCCCCCCTGGCTACAGAAGCAGGAGGTTCAGGCACAAAAGAGCCCATTTCTGCAGATGCTTTGCCCACCAGAGCCATACAAATTCGTAAGAGTGCCTTTTCAATTGGAGATTTAATGTACAGTTTTCACATTTTAGCAGCGGCGCGCTGGATGGAGCTAAACTCCGTAACGCGCTTGGAGAGATCCTCAGTCAAACCGGTGTCCAGGAAAACATGCCAGAGGATTTTACGCATGTGACAAAAGGCATAAATCATTTTTTTAATGGCCTGTTGAAAATAACCACCTCAAGATCAGCGGCCATTTTTGATTACCTCGAATGAGTTGAGAGGAATGTTTTAACTTTTTACACACAAAAACTATTCCCAAAAAAAAATAGATGGATGGATGTATGTATTCATCCTCATAGGCGAGCTTATAGACACAAAATATTAGGAATGAAAAATACTCAATGTATACAACACATCTCCAGAGATACAACAACACCGATCAAGCAACAGATTGATATCTGTTCTGTGAATATGAAGCTGTTAGCGTAGCTTAACATAAACAGTGGAAACAAAGGGGAATCCGCTGGCCTGGGCTTCGTCCAGCGGTGACAAAATACGTCTGCGAGCACAGTTAAATATCCGTCACACAAGTATTTATTCAACAAAAAGTGCAAAAAAACGACAAGCAAGGACACATATTACAGCGCTAAACATGACCTCCTCTACTTGACTTCTTGTTCTGCTGTCTGGTCACAACGACAGGCCGAGACTCTGTTTGTGAACACACACACACACACACACACACACACACACACACAAATAAGCTGTTCTGATGTCCGAAATGCCCTTCGCTGCTCTGATAGCTGAATGGACTGTACTGTGCTCCCCTTGGGCTCCCTGGAGGCAGATAGCAGCAAACAAACTTATCTCGGCCCAACTCTCCCCCCACTGCCATGCAGTATTTCCCTGTTTGTGGATGGTGGAAGTAAAGTAGTGTGCCACAGCTGGATACAGAGGACACCGATAAGGGTTTTGGGAAGCTGGAGATACACACAGCACACCCTCCGTGTGAATACAACGTTGAAAATGAGTGCAGGAAATAATCAGAGGAGCCATTGTCTGGTGTAAATATATAATTAGAGCTCTAATGAAAGAGCTGTGTTGTGCTCTGAGTGACATGATGACTTCTATATGCATTACAGCATAATTTTTCTTTTGAAATGCAGTTGATTATATTTCTGCGCGACTGTTTTCTTTTGTTTTGTTTGTCGGTGTGACTTTAAATGCAGCGCCGTTGGCTGGGCCCTCGCCTCTCGTTTCCTGCGAGTGTGTAATGACTCCAGTTGCCAAAGATCCGTTCCGAGCCTCAGCAGGAGAGCGTGTAGGTGTGGGTTTGGATGCGGGGAAGCGTTGATCGCGTTTTGTGTTCATCCCTCATTTTGCTAAAAAAAAAAAAAAAAAAAAGGAAATCCATTTAGCAGCACCACATGGCGTCAAGTTATTTGCATGATATCCAGCACTGACGCAACTTCACAGCCGGGTAGGGAACGCTCGCAAGCAGATTATGTATATAAAGGACTATTTAGTGAAGAGTCTTGTACACAAGTTCCTATTTCTTTGAAACGCACGGCAGTAATTCAGATGCAGAGGGCACGCTGTTCTCATACAGCGTTCAGAGCTATAATTCGCTGTAATTTGTGTATATCCCATTACAGTAATGTAGCCGTGAACCAGGAAGTTCAGGATATCGACCACAAAATTCAAAGGTCAAATAAAAACTCGTCTTCTGTTGGCACGAGACATCAACGTTGTTTTATTGTCAATGAAGCACGATCTATTCTAACCTTTTAAAATCTTTTTCTAGATTCCAACTTCACTTGTTTCCCGTGGTGACCGAGCTTTATTTTGAAAAGCAGGAAACGCAACATTTATCAGCTGAGTATCACGCAATGTATATTTGTTAGCTACGTATCAACATGTTTTTAATATATGCGTAACTATATCCGTAGTTTTTAGAGTGCTTGGACCAATTTGAAGCTGGAGCGACAAGACAGTTAGCGTAGCTTAGCATAAAGACTGGAAACAGGGGGAAACTGCTAGCTCGGCTCTGTCCAACTGTAAATAAATCCACTCAAAGCTCACTAATGAATGTATTTCTTGGCTGCGGGCGGTGACTTTCCCAAAAAAAAAAAACGCAACTCCCTTTAGTGCTTTTTGCTCCTTTAACCTGAACAAAAGAGTAATTAAATCCATATCACAATGTCTTTGTTGAGTAGTTATTTCAACCCGAGCCATGCTCTCAATAAGGAACTAAAATAAAGACGAAAAGGAAAACAATCTGTGCTTCATATTATAAAAACGCCCTGATAAAACCCCATGAAAATGTATTACTCTGTATACGACATGGTATTCAAGACAACACAGGGCTGTCGTTGCAGCTCGAGCTACAATTGTGAGAACAAACACTCTCAGTAAGCCGAGATGAAAATAAAAAAATGAAAAAAAAAACCTATGCTGCTGTCCTGAGGTTGAACTTTCAAAAGTCTGTTCCAAATCACTTTAGTCTAATTTCACACTGTCACTCCGAGTTGGAAGAAGCAGCCATCAAACACAGCAAGGCTAATATGTTGTTTCTTCTCTAATGGCTGACTGCTTGGCTCAGATCTGAGCGCCTTTTGAAGTTATGCTACCCTCCAGTTGATAAGTGTGACTAACAACCAACAGCGGGTTGCCACTGAGGAGCTGCAATATTGTTAAAAATAATAGAGGTGTTATCTCACTAATGCACTTCATACTTTACAACCGTTGGAAGGAGTGTGGTGGTGGCGGCGGTGGAGGAGGACAACTGACGCCTGTTAGCTGCATCTTTTTTTTTTTAATGTCGTCGAGGCTCGGTCTCGCGGTTACTGTTTATTGCGGAGAAATGAATTGCACAACAAGCAGCGGCTCGCCTAATGAAAATAAATCACAAACGATGACACGGAAAGCCTCACCGAGTTATACGGAGCGGCATCAATCACACGTGTTTGCGGGTTCTTGAACCTAGCGCTCTTCTGGATTGAACGTCCGGCTCATAAGTTTCTGGTTTTTGGTTACAGAAGTGTAAATCAGGAAGGGCTGAGGAGGGAATGGGGCCTCGCTACTTGTCGCGCAGAGATGGAAATGAATGAGCATTTGGGATGACGCTGTGTAATCCTCATCTGGAGAAAATAATTTCTCTCTTCTCACAGAACCAAGTCTTAAACATTACAAATGCGGCCTCAAAAACATTGTGAGCCTCTTAATGCCGTGTTGATAATCCGGAGCCCAAAATCCTAAATATACATAATTACAGAAGCACCAATGCGTCTCTCCAATTATACAAAACAAACATTATTTTAGGAGCATTTTGGACGATGTGGCTAAAATGTGCTGCTTGCTCTGCCAATGATTTGCTCAATTTCCGCTTGGTTTCATAAAGCATTCCCACTGCCTGGAGATCATCTTTGAGTCACAGCTCATTGAGTTTTAGGCATAAAAAAGGAGGAGAGTGACACTGCTTGGCCTGTTAATACGATTTAGTTTTTAAAAAAAAGGACAATAAGTAAGTTAATAATCATACAAATGGAGCAAACAAGTTTACTTAAAAGTAGCCGCCGATGCCTTTTGGGCACAATTATAGATAAAACTCAGAAATCAAAAGCGGTGTGTTCACATAATACAGAGCTGTTGAAGGAATTAAAGCCGTTCAAAGACATTTTATCCGTGAAACAACAACTCTGTGTGACACGGCGTGGGCGCTGCGCTCTCTGCAGATTGTAAGCGACAGGTGTATAAGTCCCGCCTCTGGCAGACACATTTAAATTAACACTTACTGACTTTTTAAATCACTACTTATTCAAATAAATACTCTTTATCCAGGTCTCCGGCTCTTTCATTGTTTCCCTGATTAGCTGCCTGTATCAGACCTCCCGGGCGTCGGACGAGGCTGGAGGATCACATCTCCTGCCGGAGCATGTTGACTTTGATTAATGACCGAGAGGGAGGCTAAAGCAGTGATTACACACCAGCTGGCGTGCCTCCACTTTTAACATCAGACCCTCCTCACCTGTGTCTGGAGGGAAATATATCCCTCATACCGTTGGAATCTGCCAACAAAAAAAAAAGAGGAAAAGAGAGATTGAGAAACAATTAAATCTGTATTTCTATAAAGACTGACAGACTGCCCGGCTAACGAGCACTCTGCCTTTAAACAATCCAAGCCGAGGAACTAATTGCATCGGTTTGTGGGCTTTTTATGGTAAAATACCCCGTCTCGCACATCCACTGTGTATATTTCCCTGAAGGGGAAGCCGCTCCTCCAGGCTGTTAGAGTTGAGGTTAATGTTAGCCTCTCTGTCCCGCTCTTTATTGGATTCAGGGACGTTTACACCGCGGCCAACATTATCTGAGATGGAGCTTCGTTTGCCAAAGACATCAGTTAGTCCTCGCCGTAAAAGCCTCCTCTCTTGTCGCGTTGAAAGAGAAACAAGTGCGCCGAGCCGAGCAGCCAAACGGGGTCACGTTGGAACATAATAACGGTCTGATCGCAGCGTTTTTCATCGTCAGACTGCAAGCTAGCTCTGCGCCGCAAGACCAGAACAATGCTGTGGCGCATTAGATCATGCACCTGTGCGTATCGAGTAGTAATAAATGCATACGCGAGACCCCTTTTACAAGATTCCTCTTTTTTTTTTTAAAGCTGGAAACATGAAGAAGTCAGCTGAGGGCAGACCGCCATAGCGTCAGTCGGCGACTGGAGCTAAATCCGACCGCGGCGTTTGATATTTGCCGGCTAGAAGTAAGAAGTTTGCATCAGTTTGACATCTGGTTGGAGAGGTTGGAGAGGTTATTCGCCTCGTGGACGTCAGCAAACAGGAGAATAAAGGACAAGAAGTGGAGACAGAGAGATTTCAAATGAAGTACATTTTATTTATATCCAATAGCACAAATCTGTACAGAAAACTCACTACTGGGATATATATATATATCTATGTATATGAAAAAAAGATGTAGATGTAGATTTGGCAGTCGTTCTGCGCGGATTGAGACGACGACACCCGACAGAGCTTTCCAAAACTTGGTCGTGTTCAGCTGAACCTGATCAATGTGATTGATAATTCTCCACATCGGACCAGTCTTCCGGCTGCTGTTCCCATGGCAACCATATTTCCAGCCCAGCCATTTGTGTCTGATCTCATTCATATCTTCTAAATCATCTGGCCGCTTACAGATCATGTGTACAGCTCCGGAGTCGGGGCAGAAGTGTGCTTTATTTTGTTGTTGTATTTTTTTTTTCCCAACGAAGGTTCCTGTTGCAGACAAATTGAAAGGTTTTGTGTTTTTTTTTGCGGCTCATATTGTGTCGACAACGGGGCTCCTGCTGGCTCAGTGATCCGTGTCCTTGTGGACATTTTGGGTTTTTGTCATGTCATCCTTCTCTCTGCCAGCGTTTTCTTTGTCTCTGTTACTCTTTCTTTCTACAGTAATGGAGACAAACACACCTCGAATATCTTAATGCAGGGAGGATGGAGCATTATCCATAAAATAATTAAATCATCATTGTTTTCTTTAATGTTATATCCATGGCAGTAATGTTAGATGACAGTACAAAGATTACACTTTCATTTGAGTAAACTTATTCTGGGAAGTAAACATACAATAATTTGACCGCTAAAAAACTTTTTTCTGGAGATTTTAAGGTGACTAAATTCAATTTCATGAAAACGCACTGAAAGGGTTAAAGTTAAAGATGAAAACATGAACAAATCCCATTTTACTCTGAATGGACCTTAAATGAACATCATGCTGTATTAAAGAAGACTTGAAACTAGAGACTGAGACATAAACTCATGTTGACAATGTTTACTGAGTGAATACATCAAGAGAGAAGTAGAGTCACTTATATAGACTTCTATACAACCAGAGGAGTCGCCCCCTGGTGGTCAGGAGAGAGAATGCAGCTTTAACACATGAAGCATAGACCTCTATACAACCAGAGGAGTCGCCCCCTGGTGGTCAAGAGAGAGAATGCAGCTTCAACACATGAAGCATAGACTTCTATACAACCAGAGGAGTCGCCCCCTGGTGGTCAGGAGAGACAATGCAGCTTTAACACATGAAGCATAGACTTCTATACAACCAGAGGAGTCGCCCCCTGGTGGTCAGCAGAGAGAATGCAGCTTCAACACATGAAGCATAGACTTCTATACAACCAGAGGAGTCGCCCCCTGGTGGTCAGGAGAGAGAATGCAGCTTCAACACATGAAGCATAGACTTCTACACAACCAGAGGAGTCGCCCCCGTTAAAAATGACTCATATTTGAATGCGTCAAAGATGCAGGATGTGTACCTCACAACACGTTCTTATTTTGCCAACTCCGCTTTCGTCTTGAAATCGTCACATTTAGTGTTGAATGACGTCGTTGCGTCGTCTTAGTCCTGGAAGAAAAGGTTGTTGACGAACACATTTAGTCGACACAAACAGTGCCGAGCAGTAGAGAATGAATAAATAAAATGTGCGCCGTCTTAACTCGATCATAAATACATCAATACAAATGCATTCACAGAGAGGTGAAAGGGAGCAGAGGATGAATTTAAATGCCGTCCCTCCTCCTCCTCCTCTTCCTCCTCCTCTGTCAGCGTTTCCCACGTGCAGAGGCTGAGGAGGAGCAGGAGCCGGGGAACAACAGCATAACAGGAGTTTGACAGACTCTCCCTCCTCCTCTGCACCCATCCCAACCCCTCCACCCCCCCGGTCATTCTCAGAGGAGTTGTTCCCTGCCCAGTGGCATGTGGATGTGTATAATGGAGATGGATGGAGGCTGGCTCTGCCACACCGTGGAACAGACGGACTCCTCCCTAAACGCCTGTCTGCCAGCCTCCATCAGTCTCCCTCCGACAGGCCCCCCGGAATGGAGCCCGGGCTCAATATTGGCTCGCTCAGGTGTGTGCCGATGTGTGTGTGTGTGTGTGCTCTTTAAAAAAAGATCGAATCCCTGTTCCACATTAGTGCCCTTTTGCGTTGACTCTATAATAACGGCTCCTTTTTGAGCAGCGTTGTCAGGAGCGTGTTTGTGTGTTTGACTGCGCGGACTTCTTGCGAAATGTTGGGAAGGAAATGGAGCAAGCAACATCAACACGCACAACAAGGAGTAACGCCAGAGCAGCCAAGGGGTGAAAAACTGCAGCACACTCCCTCGGAGCCTATTTTGCAAAGACATATCCCACAATCCTTTGGGGTGCTTGCACAGCTATTGTTGTTGTGCTCTTTCTAGCTTCTCCCTCTTCATCTACTTCCCTGAGCCTATAGCTCTGTAGAGACTTGAACCGTGTGTATATGTGATGAAGTGAAGTGTGTGTGTGTGTGTGTGTGTGTGTGTGTGTACGGGTCTCTACAAAGGCTGAATTATCTCCTGGCTCCTCGTGTTCTCGCTGTCTGGGAGGGTTCATACCAGATGCTGTGAAGTTCAGTCACTATGCCGGTCCAAGCACTGACACTCAGTCTTGTTTAATTAAGCTGCTGGATCAATAAACTCTTTGATTTCCTCCCCCTTTTTTCCCCTGCCTGCAACGCCATCTGTTCACCGTGACTCAAGCAAGACCAGCACAGCCTTTTCTTGGATCCTCTGAAATGCCCATTAAAAATCCATGTCGACAGCACCGGAAGAAATGGGAGGGAATCTGCTTTTAGTTTAGTTGGTACAATGGTATTCCTGCGAATGTTCTGGTAAAATCAGGACTGTGTTTCTTTAATATTTTTCTGGACAGCTACACAAAAGGTCTGAATTGAGTCTCCTGAGGGGAAAGAAATCTGGATCTTGAGACACCTGAAACACGTGTGGGACTTTTAGAAAGCTCTAGTTTTTAGACACTCCGTGACGTATTAACCAAACGAAGCAGCAGGAGCTGTATTTCGCAATCAAATTATTGCTGTCAGGCACTTTCTTTCCATCTGCAAACCGATCCTACTCATGCGTCGAGATGTGGGTGGTGCAGATCTCTGGAATTGCAGGTACTCGCTGCATGCACTTTAGCTGCTAACTGACTCGCTAATTAGTCAACATCAGCTGAGAATGAAAGTACCAGCTGTTAAACATTAAAAAAAAAAAGTCCAATTTGCAGCTGATTTGGAAACGAGGCGTGTTTGTACATTACAAAGCGTTTCAGACTTGACGAAATGTAAAGTACAAGAGCAAGCAAACCTCATTTTAGCTGGACCACAGATGGTGAATGAAGGCTGTCATATAATCACGTTAAACACCCATTAACACGGCCTTTTCCTATGTGATATCACGATATTCTGGAATATCTGGAAGTCAACGGCCAGTATGCATGCGATATATCACATGCATATAATTAGTCATGTTATATCCTCCGAGCTCCACTGACGGACGGGCTGCCCTTCCTCGCCGCTCGTTGTCGGATGTCAGTTTTAATTGGCTCCTTCCTGCATCCTCTCTCACTGACGACACACCTACAGAGAAACAAACATAGCAAACTAAGACAAATAAGCTTCATTAAAAAAAGGGGAAAAAATCACACAAACTCATTTCCAGGAGATGAAAAAAAAAAGGCCAAGGGAGCCTTCTCTTTGGTGCGGCGTTGTGCAGACTTCTAAATAATGTTGGGTTGAGGATATTTCATTATCACCACTGTAATGAGCTCGACAGCACAGATTGATGACGTCCAGGTTTTGGCCGTGATTTAATGAAAAACCAGTGTAAGAACATTATGCACTGACCTGTAAACATGCGCCGCGTCCCGACTGAGGGCGCCTTCATCAAAACAAGAGCAACGAGATGCAGAGACACTATGATCTTCTCTGTCAAAGTGTTCGGCCCGGACGAAGACATTTCTCGACCTGAGGTTGACGGATACTCGGCTCGATTGTTCGCCGTTTCAAGATCATCGGCTGACGCCTTCGCTGTAACGAGGCGATCACAAAACATGTCTGCAGACACATCTACAACCCGATATCGGCTGCCCTGCTCCCTCAATATTGGTATCGGCCATTAAAAAACTCGACTGACCACTACTTGATAGTTAAAATTGTGAGATAGAAATTGAAATTATGTGATAGAAAGTCATAGTTATGAGATAGAAAATGTAAATTATGAGATAGAAAGTGAGCATGCTGATCTCCTAACATTTTTTCCTTTTACTGATGGGAATGGGAAAAAGTTTTTTTTTTAAAAGTAGAAAAAAATGAGAGTGAGTAAAAGAAGACCCTAAAATTGAGAGGAAAGCAGAAGAGAAGGGGAGAAAGAGGCATCACTGACTTATTAGACTGCTGGTCTTGTCGCTGGAGCGAGACACAGGACAATAAAAAATGTCGTCTCTGGGAGTGAAAACAACTGGTTTCTGTGGTTCCATTCAGCCGTCCTGGCTCATCACTCTCGTGCACAAATAGGCCCCGCGGGTTCACCTGGGGATGAGCGGCCCCTCCCCCCAAAACACACGGATGCTAAAGGAGCAGTTATACAAATATTAGAGTAAAGTCCTGCCAGCAAGTTGAGCCAAACTTGAGGAAAAAAAAGTTTTTTAGTGGTTTTGTCCTCCTGCTGGTGAGAAGTCAGCTTTCATTGAACTCAACCACTTTCCATATATATTTGGCTTCGATGCTGAAAGCCACTTTCATTTACACATCTGACCGACATAGAGTGACACGGGTATGAATTTGGGGTTGTATTTCTCGCCCGCTGCAGATTATTTACTCTCTCTTTCTGTGTGCTGTTTGGTGTTGGAGAGGCACTTTCAGCGCTATACAAAAAAACACAACTGCCTTTTTGGTAAAGATCATTTCAATAAAATGAAATGGACCTTGAGATGATTTTCTGCATCGAGCTACTGACTGAACTACAGTCGTACGTTGGTGCCGGTGTATCCAACAACATCACTTTCCCCTCAGTTTTTCCTCCTAAATGTAACATTTAGTAGCTCTGAAGCGCCCGAGAAGTAACCTGGGGTTTGGTGTCTCGCTCCAGGAGTCTATGACGTGCCAGGGATTCGAACCGATAACCTGGTTACTAAAGGACGCCCCGAGTATTTAGTGAAATACTCGCATTTAATGTGCATTTCTGTTGCTGTCCTCTTCTTTTTTTTCTTCCCTTCCCGGCCCAACCACAGACTGAGAAGAGCTCGTCCTCTCTCCGTCTGCAGGATGAATCCATTTTCCAGTCTGTGAATCCATTTCAACCTATTCTGGGCTTAATGCAGTAAAGTCTGTTAATGCAAACATTGCTCAGCAATTTATTCCTCGCCAATTTAGCTCACTTGCACAAGTGGAGCGTATCAGCTGCCAGAGGCCACGCTATTTTAAGTTGTACCTCTCTATCGCTGGGTCCCTGGGTTCTAGCGGAGTTCACGTGGTGACATCAATGTCAAAGCTCTTGTGGAAAATTGGCTTCACGGAGTAATGGCCCTTAACTGGTGTTTTCTGTATCATCCATCAAGAGCGCGGAAACTGTCCTCAAAATGCATCATCATCTCTGCAGGGCTGCTCTGTTCATCCTTGTTAGAAAGGTGTAGTTTCCATATTTCTCTCACAAAATGAACGCGTTGACACACATGGACTAGTAACACGATTCAACCAGGTGCAGAGCTGCTGTCAGGAAACTGGTTATTTCCTCCTCGGCGTGTGGAAGCAGAACAGCGTTCGATTTTTTTCATTATTTCCTTCCTGAAAAAAGTTTTGGCTCTCGTAGTTATAGTAAAACCTATTCTCAGTGAAATCTGCCACTTGGATCCCCTCTCACGAGTCATGATTAGTTAAAACGTGACAAGCAGAATCATGTCATGTTGGGACAATGTCCTCTTTAGAGTGTCTTTTTTTACATTATTCAGACCTGCAACATGGACAAAAATCATGTTTAAGTATCAAGGGGAATGTCTGCGCGGGAATAGTATAGACTAAATAGTTAATAAATATTTTTCTTTTCTTGTCTTCCAAACCTTAATTGATTTGCCTTCTATAACTACAAAAAGAGGAGCCGCTTACAGATGCTCGGCTCTCTCACGAGTGCCATATCTCATGCTAACATGCTAACACGTGTTAACTGAAGTTTGAAGAGCTATTTAGGAATATTAAAAAAAAAACCTGTTTGGGAAATCCCATCACCAGGGAAGCGTTAAAGAAGTTTAAATTGGCGAGAAACAGTCGCCGGTTGAGGACATGTGTGCTGAGCTGAGACATAAACCAACATTTAGAGACAAACATAGACACAGTTGATTTGGTTTTCTTCTCATTCTGCCTTAAAAACAGATATAAATAAATACAATAATATGAAGCATTTGACAGAATAAGAAGACACAAAATGGAGCCTAAAAATGTATCAGCCTTCTATTAAAAAATAGCAAGTTAAACATATATTATATTTCAATTTCAGAGCAGTTGTGGACACATCATGTGAGAGACGACATGTTTAATCACAGTGGAAGTGCAGTGGGATAATAAACAGGTGTCTGAGCCGCTCTAAAAACCTGTGACATGACTTCACGTGTCGGAGTGTGTCTGGGCTCACACACCAGCGCGTAATGATTCATGCAAAGAGAGCTTTCACTGGAACAACGCTGCCATGAAAACATCCAGCAGAGAAAGAGAGAGAGAGACAGACATAGAGAGAGAGAGAGAGAGAGACAGAGACGAGGCATGACAAACGGGACCCTGTAAGTAAGTAGGGGAGATTACACTGGTTGCTAAACTCTCCATGGGGAAAATGTTAAGCAGATCCAATGGATGAAGTAATTCAATTTGAGCCCCTGAATAATAGCGTCATTTGCCATGGAATTAGCATCCGCCACTATCAATCAGCCGGGCGTAGGACTAACACGAGCGGCTCCCACCAAGGACACAGGTTCTCTGTGCATCTCCACTCATTCATCAGGTTAACGTGGCTGCAGCCACCACACAGGGAGCCGTACGGGCATGCATGTGTGCCGGTGGCGGGTCGTCAGGGCCAGCTAAGCCTTCTCTGCTGGCCTAAACACAATCACAAAGTTATAGCTATTTTAGAATTAGAAAAAAAAATATAAATATATATATTTTTTATTTATCGGTAGAAGTCATACACTGCATGTATGAATTATTTTTCCCTATTATCTTATGTTTTCATGTTAGCGCTCCTGTCTCTTCCTCAGCACAGGCAGCAGCATTGGGCCTCATAGCTGCTAACACGTGTTAACACAATCTCATCCAATCAGATTTCACCTGTTGTTTCTCTATGCTGGAGTAGTGCATTAAACAACATGCTAACAGCCAGCTAGCTAGCGTTAGTATCTGCTATCATTAGAAGTTATGTTTAGTGTTTTATGTGTTTTAAAGTAGAACCAGACTTTATGCCTCTTCTTATGGAGAGGTTCCTCACTGGCGTCCATGAAGAGCACTTCTTAACTCTTAACAAAGTACAGACTTTGTCTTTAAGTGAACGACATTGGGTGAGTCAACAGTTTTTTCTGCTTTTTGTGTTGTTTTTTTCTCTCAGCCAGCGCCCAATGTTGATGCCACTGCCTCCCTGGCACAGCTAGACTAGTTTAGCTGCCTGCAGTTAGGCTAGGCTAGCTGCCTGCAGTTAGGCTAGGCGAGCTGCCTGCAGTTAGACCAGGTTAGCTGCCTGCAGCTAGGCTAGGCTAGCTGCCTGCAGTGAGGCTAGGTTAGCTGCTAACTGCTAGGCGAGGCTAGCTGCCTGCAGTTAGGCTAGGCTAGCTGCCTGTAAAGGCAGTGGGAGGCTGGCTGATAGACCCTCACCAAGCTGTGTGACAGTGTGAGAGGCGCAGGGAGTCTGTCGACAGCTGCTGCTGTGTTTTGTTGGATAGTTTTGCCTTTTTTTTGTTTGAACTGTACGCTATTATATTGCGTGTTTGAACAGCTTTATAGGAAGCAGTGTGAGGACTCTCAAGTGTAACTGTCACGCATTTCGCCCCCCCTCCTCCGTGAGGAGCTTCTCAACAGCCAATCAAAAAAAAAAGAGTAATGGGCTACAGCCAATCAGAACAACGTATCTTTTGTATGCGTTGTATCCGGGTAAGATGTAATGACAGGCGGGACTGGAGGCGTCCGGCTGCGCGTATTTGTCGGAGGTGAGAAAATGTAATAAGTGTATGTAATAAACAATATCGGGATGATGGACCAGCTGTTAAACTTCACAGCAGGCCTCTGACAAAGTCCACGGTCTGCCACTGGTGTGTGCCCATTGTTATTAATGGATCCTTCTTCTAGAACATGTGTCGAAAACACAGATGTGAAATCATTTGAGGTGCATTTTCATCTTTTGCAGTATGAGGTAAATTGAGCATGGCATTGGTTCCATCAACTGATGGGAATAATTCCATTATTTGGATTTGTGATTTTGTTCATAATAAAACACTTTTATGATTTTTGAAATGTGAATTCAAAGCAAAGTGTACAAAAATACACTGGATATACTTGCATTTTCTTTCTCATTTACTTTTCTTAAATTAATAAGTTCTGCTGTGTTTTATTGGATTTTATATATGAAGTATTCTTAATATTACCTCCCCACCCCGTTACTCAACCATCTATCTATCTATCTATCTATCTATCTATCTATCTATCTATCTATCTTTCTATCTATCTATCTATCTATCTATCTATCTATCTATCTATCTATCTATCTATCTATCTATCTATCTATCTATCTATATACATTTGAACCAGTTTAAGTCAAGTAATATGTCACTTTTTTTGTCCTTTTAACGATAACATTGCACTTAAAATGTGTGATCGGTGCCCCTATGATTCGTATCGCACCTCTCTGGTGTCATCATGTGTTCAGATGCTCTGGTTGGTTCGGGGGTCGATGTCGCCGAAGCGGAATCATGATGCGATTTTTTTGTTTTGTTTTTTAAATTGAAATTTTTCCCCAGCCTCCGCAAATTGGTACCCTTTCAGTGGTGGAAATTCAAAACGATTAGACGATGCAGGCTTCCTTCAGAAAGCAGGGGACGCGGCCCTTTTTTGTCAAATAATTTAATTCATTGCGGAGAATGCCGCGTTGACAGACTCCTCAACACAAGGCCATTATTAGTGTCACTTTCTCACAGAACGCACTGCTGAGCTTTGAAAGGCTCTGTTTTTCCTGCTCGCCTTTTAATTAAATATAATCTAAAAGCATAAAGGAACACGCACTCAGACCTTTCTGTCCCGCAAACCTTTGCTCTGCTATAATTCTCAGAATAAATGCCTTTGTAAACCGTACCAATTTGCTGGCCAATTGGTTACGAAATTAAGGCCGGCAATTTGTTGCGTTGGTGACACTTCACATCTTTCTGGAGGTGGCAGAACTTTCTGAAAGGATAAACGCGGATGAAAGTAGAAATGAAACGAGTGGGCTCGAGTTGGCTTTCTGTCTTTGTTTGTCTTGGAGTTTTGAAATATTCTTTTCTCAAGGCATAACTTCTGCGTTTATCTATTTTCAGTAGCATTTTTTATCCCTTCTTTTTAAAAAAAATTGCTTCACTTGTCAACGGTTGAACAACCGAAAGAAACTCAAAACATCTTGGCGAAAAAAACATCGTTTTGTCGTCTTCTTGTAGCGCAAGGGCATCCACTGAGTGCGTGGAAGCTCGCTGTGAGACGACCGGGTCGCCCTTATCGCTGACCGTTAGCTGGACAAACGTCAAAACATCCCCCCGATCCTCTTAGGAGGAGGAGGAGGATCAGCACTTGTAAAATGTCTGCCGCTGGCCTCAAAGCTTTTTTTTCATGACTTGGCAAAAGGCAGCTTACTGAAAAACGACTGATGTCCAGAGGAGTTGTAGTCGTTAGCCGTGGAATCATTAACTTTTACTCATCTGCAGGGGTGTACCTGGTAGCGGAAAGGGAAAAATAATCTCGTGCCTTTTGTAGCGTAGTTAGCGCGCCATCCGGGCTAATACTCTAACTGTTTCTCGGTAGCATCCTCTTAAAATGACACGCTTGAAGTCACATTATCCTCGTATCTTTAATAGTGGGGAAAGGAAACCTACGCAACAACCGCAAGAAAAAGGTCTCGTTTCAGTATTTTCTTCATGGATCGAAAGGTGGCCGCAGATTAACTGGTGCTTCGTGTCAAAAGAAAGACTCTCACTGCAACACGGTCTGAATGATGCTTCTCAGTTTGCTTGGGGTAAAATAGCGCTTTTTTTTTTGGGGTTGCACCTGCCAATCAGAAATCACCCTGGCTCACAATTTATCAGCCTTTGTCATGGCGAGAATCAGATCATCCATGACGAGAGGCACGGCCGAATGAAAGACGCGCCGCCTTTGGGTGAAACTGTTGCCAAGTTACTCTTGGAGAGCGATCTGACAGTGAGCCTCGCATCCAGAGAGCTGCTATTTTCTGCAGCAGACAAGTGGAGACTATGGAAACAGTGAAGGCTCTTTGCTTTCCGTCTATATTTGTGGTTGCGGTTTCGTGGTTTTGCTATCACAAGTCAACAAGTTGAATTTTGCAGCTAAAATAGTTTGGCTAAATTCATCGTCTGTTCATAGGGGATGTCAGTTTTGCTTAATTAAATAACCCGACACCCATTAAAATGTATAACTAATCGGTTCATGTAAGAGAAAACAAACACAATAATGATGTGAAACCTTTCAGTCAGGTGCTCCATTGAACCAGTGAGGTTTGGCACCAGCATTTGATTTAATTGCATCATTTTGATCAGGTCACAACGGCGCCGATCTATCATTTATCTGCTTCTTTGCCGTGTCATTTTAATTAGCACTAAATTAGGAGCAAGTCCAGCTGTTTAGCAAACATATAACCACCTTAATGAACCCGTAGGCCGGCTTAAACCAGGCCAGACTGCAGCGATTAATCGCTGATAATCCTTAATGTTCATCTTTTGTTGTGTTTTTAGATCTTCATCCTAAAAGAGTTTCTCCTCATCGTGAAACGCTGAATTCGCAGGCAAAAGTTACGAGAAAAAAGTGTTGCATAATCTCGCTTTTAGGATAACGCCGTCAGTTTTGGGGCGAGTAAAAAAAACTTTGGCTAAAGTCGGGCACGCTGATAAGTTTGAGGGTGAAGGGGTAGTCAACTTTTGGTCACGATTAAATAAAAGCAGAGGCGAAAAGGTATTCACAGGAGTTGGGACGAGAAGCAAGGTCACAGACTCTAAAGGCAGGGCTTTTATTTTGGCGGTGTAGCTGGGGAATAACGTCAACCGCTTCCTGGCGACGAGGTGAGAGGTTAGTCTTGTGGAAAAAGGAGAACATGAGCGGTTTAGCAGTGTTTTGCAGCACCGGCGATGGGAAAGCAAGAGCTTTTATCTCATAATTAGCTGCAGGAAAACGAAGCGCCGCCTCGGTCTTCTCCAACACGTTGGCCCCGCACTTTTTCTTTTTTAAACATCTCAAATGCTCAGAGTGGTTAGAAACCTCCCACTGCGCGAACAGCTCTGGAGAGATGATAGGACTCAAGCTAATTGCTTGAACTGAGAAACTTGTGTTATTTCATTAATATTTTAGCTGAGTTTCAGTGGCCCAGGTCTCTGAATTATTTAAACGGTGTTAGTGGGTGTGGGTTGGACCACACTGCTGACGGAGACTTTAAGAAAGTCAAACTCTTTCATCCTCTGACGCCACATTATCAAAGTAAATGAGCGTTTTATTTGTTTAATACAATGTCTTCTCACTGTCACGTTATACATTTACATTTGGCCTCGGTGTTTGCCCCCGAAAGGGAGTTATTAATCTCATTTCCTGCAACTGTTTTACTCAAATTGAATTATGTTTACGCCCCAATAACGAAACCTTTTATTATTTATTTCAATTCTTTAGAGCAAAGCTGCTCCATCTGTGACTCCTTGAGTTCTCCCACAACAAAATGAGTCCCACAGAGGCAACGTAAAGCGGGCCGTGACTCACGCCGTGTTACTTCTTGCCTGCGTAATCTTGATCTGAAACGACTCGCCGAGCGAAAAGCTGAGAGAAATATTCTCTGTGCATGAATACGTGACGGGCTGCGTGTCGTCTGTCCACGCCGGTGACATCATGTCGAGCGCCGAGGCGCCTTCATAATTAACCGGCGGCTCTGTGAGCGTCGCTTTGCAGGGACAAATTTGGGACAGAAATTCCTCTGCTAGCACGCTAAGCTAAGAGTGCAAACAAATGTCTGCTGAACACCGGAGCGCTCGATACAGTCGCAGGTTTTAATTGATCATTAAACAGCATTAGTAACTGATGAAATATGTTTTGCATGAGGTAACACACTTGTGCAGCTGTTTACGTTCTTCCCTTTCGTGTTTGGATCTAATCTCAAGGTGACCTCTGAAAAACGGTGAAATCCCATCGCTCAGCCGCAGTGTTTGGCTCCACTCGGAGGATGCGTTCTTTTTAAAATGTGCTCTGTAATTACAGGTGTCGCTGTGACCCCGGGGCCACAAATGACACCCTAATTATAAATAATTGGAGCTACGCATATTGAAGCGCTTGGCACAAACAAAAGTGCGGTTGTTTACACGAAGAATGAAAGCGCCGAGAGTCCATTTAATCGCGTCGGAGATACTTTGCGGGCAAGTTTGGGTCGTTTGAATCTGTGAGCCCTTTCAGACTGACGCACATAACGCTAAACGGATTGAGATGAGGTGATTTTAAAGACAGTTACTTCAACAACAAAAAAAAGCAGGTAAGACGTAAATGTAGCAGATATCTGGAGCTGCTGTCTAAAGATTAATTAGATTAAACATTCGACGTTTGAATCAGCAAATAAATGCCCTGATGCATGTATTGCAGAATCCATCTGAAGCAGAATTAATGTGTTATTTTTGTAATCTTAGCCTAGATTTGCCAACACCAGCGTCGGAGCCAAGAAATCATCAAACGGAGGAGGAAATAAACTGGAGCTGCTCTTCTGTGCTGTCAGAGGAAGGCACTCCAACTTTTGTGGATACAGTGCGTTTGCCCGAGGAGCTTTTACAGGGATGTGAGCACATTTTCTGGTAAACACCAAAAAAAAAAATGGGAAGAAGTATACTTTCTTTTAATAAATTCATTTAATTGCTATAAAAATAGGAGCGAACACAACTTATTTATAGCCTCCCACCTCCGTTTATGTTTTCCAGGTTCTCAAAAGCTCCTAAAAAACTAAAGTCTCTCTCTTTTCTTTTCTTTTTTCATGAAATATTCATGAAGCTGACAAAATAGGTTGCATTTAATTTCGACTTGTATGTGTGCATTTGTTGGGATTGCACTTCTCTGTCGCACTATGCCATCTGTAGGATGAAATCGGCTTAATAATTCAGTTTCATGAGGGTTTAATGTCCAAAATCCTGCTGGAGAAATGACTGACGGAAGACGCCGTATAAGTGTTTGCGGGTCAAACATGGCGTCATGGGACCTTGACCCATCTTGACCCACCACATCTTGAACCGCTCACATTTAAAAAAAAAGGCCGTCACTTTTGTATATTTGACCCTGTGTGTAGCGGCTACTGTTAACCCTTCACGTGCACAGCTTTGTGTGTCTACATCTCAGAATAGCAATGCTCCACGAGGCAATCCTGGCACTCTCCTCTTTTTTTTGGGGTGGGGGGGGGAGTGACATTTTATAAAAGTTTCATCGCGGCAATATAAAACATTACATGTCTCGCTCTCATGAATCATTCGCGTCATGGATCATTGCTTCAGAGCTGTAGACCGGAGCGCTAACGGGGGGGCGATAATGGGAAGCAGCGCTCCGTCCTCAGCGAGTCCCTGTTTCCATTTGTGACACACACACCAAGTGGTGAAGCTGATAAAACGCACAATATGTCAAACGGAATTAGTTTTTTTAGAATGAATGAGTATGATTTGTGCGCGTGTGCGTCCGACGCTGACATTTATTTTACAACCGAATTATGGGTTCTAAATGAGAACAACAGGAAACACATAAATGTGTGAGGATGTTGTGATAGATTTATGTTCTCAAAAGAACGGGGAAGGTGAAGCGTGTGTGCGTTAGAGGGGGTTAAAGTGCAGGATATGAATGACGGTCAAATCAGAGAGACACGTCTGTGTGTAACCTTACCTTTCAAAGACAAAGCCACACTATTATTTATAGTTGTGTTTTTTATTCAGGGCAAATGAATACGTTTCAGGAATGCAATGCACATCTTTTACTTATAACATAAAAACAGGTTTGTCTTTTAAAGGTCATTTTCCTTCTCCGTATGGTTGTTTTGCATGTCTTTGTGTTTGTTTTGCATGTCTTAATGGTTTTTTTGTATGTGTTTGTGGTTGTTTTGAATGTCTTTATGGTTGTTTTGCATGTCTTTGTGTTTGTTTTGCATGTCTTAATGGTTGTTTTGCATGTGTTTGTGGTTGTTTTGTATGTCTTTATGGTTGTTTTGCATGTCTTCATGGTTGTATACAGGTCTTTGTGGTCGTTTTGCATGTCTCTTGTTGTTGTGTTGAGGTTCTTTCTGGTGGTTTGCTTCTCTTTCTGGTTGTTTTGCTCCTTTTCATTGTTGTTATGCATGTCTGTTGCTTCTCTGTATTGTGGTTTTGCGCCTCTTTGGCTGTTTTGCATGCCTTTATGGTTGTTTTGCATGTCTTTGTTGTCGTTTTGTTTCTCTTTTGCTGTTTTGCTTCTTTGTATGGTTGTTTTGCGTGTCTCTGTTGTTGTTTTGAGTCCCTTTCTGGTGGTTTGATTGACTTTCCAACACTAAATATCACTTCGTGCTCAGGCTCTAGCCCCTGAGAGGCTTGTCAAATCACCCATGAATGATGCTAACAAGCCAGTTTCTTCCATTATCACCTTCAGACTCAGGAGGAGGAGGAGAGGGACCCCTGGCCCACCCTCTGGCCTCACCCCGGTCCAGAAGCCCCTTGCCTTTAGGTTTCCTCTCTTTATCAGTCAGAAGCACAGTCTGCATTTGAACAGATGAGACGAACTGATGATAGTCGGATCAGTCAAAGTGAGCGATGAATAAAATTATAGCCTCTACCTCTATGCAACTGAAGGTTTTCATTTGAACGGCTGTCTGTGTGATGAATGAAAGGAAATTACCTCAACCTGTCATTAGACTTGAAAGGAAATATTGTTTGCAAGTCTCACTAAAGATAAAACTTTATGGAGTATAGCGAACTATACCAGCTTCTCCACCTGTAAAAAGAATAGACATTAATGGCAATATGGCCCAGTAAATGGCAGCCAGCCGTCTATGAGAGAATCCCTGTTAACTGCGAATGAGAGGAAAAAAAAAGACTCCTTCATTGCTGAACTTTATCCTCTCCAATTCTGTCTGATCTATATCAACTGCTCCATGGAGAGTAAGCCCTGCGAGGGAAACGTTTAGGGGGAAACTACGAGATTCGATTTAGATTGTCGGCCTCCGAGCTGCATCCCCCGATGCTTTTATTACACCAATGGAACGGAGCGCGCTTTACTAACAATTATTTTTCCATAAGTGTTTGATGACGTGACATTTTTGAAACTGTAACCGCACCGGTGTGTTTTTAAAAGTATTTTTTTACAGTACGACTGTTGTAGAGGAAGAGAGACTTCATGATACGAGGAGGGTGACAACAATCAGACCTTTTTGAAAAGTTTAGAAACAAACAAATGATGATTACTAAGAGATAAAAATCTATATGCTCTGCTTATTTGCTTAAAAGTCACTCCAAACACACTTTCTGTTCCACCCTCATATTTCTTTCATTTGTTAATTAAGTACGTAGTATAGCTAAAAATAAAGTATTTCTTTGCTTTCCTTGGTTTCCTTGACAGAAGACGGATTCTTCTCATGTTTTCCCGCCTCCACAGAAAGGTCAGAGGTCACAGTGGGCTCGTAGGCACTCACCGTCTTGCTCGAGGCCTCTACAGCAGAGCAGATACGAGTTCACGCAGGAGCCTGAGGACGTGGTGAAAGGTCAGTTTCCCGTTCTCGCAGCCTACTGTCAAAACACGGGGCAATTTATCACAACACACTGCAAAAGGCCTGATGGGCTCACGAGGTGAATTGCTGTCATATGCAAAGCTTCCTTATCATGTACGAGCTTCCTGGTTCTAATAAAATGTTCAGTCAGTCCAGCTTTTTTGGTTCAGACTGAAATACATCAAGTGCTGTTGGCTGGACTGCCCTGATTCATGGTCCTCAGGGGAGGAATCCGACTGACTTTACAGAAGCAGATTTCTCAGTTTACAGCTACATTGCAGCTGAGATCTCTGACTTAGATGCAGCATTTACATTCATCACGTATATACATTAAAAATGGAAGTATTTGTTAATACACATAATATTCTTCCTGAATGTGCTCAGAAAATACCGCCTGTTGTACTTATTTGCTTGTTGTGATACTTGAGATACGGTAGATGTAAATATAGCAAAGCATCGGCTCTTGTTTGTCTGTTTTTATTGTTCAAAACTGAACCTGCAAAGTGTCGTTATTATTTTTTTATAATTGGATACTTGAATACTAACATTTTGTTCCACCTCAGGCTTGCATTTGTACATTTTGTTTTGACAAAATGTCTCCTGAATATTAACAGTTTGAACAAATATCCACTCAAATTTTCAACCGAAAGTAGCAGGAAGGAAAAAAAAAAAAATGTTATGGAGGCATTTCATTAAAATTCTCCAACGCTTTCTGAACGCGTGCGGATGTACAAGTGTGTGAGCGCCCGGTGATAAGCCAAATAAGATGGTCATAAACTCACAAGTCCCATTAAAAATGAATGAGATTTTGACAAGCCTCCGGGAACAGACTGGGGAAGAAACAGACTTCTGGGTTTGAGGTAATTGGGCACAAAAAAAAAGGACTACTTCCCCTCCGAGACTCGTGTTGCAAAACAACCCAAGCGATTACACGGTCTTGTTTTGAACATTCACACCTCACCCACAGCGTTCAAAAAGTCTGGGCATGTTCTGGAGCTTATAGCCGATTCCTCACAACTCCTGTAGGCTCCACTTCTTCGCACACACGACTCCGAGGTTTCTTAAGCTCTCGCGTTCGAGCCAAACGAGGCCTTTGCTCGCATTAGATTTGGATTTGATACGTCACTTTGAGATGATTTAGATTATCTCGCAGCCTGTGCCGCTGTGAATTAATAATGAAAACTGCTTCTACTGTACAGACACTATAGCGCGTCCCGTAATGAAGCATGAAAAAAGACTCAGAACACGACTGTGAAGTTACACCGACGCCATTTCCAGGGTTTTATTTACTCCGAGCGGAGTTGGTCGTGTCTTTGTTTGGCCGCGGCCGTCAGATGTGTGTTTTTCTAGCGTGGCGGTGGCAAAGGAAGCCGTTTGGCGGAGAACGTTTTGGGCAGCTCCTGCGCACCAGCTGGCCGCTCATGAGACTTGGCGTCGCCGGCGAGCGGAGTCGACTTCACAGATCACAACACGGGAGAGATGTCAGAGTTTTTGGATCTTACAGCTCGCATATTTGTCGGTGGCCCCGACACATTTTCGCAAATTGCATTCAGAATATCGCTTCAGCGGTGATTAACCTCCGTAAATATAGAACATCTGATGTTTGCTAAATACGACTCTCTGCAGGGATCGAATGAAGGGCGAGAAAGCGCATGTGAAGTATTTCATTTAGCTTTTGGTTGTTTTATGTTTGGTTGAAATGACTTTTTTCCTCTCTGCAGTAGTTAAAACCAGCAGACTCATCAAACTAATTAAATGGTGTGGCCTCCGTGTATCATAAAATAAATACTTCTACATTTTGTTGGATATCATATATTCATGGGTCTCAACAAAAATCATATTGAAGTAAGATTAGTTGCAGATATAGTTTTGCATTTAGAGATGTTTCACAGCCTGAAACACCATAAAAACAGCTTCAAATGCGACATCCTGCTTCTCCCAAGTGTCACGAAAAAGAAACACATCTCAATATAATGAGTAAATCAATACCTTTCTCAATTTTACATCATTTCTTAAATTCACTTTTTAAAGTCACTTGCATATGATAGATACTCGTGTTTTTGACATCTAAAATTGCAGAACAATCTCAGCTCTCTCTTGCAGAAGATTGTACCGGTGTACCTAATAAAGTGAGCGCTTTCTGTCCGTCCGCCCGTCTCTCACCCGCAGTACAAACACGTAGCGCTTCCTGTGAGCACGATCCAGGCCGCCGTTGACTTTCCCATCACACCGCACTCGGGAAAACAAATGACGAGCAGGTGAAGGTAATTACCAGGAGACGGGGTCGGAGTATAAATGGATTAATGACCGGCTTTGTTCTGTTTAAGTGGAGAAGTGCAGCCCATTTACCAAATATCCAAAGACGCGACAAACGACATTGTGTTTTGGACGAGTCATCCGAAAGCAGCTGCCGTCCTTCGCGATGCTGCGTTCAGGAACCGCGGCAGAACCCGGGTTCACTTCTGGTGAACGCTTGAGTTCCTCCGTTGTGTTAGGTAATCTGTAATCTGTAGGAGGAACTGCTCTCGGCCTCTTTGTGTGCGTTTGAATCAAACTCTGTTTATTATGCGCGCAGCTTTTTGAATCACACACGGCATCCGAAGATGCAAAATTAGTTTTGATTTCAGTTGCTTCCCCTAAAACCTTTTTGAAAAGCTCTCTTGCCAAAATCTTCACCTGATTTTCTTTGAGTCAAAGGCAGGTGGTTTGAGTCTCAGAGTGACTCACAAACATAACGGCAACACATTTTGTTACACAATAGCTAATTAAGATTTAGTTTTGAGGCAAACGAAGCAGCAGTAGATATCCCTGAGTCTACTCAAAGGTATAATGTTTCTTTTTGTGACATTTTGTTTAAGTTGTGCATTTGTTTCACATGTCAGTCGAGGAAACTTTGTTTTTCAACATTTATTTTGATGGACTTTGAGGTTTCGGGTCGTTTCAAACTGATATTTTCACCAGTTGAAGGGTTTTCAGTCATCGGACGTCTGGTTCTGAAGTTACAGAGAAACAAAGCCGAGCGATCGCCCCGCAGGCGCCTTGCGGGACGCCCTGACGGAGAAAAACAGACTTTTTAAAACCAGAAACGTTGGTTCAAATAAAACTGATCCAGCAGCTCCAAATATTACAGAACAATCAAACACAAACTAGACGTGTATAAGTGTGTGTGTGTGTGTGTGTGTGTGTGTGTGTGTGTGTCTGTGTGTATCCCCTGGAACCTCCCCACTTTATCTCCATTATGTGATTTGCCTTCATCAAATATGTATTCATGAAGTTCCTTCATCAACTGAGTTTCCTTCCCAAAAGCTGGCAGAGCTACAATTTAGCCAAAACCGTGCTTATGTTATGTTAATCCGACTCATCACTTTGCATTGATTGGTTGAATAGTTTCAAAACTGCAAAACGCAAAGCGCTCCTCTTCGTCTCGAGTGGTTTATTAAAGCATTTTCATCCTGATTCCTACAATCTGCCAGTTGATGATTTCACACAGCGATCTGGAACGTTGGCTGCCGGCAGCGCGGCGCGTGAGGACGTACACGGTGAAGAGGATGAACAGATGGAGACGAAGGTGAAGGAATCCAGTCATACCAAGAGGCAACGAAGCAGCCTCGTGTAAATCAGGCATGTTTTGAACTTCAATTATGATTTTTTTTAAATTATATTTCATACCTAAGCAGATGTTCCACTTTATGCAACTTGAAGGGAAATAAAAAGCCTTGTTTCAAAGACATCTCATCTCCACATGAGCAGGTAGAAAATACAGACTTTGAACATGCAACTTTAAATAGGTGGCTTCTTTTATGCACAATTTGGGCTTTTTAACAGAAGATTGTTCCAACATAATGGGAGTGGAGGAGAAGCAGAGAGGTGCTGGGACTTAACACTAGCACAGTGTTCATGGTACAAAGAGATGCTGCTGGAGATTATTCTGCATTGGAAAGGAACACTGATATCTAATTTAGCAGGCCATTCAGATGCTGGACAGCCTGCCAGGTTCTGTGTGACTGAACATGAAATATGAATTCATCACTCCGTCCGAACTTTAATCACATTAGAAACGGACAGAAATGAGGCAGAAAAATAACAAAAGTACCCCAAAAATAACCAAAGTGCACAACATTCATGAATAATACTTGTATATTGATTTAGTTATAGTCTAGGTTATATGGAGGATGATGATTTATGTCAGATTTTTGTCCTTTTTCTGTCCTCATTGGTCGTTATGCTGTTGTGTATTTTTAATTTGTTTGTTGCTTTGTTGTTTCCTTCCCAAATGCCGGCAGAGCTACAATTTTGCAAAAAACATGCTTATGTTATGTTAATCCGACTCATCACTTTGCGTTTTACAGTTTTGAAACTATTCAACCAACCAATGCAAAGCGCTCCTCTTCCTCTCGAGTGGTTTATTAAAGCATTTTTTAAGGTAATGTGTGACTTGTATCGACAGCAGACGGCGGTGAGCTTTTTTATTATAAATCACATTTCAGAAGCCGACAGCGCGTCATGTGAGCGTATGTGTGCTTCCACACGCGTGCTCCTGTGATTAATGTGTTTAATCGTCATATTGTGATTTACGGCTTTGCTTTTCTGTGCATGCGAGATGTACCGTGACACACGGCTCGATGTTCTTCACGTGAGTCTCTCGTTGATTTATTGATCGTCCGGACCGGAGCTGCCTCACAAAACAACAACAACAACAACAACACGTCAGTTAGTTTTGAATGCGCTGAATCCAAAAATAAAGCCGGCGCGCGTGTCGAGCTGCAGAACACATGAGGGATGTGGATCCGATGCTGGCGCAGAGCCTGTGAAAGTGGCCCCCTTACGAGGAAACAAGGGGAGGTCAAAGGTCGCCACACTCCGATTAGTCGTGACATCTGCTGGATGGCGACATATTTAGCTCGGCGGGTGGAAATGGAAACGAGGATGATGGATGCCAATAGATTATGCCAATCACTGGGCCATAGATCATTTGCTCTCAAAGAAAGAGGGATGGGGGAGGGGCTATGGCACACTGGGGTTGCTGTGGCAACGTGGCCATTCGGTCAAACTTGTGCTGCAAACTTTTTTTTGTCGGTCAAAGCTCGGAGAATATCAGCGTTTGAGTTGCTTCTGACTCCCGGAACTGGAGTTTTCTGTCTTCTTCGCAGCATTTCGTCGTCATTTAGTCGTTTTTTTTCGCGGCATTTCGTCGTCATTTCACAGGTTCATTGCTAAATTTCAGGCGGCGCAGTCGGTCAGAGCACGCGTGAGCGCCGATGGCACGTCTTCTCCTGTGGTCGTTCAGCTGTTAGAGGCGTGTTATCAGCCACGGCTCCGTAAGTATATTCTCAAGAGACCGCTCACTGCTGACATTAAAAAGGACACTCGAAAGACCAGAAGCAGGTTCGCTGGTGTGTTACAGTGTGTTACACACGCTTCACGTGTGTGCAGTCCTGTGTGATTACATGTTAAACCACATGTGTCATGCCGTCGCGCTGGGTTGGCAATGTATTTCGGGCTCCTGAGAAGGATCATAAGTAGGTAATTTATTACAATCTATGCAATAATCTGCCAGCTGGGGGTTCGGGCGATACAGAGGAACAGAATCAGAAACGTTTATGTGCCAGCTTTTATTACACATACGAGGATCAGTGCAGGAAATAGAAACATAGCACACTTAGAATATAAAATAAAGTATGAGGAAGTTAGCAGGGTCACGATTTGAACCTATTTTCTCTTTGTGAGTCTTGAGTGGGAAAATATAAAAATTTTGTGACGGATATATCGGTGAGGTTGTTTTTAATGTTCTGCCCCTTCAAGTCATCCTCTTTATATTCTTCCCTCTGAATAACGAGAGGAGAATCTGTCTCCAGCTGCAGACCACCACATCCCTCTTTCAGGGTTTGTGCTGCGTGCGATGACTCATCATGTTTAATAACGTCTCATTTCACCCATGATATTGTTCCGTTTCTAGTCGGAGGAGGAGGAGGAGGAGGAGGAGGAGGAGGAGGAGGAGGGGGAAAAAAACACAGAAGAAGCTGAAGGAGAAACTAAAAAAGGAGGAAGCAAAAAAGGAGAAGCCGAAGGAGAAGAAGAAGAAGGAGAAGAAGGAGGAGAAGAAGAAGAAGAAGAAGAAGAAGAAGGAGGAGAAGAAGAAGAAGAAGAAGGAGAAGGAGAAGAAGGAGGAGAAGAAGAAGAAGAAGAAGAAGGAGAAGAAGAAGAAGGAGAAGGAGAAGAAGAAGCCGAATTAGAAGGAGAAGAAGCCGAAGAAGAAGAAGGAGAAGGAGGAGAAGAAGAAGAAGAAGAAGAAGCCCGAGAAGAAGAAGAAGAAGAAGAAGAAGAAGAAGAAGAAGAAGAAGAAGAAGAAGAAGCCGAATTAGAAGAAGCCGGATTAGAAGGAGAAGAAGCCGAAGGAGGAGAAGAAGAAGAAGGAGAAGCTGAAGGTGAAGAAGAAGAAGCCGAAGGTGAAGGAGAAGAATGAGAAGGAGGAGAAGGAGGAAGAAGCCGAAGGAGCAAGAAACCGAAGGAGGAAGAAGCCGAAGAAAGAGGAGGAAGAGGAGGAGGAGGAAGAGGAGGAGGAGGAGGAGGAGGAAGAGGAGGAGAAGAAGACCTCCAAAAACACTCCTTCCACTTCAGCGAACACTTGCTGCGACTCCCAGTTGAAGTTAAAACTTTAACAAAGGCCTTTTGAAAACATTTTGAATCCGGATAAAACAAAATATTCCCCTCAGAAAAGACCGTGATGATTCTAGAGCTTGTGACGGTCTTTCGCCCTCGCACCAAACACACGGCGTTCACTGCAGGAAAGCAAGTGACGCTCGATCTATTCAAACACATGGATATGAAAATAAATGACAGAATATCCTCATGTAAAGAAAACATAACTCTTCCCCCGCGACTCGGTTTCACGAGTCCAATAGCAGGCGAGTGCAGAGAGGCTCTCTGCCGGCGTGATGGCGTGCTGATGATAGTCGAGAGGCAAACATTACACTCTGATTGGTTTAATTAAATGTGCCGGAGTGACAGCGCATTCATGGACGGTCATTTTGAAAACGATCACTGTAATCACACACTTGTTGTAATTGGCAATCTGATGCGACGGCAATTTCAATCAAATCACAGGACGGGCAACGCTGACAATGTGTTCATCCAACGCATAAGAGTTGTATTTGTGTTGATTTTTTTTATTCTGTTTAAGGCGGTCCTGATTGTAACTGGTGTTTAAAAGCAATTACCGTCGCACTCTGGCTTCACATTTGCGTAATTCAGAAATTGATCTCAGCCCCGAGATGTATTTATTCCTCTTTCCTCCCAGTCACGAAGGAAACGCACGCACGATACAAATACGATACGTTTGCATTTCTACGAGTCCGTTCTCAGATGGACATCGAAGAGTTGCCGGTTGCTTTAGTTGCCTTAGTTGCTCTTCCCCTCGAACGCAACCCCGCCGGAAGTGATGGAGGCCAAAATCCACCACAATTAGACAAATCAAGTGGGCTTTATCCATTTTTTTCAACTTTAAAAAACCCTTTTTTCTCACCTTTCCCTCTGTAGAAGCCAAGTAATAGAAGAAATAGAAGATTAAACAACCGTGTATACGAAAATCTATCCAGTTGGGTATTGTTTTATAATGTTTTTAATACTACATCGATTCCCCAAGAACACTGCATCAATATTTTATGAAAGATTCATCCACAAAGAGCGAGCGTGTCGATATCAAGGGTTTAAAGTTTGATTCCAATGAATAAAATTCACATTTTCCAGTGAATCTTAGGCCTCCACACGGCAACGTATCCGTACTGCCACATTGTTGACGCTATTATATCGCAAAAATCAAAAGATCTTGCAAAGAAAAGGCGAGAAAATACATGACAAGTAGCTCTTTATTAGTCTCACAGTTGCACACGGAGGCGGCTATTCCCCCTCGCGGCGTTCCTTCAATGTTCCACGCCGAGCGTTGGCATGTGAGCCGCCTCTGTAAGCGAGAACATTGCTATTGATTCCTGTTGGGCTAAATGTGAGCGCTTCTGAGAGCTGATGACAGCCGCTCATTCCGGGAAATAAAGCCATATTTTTCTCTTAGCAACATTTGTGTAGTAATTTAGCCGTCTAATGATGTTGTAGTAAATTAGTTCTGCTTTTAAACTCGCTAATGCTATCCGCAGTTTCAGAATAGCCGGAGACGCGAGTCACTCTGCCGTCAAGAGTTTCTCACTCATCAATCACCGTTTAATTAGTTTGGGTCTCGGTAGACTTCTCCATCCTGCCAAGAAAACGAAACATTTGAGAGAAACAGTCAAACTTTCTGGTGTGAAATTGAAGAGGAATACACAAAATATAGGCTCCTGGCAGCCGAATACATATTTCTGACATGAAGTAAGTTTTCGGGACGAGGGTTACAAGCAATGATTTGGCTGTGACTGCGAGAGGATTTCATTTCCTCTGTGCAACCTCCAGACGGCTTCAACTTCCACGGCCTGTCACTCATTTGAATATTGAGCTGCAGTATATTCATAATTGCCGAACATGATATTTTCTCAAACGAGATTAAATCAAGTATTAATTGAGCTCATTTGGATGGGATTGAATTTGCTCATCCATTTGCAGAGTTCATAGGAGGGGCAATTTGCAATTGTCTTGTTTTGATACGGCGCTCCCTCCTGAGCGTAGATTGATTGACAGATACCGGACGAGTGGGCGGGACAGTGTGACTGAGGCTTTTGGTGCACTGTGATTAAATCCAGCCCTGAGTTTATGAGAAACAAACCAAATAATGCAAATTCCAAGTTGAAATAAATCTAAAATACTACAAAATATTCTGTCGCCTTACTTCCAAGATGAACGGTGCTTAAGGAGCACATTACACGTCTAATGGACGATGCACTAAATATGGTGTAATTGACACAAGTGGAGTCCTTAGATGTAGTGCAAAATGAGTCACATTTGATCAATTTATGCCACTTGTATTCCATTTAATTGAGACTTTCATCAAAAATGGATTAATAACCGGGAAGAGTGGTTCACAGTGTTTTTGGTAATTTCATGAGTGGCGAATTAGCGAACATGTACTTTTAAATCACTACATGAACATACAGAACACAGGGGGCCGTTGGTATCCGACCACGAGGACCTGCCCTGCGTGCATTCTGATATTTCCAGTATTTAAGTCTATAAAGTGTTATATTTCGATGCATGTCCCCAAATGAACTGTTTTTCACACAGAAGCTTAAAACTGAGTTTAATGATGCAGGCAGAGCTCAACTTTTAACCTTTTTAAAAAGTTGTCGCGAGGCTGAAAAACCACGCAAATGAACACAGGGTGGCCATTTTTAATCACCTGATGTTTTTTTTTTAGTAATTAGGATTCATTATTTATGTCAGCTTGAGAGCGAAAATGTGAACGTTTCATCCGGTTCTTTGTCCGTTGAATCAATTCCCACACGTACGTGCAGCGCTTTACTTTCATCACAGCGATATTAAAAAATACACTAATTGCTCTCGCTATTTTTGGGGGGCCGTCTTGCTAGAGGACCCCTGGTGAAGTCTCCTCAACTGGTAATGGGACGGCCCCTTTAAAGCCTCCGCCGCCTCGGAGCGGCCCCATGATTGATGACGCCTCCATTCAGATAATTACAGCTATTTGTACATTTCCATACGCACGTAGTTGTTGATTTACTCATTTGAGACGCTGGGAGTCGTCGTCAGAAGGCCGACGCGGGGATCCTTTTTTCATGATGAACGACGGTATCTGTCGGTTGCAGCGGCGCGGGACCGGGTTATGACTAAGGTCACTCCGGATGGAGTTTGCGGGACTGTTGGCGCTCGCGAGTCGCTTGTCATCAACATAGATCACGGAGACGCCCCGGATGACCGAGCCGCTCCGACGCCTTTTAAACTGACGCAGAGGAAGATGGAAGAAGAGGGTTGTGTGTGTGTGTGTGTGTGTGTGTGTGTTTTTCTGCAGCTGAATGAAGGTTGAGAGATAAAGGCCGCCCTGACGGACTGTGTTTGGTGTTTAAGAGCACAAGTAGTGGACCGGCTTGGCCTCCCTTCAGCGCCCCCTTGATTTATCATAAGTGGAACGCGTTACCGCCGCGTTTAGTGTGGCCAGATAGAGTACCCCCCCCCCCGTCTCCACTCCTACACCACCCCGTGATCGTTATGTCATTTGTTTATGATCCACGGCTCTCTCATAATGGGCCCGTTTGGCGTAATGCTATCCATCAGTCTTCCCAATGGCCTACTTCCACATGGACACCTTTCCAACCTCCTCTGTGATGCATTAACACAGAAATGTGTTAAACCAACGATTGACTTTGAAATAGCGATACGAGGACGTAGGTGTGTTTTCAGGAAGGCGCGGCCATTTGCGCCCGAGAGGACCGTAATGAGTCCGACCACTATTTGGCGAGCGCATCCGGTTTCATGTTTTCCCGAGATCTTAACGCGAAGTTGAACGCTTTAGGGAATCAACACAGCGGGCTTAAAAGTGGCTCTGGATTTCAGATTCAGCACGTCGACCATGCAGCGGTGCACCACGCGGGTCAGTGCATACAAAAATCATAATTGTGTGTGTTTTATCAGCCGAAAATAGAAAATCAACTCCCTCTATCTGCTGCTCTTTCCGCTTGGCATTTCAGACTTTTAGTTTATTTGTTTTGGCTGAAACTACATGCTCTTATCCTTCATTTTCACAAAAGTAGCTTTGGCAACCTTGTTAAAAATCCCTCATTTTCTTTATCTGGGGGCCGCGGCGGGGAAAATGTCAAGGTATCACATAAATCACGCCTTCGTCTCACACGGGGGCTTAAACGCTGAGCACTGTCCACGGGCAGAAATGACTCCACACAAGCACAATACCTACTGACATTTGGTGTCCGTAGCAAACAGATCAGTGTCCGTTTCCCTCATAATGACCCGCGGAATTATTTGAGCCTTTTTTTTTTGTGTGAACATTATTACATGTGGCAGAGGGCGTAATATAAGGGATTGACTGTTTCATTTGCAGCGACATGGCCTGACCTCTTTCCCGGGCCCACTGCCACTCTGGTTAGGGGGAAATGTCACAACGCTCTCGTGCCGATCACCTGCGCTCAGGTCGACAAGCGTGGCGGGACCCCGTAATAACCTTTACGCGCTGATGTCGGCGCGTGGGAGGGGAGGGGCTGCGGGTCTGCGTGGCGCTCCGATGACGAGTTGGAAGCCTGTTCTTTGCCCTGAAAGCAGCCGATTCAGTCTCATCTGTTCAAACGTGGTAGAAGATGACATATTTTGCGGCTACAGGCACCATTTTTTTTTCTCACAGCGAGACTCTTAAACTTCACCATGCATTTGCGATGAAGTGGCTAAGAAGCAGGTAGCAGCATGCATATCAGCCATCGGGAGCGTGACGGCACTGGATCATGTCTTGAAACCCGGCATTGCTGAGCGACCGTGCATCTGATTAAACAGTAGGAGTGACGGGCCTTTTCTTTATTTTTTTTTCCATTTCAAATAGAGCACAAGCCTCAATTCAACCTTAAACCAACTCTCCTGTAAGCTGACACTGCTGCGTGTCTCATCTTCTCCCCTTTCTTTCCCTTTTTTTCGTTCCTTTTTTTAGCATTCGCAATGTGGCAGAGCCGCCGCGAGGATTTGCAGCGACACCTCTGAGAGTCTGTTCTCATCTGGAGCTCTGAGGGTTTTTTTTTTTTTTTGTTGGGGTTCAATATTCGGCCAAGATGTAGTTGACCATGTAAGGGTCCCGTTGGCTCACATTGGGCATTCTTATAAACTGCGGCACAGATGGCGCTTCGTAGAAACGCATTCAAACGCATTCGGATGTGAGAATAAAATTACAGAGTGCTTAATATTTGGGGAATATGTCCATTGGCAGAAAGACTTCCTCTCGGTTGATTCATGTGCCGAAAAAAGGAACCAGACTTACCGTGGCTGCCAGATCACCGGTCCATCAAGGCTTTACCTCAAACATCCTGCCAGCACGGCGCTTTTGGCGGTGCCCTCTCTGCGTTTGACTTACCCGACAGAAACACAGCGCTAACGGCGTCAACACACTGCAACTCTGAAATCCTTTAACTTAGCCCAGGCCGTGTGGGCCGCAGAGCGAGGTGGCAGCCGACCTGGCGGCAGCGGAGCTCTTCTCTGGCAGCGGGAGACTCGAACGCGGGGAGCTTGCCAAGCGGCATCGAGCCGTAAGAAGTGTGTGTGTGTGTGTGTGGTGTGGGGTGGGGGGGATGTCGGCAGATGGGTCGCGGGCACGAACCTTTATTATAACTGCTGCACACTGTATCATGACACCGTGGGCTTTGTCACACACACACACACACAGTGGAAATACACTGGCAAGTGTTCACAGCTGGATCTGTAACATGGAAGTGGGAGCGGTTGTCACAAAGGAGGCGACCTATCGGCTCCTTTGACTCAAGAAAAACAAAGTAATCTGCTGCGGCTGTTGCTAATTTAACATCTCCTATCTGGAGACATGTGCCGTGTCTCAATTGGGATACTTCCACGTAGTACACAGTGTGTGTATACTTACTGATGTGGCGGGTGATTTTCAGCATGCGCCCTCTGTCGGCGACTATTCAACATGGAATACATCTTTTAGGTGAAACTCACCCGACGACAACACACACGGCGAGCATGCTCTTTGGCCATATTTGTGTGAGCTGACAGTCCGTCTTTGAAGCGGCACGGGTAAACAGAAGAGCCGTGATGTGTCTGCGGGTGACGGACAGGTGCCGCCGCGTGATGTCGGGCGCCCGGCGCTGCTTCGCCGAGGCCCGGGCAGCCTTTTCGCCTGCGTTCATTAGCGAATGCTGGGGAAGCTTATCATTCTGAATGGCCTCATTAGCGATAGGGATTAATATGCGGCAGGTTCATTAGAGAGACAGGCGCAGGAGTGTGTTGCCAGAATTGCAACAAGGCTGCCGGTCTGGACCGGCCCCTCGGCCTCTCGTGTTGTTTCAGCCGCTAACAACAAAGCCTCGGGACAGGTTTGATCATTTCATCGCGGGCAGATGACACGGCGTGTATTTAAGGGTGCGGATGAATAATACACAAACACTTGTTGGAGTTTGACGGCGTTGAAGGGGAATAAACAGTTTTCCTCTTCTATTAATTCCAGCCGCGCCGTCTAACAAATGATTCTGGCTATTATGTCGCTATTAAGGTGGAGCCTTACATGGACAAAATGTCTCGGGGTGTTTTAATTGCTGTAGCTGCCCTGACAGCGCTGGGTAATGGTAATGAATCATAAGCCGCACACTGGGAATAGACTTTCAAGTGTGGGGTACGGTTTATTAACTGACTTGCAGCATGCTATCAAAAAACTACAGTGTTTGCTCAAAGTGCACACTTACTTTTCAAGGCATTTTTGTTCGAAAAGTATCAACTTTATCTCACCCCGTGGAAGTTCGAGGCACTGTTAGATTGAGCAATCCATACAGGGAGCTGGTCTCTTTGCGTTTGCATGACTCGGAGCTGCTGGTGGCCCACCGCGCGCTCGTCCTGTGCCAATCGCATGCTGAGAAAGGGGACTTGTGCACCACGCTTCTGTGCAGCGCATTAAATATTAATTGCAGCGCTGTTGTGTGTTCTTTTATTTATTAAATATTTCCCCCGACCGCAAAACTCGACGGCTGGCTGGAGTTAAAAAGTTCAGTGGAGCGTGTTGCGTCTTCATGAAGGGGTTTAAAATGCCCATGGGTCAGGAACGCCTCCGCAGATACTCTTTGTTCCTTCCGTCTCCACACTAAACCCAGAAGAAGCCTCCTTTGTACCGATGCGCTAATCCAGGATGTTGTGCTTGTGTGCTATTGACTTTGTGTGATATCCTATTATTCCTTTTTTATTTCAAAGTGCAGACAATACTCTGAATAATCTTCACCCGACCTCAGAGAGAGTTAAGCACTGGTAACACAGTGTTGAATTTAACGTGGTGAATTCAATTAATTTTCTTATAATTTAAAGTTCCCTCAAACTTCAGCGCCGGCATATACCAGCGGGTACGATGTCCCGTGAAGATAAAGACTCGATTTACAGCACAAACGAGGTTGTGCCACCAAAACAGGAAGTTAGTATCCTCAGTAAAATGCACCGTGTCCTGTGCGGAGTCGCCGATCGTTCTCCATCAAACGTCACTCGCAAAAAATACGACACACCCACATTTGCATATTCATTTCTAATTATTCAACACGTGCTTTCCACATGTCCTGTTTCCTCTCAAACATGAATGTATTTCCCTTTTTATTCTCTTGTAACAAGTGTTCTATTTAATTGACTTTCAAATTAAGTGTAAAAAAAAAGTGTTGACAGATAAAAAGTTTTTGCAAAGATGGATTAATTTAATAAACACATTTTGTTATATTTAGGACTGCAGACACAACAGCAGGAGGCAGATACTTAACCTTTCGTTCTTTTTTTCCCTTGTAAATAAAAAAAAAATCCAAACTCTCATTGGGTTTATCTTTCGTGCACTTTCCAAAACTGTGCAGAGAACATGGCATCCGCCCACCACCGGCAGCGCATTAGTATGCAACAGATGCTGCGTGGCATCAATGTTTCTCTCTCACAAAGAACTGCAACGGCGCTTCACAAACAAACTCCAGCGCCGATGTACTTGACAGCAGGCGAGCGAGCAGACAGAGGTTGCGGCGAGCCAGCTCTACCGGGCCCAGCTTGTCTGATACCTGTCTTCTGCCCGGGCTTACAGTGAAGTCGAGCTGCCAGAGGTTATACACCTGTTGTGGAGATAACAAAGCAACTCAAGGAGAGTAGTTTCACATACCAGCCTTTTATAAATAATCCTTCAAAACTGCAGGCGGCCGGCACTTCCGCTCGCCACCGGGAGGTTTTCGTAACGACGCTTTAGCATTTGCACTTCATCTGTTATCTCCCCGCCATCGCGCTCTTCCCGCCTCCCCCGACGCATTTTCCGGTGGCCACCGGGAAAGCCGGAGTCGTTTTGGACAGCACGTGACGTTTGAAATATGCCACGGCCCGCTGGATAATCCGACGTGATCCAAATTTAATATGCCTTGAGCGTCTTTGAGAGACGGACGAGCGGTGTTTGATGCATAATTCTCCGCCGTCATCGGGGAGATGGAAAAGCCTGAAATGACCACTCAAAATCATAAAGCTCGCTGTGATTAGTGCTGACCTTTCCTTCTGCGAGATGGCAAAATATAAAAGGCAGAGAAGGCGTTTCAAGCAAGAGCTCAATATTCTGGTGACCGGGCTATTTTAATGGGATTTCAGCAGCAAAACAATTCAAATATCAAATAAACGAGACCCTAAAACTGTGGCTTAATACACCGCGTGCATCTGTCATGATCATGGATTTTGTGCCTGGACATAGTCATCAGTAATACTCTTATTGTTTCAACATTTTTGGGTTGCAGCAACCGCAACTGGAAGAAAAAAACACACACACAAAACATGCCAATGAATTAAATATAGAAAAAATAACAAGCATGCAGTAGTTGTAATGGTTATATCCCCTCACACACTCACGCTGCAGATAAACCTGCCTCAAGATTAAATTCACACCCCAATTTAAATGTATTTATATGGAAATAAACAGCATGATCGCAAAAGTTGGCAAACGAGCGCGTGATGAAAGCGCAGCAGCGCCCTGCTTTTCCAGCGTCTTGCCGCTCCGCAGACATAATGGCGCCGCCGAAACCTTTGACCCGAATAACAACAACGTGCATCCCCGCCATTGTAACGTGAGCGTAATGGATTTTCCCCTCGTGGCTGTTTTAATGGACTCATTAGCATAAGGAAATGAGTAAATACAGCACATGTGCTATCTAAAAAAGTAGCAGGAAACGAGCAATTTCATTGGCCGTGTGAAATTTATTTCTGAAGAAGACGAGTGAAGCTGACACCTGGTGTCAGTTTTATTTTTTTCCTCCAGCCAACACGGAGCAGAGCATGTCTGACTCACGGGGATGACGGATAACTTTTTTTTTTAAATGTATTTTTTTTCTTTTCCATCACGACGTTAAACTTGCTGAGACATTTAACTTTAAATTACTCCTGAAGCCGAGGCCTGATGAAGTCTATCAAGAGAGTTATCGCAGAGTTTTGGGGGAGCTGAGGCTCAGGACAGTCGTGTTATTTCCTCTAAATTACACCTTCTACTTTCTTTCCCCAACATATTTATTATGGGGGCAATGAAGCCTATATTAATGTTTTGGCATTTGGGGTGATGAATGGCGCTCTACATATAACATCCATATGCCCCAAATTAAGATTTAATTTCATTATGACTTCTGCAGACTCGTGAATAAAACATCTCAAGGTCAGGCTTTGTAAAAGACTACTCGCTAACCCCCTCGCTAGCTGTCGCTCCAATTGTAGATTAGCAACACAGCAATTTGCGCAATTGTAGCGTCACAAACATAATGTATAGCAGGCCTTTTGACTGTAGATTCCTACACATAAACCTATAAAGTACCAGAGCAAACGTTTAAAAATAGTTTGAGACGTATCTGTAATCATTGTAAATCTTTATAAAAGACTACTCGCTAACGCCCTTGCTAGCTGTCTCTTAAATTGTAGTTTAGCAACAAAGCAATTTGCACAATTGTAGCGTTGCAACCATAATGTATAGCAGGCCTTCATCACTTTGGATTCTTACACATGCAAATCTATAAAGTCGATACAAGAACAAACATTTAAAAATAGTTTGAAACGTGTCTGTAATCATTAGCATGTCTAGCTAACTGGCTTGCATTTGTAGCTTCCATTCGCTAACTGCTTTTGGCTTTATAACACCAAACTTTTCCTGGTCAGAACCATTAAAGGTGTTTGTGAGTTTATCTTCTTAATAGACGTGTAACTTCAGCCTGCTGATTCATTCATAAAACCGTCTATTTGCAGCTTTTTGGAATTTCAGTCACTTTAGATGAAAAATGAACAAAGTCAACCGCTGAAGCTCGGTCGGAAGGAAAGCAGTTTGTTTATCCGTGTGTACACATTTGTTATTGCAAACACAGCATGAATTATAGACACAAACACGTTGCATGTTTAACTTTGGCGAGGAGGGAAAATGGATTTCCAGCTGTTCAAGTGAAGTCAAACCAACCAGAAACCATTAAAGACACACTCTGGACAAACACAAACAATCTGGGCAGCGGCACAAAAGCTCGTCTTTTACTTGCACGGTGTAATTTATTTTTATACCGTGGGAGATAAAGAGAATATCTTTCCCTTTGGCATGACAAAGGAAGGCAGCGGCACAGATACGCAGTTCATTACGAGCTGGCAGATAGAAGTTCGGCGGGATAAGGAAAGGACAGAGGCGCCGTGAGCCCGGAACAAACACACCAAGGAGCTGCGAGTGCTTCAAGAAAGTATGAAGCCCTCCGTCATAATTGTAGAAACAGTGGCCGCATAAATGGCACTCTTTGTACATGATATGTTATTAATATTACATCTTCAATAGAGTATAACACGCAAGCTCAGGTTTTATTACAAAATGCATATTTCTGCAATCTTACATTGAAAAGGGGATGATTTAAAAGAAGATGGCGCAGTATTTAATAAAAATAAACATGCTACTTAACGTCTTTCCGGAAACTGATATTTTTATTATTCATGAGTAAACTTAATTCCTGCAGATTACATTTTTTTTTTATCAACGTAATGAGGATTTGCTAATGACCTTAATGAGCGTTCCTGCCAAAGTTCACTGGCAACATATTTCATTTGTTTTCTGTGCAATGTCTCCCGGTCATTTAAACATAATTAACATTTTTATCGTTACGTTTGAACACTCAGAGTACATAAGGTCATGGAAAGTTCACGGTCTTGTCTAAATGATAAAAAACTACTGCAGCACTACACTTTTTCAGGGTTTTACAAAAAGCACCATCCTACGTTTTAGTAAGAGTAAGTGTATCGTACAATAAACGTGACAAGCTCAGCGTAATTACAACCTATAGTTTTTCATTTAATAATACCCAGAATTAATTCTATCTCTTTGTTCATGACAGCAAACATTAATAACAGTTATTCACGGCTCGATAGGTTAATATGTGTGCCTGGTAATCCCTGAAGAGTTAATCTGTGCATTCAAGATCATTCGTGCAACAGTATTGTAATAAGAGACAATACAACTGGAGAAGAACCCGTTCCTCTGAAAAAAAACTTGTACCATGTCATCACAGACATGCATTTTGTTTTTAGCACGTTCTATGATGAATATAACTATAATCCTCGCTCTTAGTAATCCTTAAGAAATGATGGAATTAGATTTAATGGTGGCGGTATCACAGCAAACACTTTGCATTTTGAGAATAGCTACTTACTTTTGCACAAATGGAAAACATCATGGTTCAAGGAACAGGAGCAGTTGTGTTTATCTCAGTTTGTAATTACACAGAAATGCTTTCGGTGCCGCAGTAAAACAATGTTTAAAACATAAGCCCGGAAATAAAACAGGGTTTTAAAATGAGGAGAACTCACACAGACACACACACACACACATACAGACGCATGACAACAACGTTGCCAAACCCTGAGCTTTGTTTTACATGTTGTTTAAATCTGTTGGATTGTCGTACAGAGGAAACTCTGAAAACACATAATCTTCATACATTTGTATGAGAGGCATCAAACATGGGGAGAGAATGAATATGCAACACGTATAGCGCGTCGGATCTCCGGAGAATCAAACCGTTTTCACGTCTGTGTTTGACCATTAAAAGCCATTAGATCACAATGGAAAAGCAATTTTCAACTATTTGTGCCGAATTCATTTGCAAATCATGTCGGAGGTGCATTTAATTTAGTTTCCTCTCAAGGATACCGGTTAATGTGCCTCCAGTCTCCTCTCTGTGCCGCCTCTATACGCGCTCTCTCTGGCGTTCAATGCCATTTTGAAAAAGTTCAACACAATGGGCATGAGGAGGCGGAGACGAGAGGGCTTTTTGGGTTCCGTTAAGTGCCGCAAAGAGGAGCGTGGTGGTGTGTTTCTAATGCAGAGGATGAAAGTGCTTGTGTAATGTAGCTAACGTTTTGTCTCTGGCCGACAGCCGGCATCTCCAGTCGGAGACTTCAGTCGCACAGAGCAAAGTTACGTGGAAGGATTGCTTCTGATAGCTGGATCGATCCACGCGACGTCATCAACCGGACCTCCGAATCAACAGAGATCGACAATCGGCCAATCGGCCAAATCGGCTTCCTATTGAGCTCCCGGGGCCGCTTCCTGTTCGCCCTCATCCAACCAAACCTCACACAGAGGTCAACCCCCTCATAAACCACTGCGGACGACACACACAATGGCTCGGGGTCGAAAATGAACAACAGCGGATATTATTAGACTTTAACGCGAGCGGGGAGAGGCGCTCCTCGGCGGCGTTATTCGCTCGTGGCAAGGATCGCGGCTCGAGTCGAATTGATGGCAGTCGATCTCATCTAACCTCTGTGTTTACGACTGGCTCTTCCTGCAGGGTCGCTATTGATTTCCGAATAAAAACCGGTATGATGTTGCGACAATTTTGATGACGCTCTTAAAAAGAAACACACATCTTTCACCACTATTAGTTGAAATGCTCCATATAGAAGTTGACACAGGAGCATCATTTACTGTCACACATTTCTTTCACCCATTTTCAGTTCATAGATGTCTTCTATCTCATGTTTTTATAGAAAATTACAGCCGTAATAACAATTATTTTAAATCCGATCCCATTAAAACACAACACAAAAACCTTGATGTCTGGTCGAACGGAGGCTTCCGCTGATAACCGCAGATTAATTCATGAAACACACTTTTGAGGGATTATAAAAAGAGGGATTCTGCTGGTGCATGATATGACCGGACTGTTTCATTTAAATGTAAATGAAAGGATAGCCTCAGACGCGCACGTGACGGCCAGGCCACGTGCACTGTTTCTTTAGGACTCCCACTCCTTGTACTTAATAATAATGTGTCACTGAAGGGCATGTCTCGGATATTAATGGCAGCGAAGGCAGGACCTGTCTTCAGCCAAGTATTTCTTCCCTCCCGGCCTCATAAAGAGGCGGTTTAATCTTATTCATAGGTGATGTGCCTTATGGCCACTTCAGATGGGAGATTTGTGTGGAGACACAGCGTCGCCGTGGAATCACACGGTTCCTCATCTCGGGCCGTCACAGGGCGGCTTTGTTGAGATTCATCGGATCGCGACCCGTTGCTTTTTGAAATGTGTGTTCCAGGCTCGCGTCCGTTTCCGAAGGCGATAAAATAAATGCGGCACGTTTTGTTTTTTTTTATCGCTGGATGCAAAAGACCGATGAAGCCACTGACAAGAAATCCACAAACAAAAACTCCTCTTCCGTGTTGCAGCAGCAGAACGTGTGATGAGTTGTGTATGATGAACAAAACGTGTATTGACGTCGTTCATTTCAGGCAACGCTGACAGCGAGACGACACCGCCGGTGGCAGATGTCTCCGATCTGACACTCCACTTGTTAAGCTGTTTGTTTTATCTGTCGCCAACAAGCAGGCGCTTAACACACTGTGGACACAACTGCTTTACAATTGTGCAAATTACTTTCCTCAGTTTCCCAAAGCAGCTTTAACATTTAATAATGTATTTGTTTACATGGGAAAATGGCAATAAGGAAGGTGCGATTGACCTTCAAAGACCTCCGAATCGGACACAAGCTCCTCTTTCATCATTAAATGAACACACAAGGTCACTAGAGGACATTGTACACTACATAAATAAACATAAATAAACTCTCTATGCTTCACTTAGACATCTCAAACAGGGACCATCGCACTTTGAGCCTGACAAGCAAACCAAATAAGTGAGGAGACGTTTTCTTCCTCCTAGGATCCATTGTTCCTGATGCCATGGAGTCACTGGTCTTCTATTAATCCTGTTACTTGGATCAAGGTGACGCTCTCATTGCTTCGATGTGTTTTTCCTCCGTGACATGAATTCATCCAAAGCACAATGTGCACTTCAAGGGACTCATTCGTGCCACTTAACTGCATCCCCGCTGGTGCCCGGCGTGTCTTCGTATTTATATCGATGTCGGGGGATGATTTCGCACTCGAGGTTTGTGAAGGTGATGGTGACGTGCGCCCGGTTTGTTTGGCTCTCTTCTATACTAGAGGAACACTTCGAACATTTTAGCATTGTACCTGTTCCCTCCATAGGTGGAAGCAGCTATTTAATGATTTAAACTGTGACAACCAGCTGTTTAAATCCTATTTCCTCCCTTTTTTTTGTAGCTTTGACAGATCAGCCCGGTCCTATTTTTCAATTTATCACCCCATTGCATGACAAACCCACAATAAATGGTCATCGATAACTGTAGGGCTCTCGGCACTCAGGTTCATACGTCGCCCCTTCATCAACAAGCACGTGTTCCTTCAACCTGTATCCTCAGACATTTTCCTGATTGGATAACTCGGCTCCTCACGTCGACATCCGATGCCGACATGTGGGGCTGAGGGCACATAAATTGATCGATTCGGGCAGTTCATCTCGTCAGTTAGCGCATTATTTCTTTCCCCTGTTTGTCCCGCGCGGCGAAACAAGCAAACTTCCATCGATTCATATCTCAATAATGATATAAATCACAGCACGTGTTCTCGTCGTTCAATACATCGTCTGTAAGAAATGACCATATGGTAATGCCTACTGTTGTGTACACCTGTGTAAATGACATATTTAATAAACAATTTGTAATATAGAATCAAAAAGTGTACATATATTTCCGTCCGTGCACAGATAGTGATCCGACTAAGGCAATATTTTGCGATTTTTGGAGAACTTTGTGCTTTATTAACAATTTAAACAACGTAATTGAGCCTCACGACTTCTCGGCCAATGATTTAACCCTGATACGACGCTACTGAAAGATGATAAATTAGGATATTGATTATGCACCCAGCCAATACGTGCCAGTCGAAGGTCCCTCCCGCGACTCCGTTAACTCACGTAAGCCTCAAGGAGAGCAGCAATGTTTGATCTGCGTCTTTAAACACACATTGAGAGGAAGAACGGATTCATCAGCGATCTCTAAGCACCGACAAGCCAGAAGCCAAAGGAAGGACACTCGGAGGGGTTTGTCTGTTTTTAGATTTACTTGCACTATTGTTGCCGGAGTCGGCTCTCCGTTCGGGGATAAGGCCATCAATCTCTCTCCGCCTCGCTCACACTTTCTGTCGGCCTCTCTCTCGGTCGATGCGAAGACCGGTTTCGTCTTCTCGGCCCAGACTCCTCTCAAACCTCACGTTAGTTATTAAAGTCACTGCTCGCTGTTCTTTCTATAATAGTCCCAGCCAGGTTACGAGAGCAGCCCGAGGAGTTAATTTAGGATGAATGAGCCACGCTGATTTCTTTTATCCTCTCAGATTGTCAAGGTGATGTTATAGCAAAAATACTGATAGCATTATATTCCACCTATAAACGCTGCGCCTGCTTCTCATTCGGCCTTTGCAGCAATCACAGTAATTATTGGCTGTGTGTACTGTAGCTGTGTGTTACAAGGACAAATGTCATCGAGATTTCTCAGAGAGATAAATGTTGCCAGGACGCCTGTTAAAGAAAAGTAATTAACTCCACTACCTATGGCATTGTATTGTGGCTTTCTATATATCAGATGGTAACTGGAACAAATTAATGCCGGTCGCCTGGCATGGTGGCAACCAGCGTTTCATTTATTCCATGAATACATCAGCGAAGAACAGGCGGCGCGGTCAGATTAGGTTATCGGCCCAACATAAAGAAGGTGAAAAAACCTGTTTTATAAATATGTAAACAGCTGCAGGAGAGGATCTTTTTTTTTTGCAAAACATGGAAACATTTCTGAGTTACAAACTCCTGCGAACCAAGATACAGGTTTACCATATGAGTGGATTATAAGGCTTTATATTAGTCAATGGAAGCGTTAATCAAGAGGTCATGAGGCATTTACAAGTCCTCATAAGACGCTTATCCTCATGGATCTGTGTTCATTGTTAGATGAATATATTTAAAAGCACTTGTTAACAGTTTAAAGACCCATTTACAAAGTTTAACAATGATATAACAGTGAATGTGTTCGTAATGCCTTTTAAGCATTGAAAGAAACATAAGGGTTTTATTATGAATGCTTACAAATAACTTGTAATCCAACAATACCCATATGTATGACATCATGACACATATAATGTTTATGTAGTTTTTACTCATAACGATGTCATCAGCATCTCATTAAGTCACTTTCGGGGCCTTCTTGACCTAACGTGAATAATTTAATCCTTTGATGTTTCTGACTTCATCACCAGGTCAACATTTAAACATTAAGTGCTGTCTGAACTAAGGCTTTGTTCACGCTCCACTGCAGACTGCTGCATCATATTCTCATTCTGATTCATATTCGCGGCATTGAAAACAAGTGTTCATCTATTTCATGGTGTTTTCTCGCGGCAGGGCCTAAAACACACGACCCGATTCGCCTCGTGTTCACTCGCCGTGAAATTCTAACACGTGCACGAATTATGGAGTTTAAACGCAAGATGCCGAGTTGAGGCCATTACGGTTTAATGTCCGCTGTCCTCATGAATCAGGCACCCGGGTGCTGGGAATCACGGGAAAGGTGGGGGTGCTCACGGCTTTTCCCAGAGGGCCTTTCTCTCAGTTTGGCATCCCCAAGGTGAACATCCTATTAACCCCTCAATGTTTGTGCAGAGACAGATTGCTTCATTTGAGTGCCAACCGACCGGAAGGCTTTTTGGAAAGTTACACCATCGCACGCATGGAGCTCTCTCCCTCACACACACACGCACACACACACACACACACACACACACACACACACACACACACTGAGCACATGACGGTGGCTGCTGTTAGCAGTCTGTCCACTCCCCACAGCTCTCAGAAGCTTTGGTATACACAACAAAAAATATATTGAACATCATAAATGTGCTTGGCAGCAATAGCACTAGATATGAGTCTGGTGAACATATATTTTGTCCTACTGTCAACAAATCGCATGATAAGAGACCAACAATACATAAAGTAGTCTGATGTATCTTATTCATCTGTGTTATGAACCTTTATTATACCAAAACGCTTTTGAACACAGATGAATGGACTGTAGTTCATTTAGTTGGTATCACACACACCCGCGCGCACACACACACACACACACACACGCGCACACACACCGTCCTGCTGCTGTGAATACACACCAAGAACATGCACTGTGTGTCCTGCTGCTTTCAGAAGTAATTTAAGTATATATTCTGTTTAAAACATCCTCTCCAAAGCCTTTCTCATTACAATAATTATACATAATGAGGGGTCGTTGCTGGTTTTGGTCTTTTCATTGAATTTGAAGACAATCATAATAGAAAAAACACATAATTCCTATTCGACTAGCCTTTTTTATTTGCTTTTAAACTGGAGTTTAACTTTGAATGAAAAGTGCTTTAGTAACCACAAGCTGCCCCCCCCCCCCCAACCCTCCTTTAAAAGTTAGAAAAGTAATTTAGCTGGAAAAGGAAGGGAGACATTTGCTGCCCAAATGTTCCTTTCTCTTGGTCTTCGCCCACACAGTAACAATGTGTCCGCGCTGCGGAGCAAGAATATATCAGGGAGTAGAAAATATGACTTATTGGCAGAAATGGTGCAACGTGTTAAAGAACACAGACGTTTGTTCCACTCTGATTCCCTCCTGTGATCATGACGTGTGTCATACTGTACACTCTGGCAACCCGCCGCGCCGCGCGCGCGCGTGTGTGTGTGTGTGTGTGTGTGTGTGTGTGTGTGTGTGTGTGCATGCATAGCATTTGATCCTGAAGAGTTCTGCTGTCGACTCGACTAAATCCCAGCCCGTCATCAAAAATGGCAACAAAAAAAAAAAAAAACAAGCTCCCGGCATCACCGTGGAGGAGATGTCACGGCTGGCGCGCCGGCATAGTCTCGACGTCGAGGCAAACTTTGGAATCGGAAAGAGGCGAGAATCTGGTAATGAGCGAGGAGCTCCGAGTTCCCCCCGCCGCCTCACACCTTGGCTGTCTGTCAGGAGGCTCGTTATCGCAGCTTTCTACTGCCGGGTGGCCTTGTTATCCTTAAGTCCTGTCTATTGTCTTATTACTTCTAAGGAGAAAGAACCAGTGTCATAATGAAAGACTGGGCAGTTTCTATTCATAGCCAGCAAACCAAAAATGTCATCATCACTGTCGCTCGCCTGTAGGGATTAGCTTGTGGGGGGAGGAAGGGGGGGGTCGATGGGATCTTGATCACGGTGTCAGAGTTTAACAAATCCCAGCCGTCGGATCTTCCAATCCAGTGATTATCAGGGGAGGAGTTTCCCCCTCTGACAGCGGATTAAACCGCTGTGTTGTCTGACGGGATCGTGACCTGCGGGGTCACGCTGCTCCTCATCGCACGAGACGAGGGCCGCCTCGCTACGCCGAGCGCCGTTTGCATCCCGAGAGCTGCTTCGCCTCTTTGAATTTTGTTCACTGAACTTCTCTGACCTTGTTTTTTTGGTGTTTACCGCGTGGATATACTTTGAGGTAACCGGCAGGAATTGCAAAGTAAGACTAATAGACTGACTTTTATCCCACGAAAGAAGAAAAAGTGAGAGCATGTCTTGTGGCTGAATCTCCTCTCTCACAGCCCATGATGGATTTTTCTCTGTTTGATTGGAAAATAATGGATCCACAAAGAAGCCATTTATTCTCCACTCGAAATGAATAAGAGCAAAACTTGACGTTGACTGTCGATGTTCTCTGATTTATGTGATGCGTAGTTACGCGCTGTCTAACTGCATCTATCCCGTAGCTCCAGTGGACACGTGTCTACTACAGTATCACTCGTACCATCATGTGCTCGCATGTGCACAGTGTGTATTGCATCATTACAAAGTATTCAGACGCTGAAGCATCCAGATGGAGAAGAAAACAAACTGCCCCTTCAAAGTACGCTGCAGCGTCTCTAAGTGCTTCAGATTACTCGACTCTTGAAGTCATTTTATTTATTTATTTATACATTTTAATCTATATAGTCTGTGCATACAAAAATAAGTCAACTAGTTTGCATGGAATAGCATTTTAATCTTTTTTTTTTTTAATATTAGCATTAACACCTGGGCATTTAAATACTGAAACCCTCTATCACTAAAAGTGTCGTCTCATACTTCCTCTTCATCTCCTTGATAATAAACCCACATTTTGAATTATTTTGAAGAGCACTTGGACTAAATATTTGATATTTTCCATAATATAAATGGATTTGGATCAAAAAGGACAATTTCTGAATTGATTTTTTTTTTTTATTAATCCCATTCATTGAGGACGGCCGGCTCTGTGTTCCTTCATCTCTCCGGTTCTTCACGGGTTCTCGCAAACGATCCGGTTGCAGGAGCTCGGAGCGCTGTTCTTAAAGCACAACCCATCAGAGGGGCTCAGCTGCGTTGGCTGGCCGCATGTGAAATGGAATAAACTAATCTTAAAAACCAAATTTCCACCTGTCTTCTAATACAAAATGCACAGGTGCTCCTCGGGAAAAATAAAAGCCACGAGTTATTTTCGCAAGCGACGCCACGCGGGAACCTCTCCATCCATTCAGCCAAGGATAACTTTGTTGAATTTAAGTGCTAATCCACATACAACCCAACAGCTTCCAGTCCAATTAAGAAACGCATTAATTACTCATCGCCATATCATTTACCCCGTCACCCTCCCCGTCCATGTCTGGGAGAACGCCTTGTCACAAACAATTAAGCCAATAAAGATGGAAGTTAATTAAATTCGGGGCAGTGACGTGTCGTTTGTTGCAAAGTCATTACGCTCGCGCTGCCGGGAGGGTGGACGTTATTGATGGGTGTCTTTATTTTTTTTGGGGGGGGGGGGGGGGCGGGTGAGTCAACCACAGCGACTCACATTAAATGACGGCGTACATCTTGGAGAGACCGACTTGATTTAGCTTTGAGGGGATGATGCCTGGCGGCAGATTTTTACTTCTGCGGTTCACACTGTGAACCATCTGTCCGTCCTGACCCCTCGCGCCCTTGAGGAAATGTACGTCCTCGGCATATTTCATCCACACGTCGTCGCCACTTTATTCAGAATATAATCTGAAGTGGAGAAAAATATCATAAACGGAGGAAAAAACCCTGAATCAAAGAGCCGAGCACGACGGGTGAATGATGTAATAGCTGCTGTTTTGCATGAGGCGTCGATGCAAATCCTGTGAAAATCCCTCAAAACCCTTCCTTGATAATATTGATGATGTCAGGCGTACTTTTTATTATAAAAATAAAAATAACCAGATCCATTAATGTCTCTCTTCCTGTTGTAATTTAGTAGGAAAAAGTGCAATTTTCCAATTATAACCTTTACTAGATTATTACCAATTACAAAGAAATGTAATGCCAGCCCAATTACAATAAGTGCATTCTCAAAAAAATACTAAAACAAATGGGATGAGCTGTTCTTTTTAAAATCCTGTCATCCAAAATAAAACCGAAACAACCAACATATAGAATTTATACAAAATTTCATGTTTTACCAGGATGATGAACTCCTAAATGTCCCAGAATGCACGATTTCCCCCTCAAGCCGTCTTCACTTCTGCCTCGCTCTTCTGAAATAAAACGTCGACATTACAAAATTATTATGAGTAATACAAAATACAAATGTTTTTTGGGAAAAAGTTTTGGGAAAAAACAAAACCACAACATTTTCCCAAACTGGAGCGGACCCAGAGGTCGGGGCCGCGATGCAACCCACACATCGGCTGTAACGCACATATTCTTAATTGGAGGCGAGAAGGATTAATGAATGAATTACATGCTTTACTGATCCCCACTGGGCAATTCTGTTTTTGCCTCGCCCCCCTCCACGGGAAGGTCAGAGCTCAGGGTGAGCATGTGAAGAACGCCCTGGGAGCTAATGGAGCGTCTTTCTGAAGGACAGACCGGATGCCTGCCAGCGTGTTGGGCCAATCCTTAAGTTCACCGGTTAAAAGACGCTCTCCAAAACCGTCTCTGAGTGCCGGCGGTGTGACGCGGGATCGAAACCTAAAATATCGCCGGCGGGAACTTCTAATTAAAAGAGAAACTGAAGGAAACTTTCCTTAAAAACTAGGACGTGGAGTGAGCATTAATAAAGCAGCAAATGTAGCGTTACTCCTTCTGCAAAGGGCGCAAATGAGAATGGACCTTCTGACGGTTGAGCGTCATCCAGGCGAGTTAAAGGGTGGCGTCCGCCTCGTTAAGGCGGCAGCTGAACTCCAGGAAGTGTCACCGGCCTTTTGACCGGGGTTTTGATTCGGCGGCAGCGTCGTGTGTCACCGGGCGGGGGAGCCACATCTGCTGCCACCGATTCCTCCAAACCCCATCCCACTCTCGGCAGATAACAGCTCATCACGTTTAGCGTGGCAGGTAATACTTGTAGTGGCAGTATTAATAACAGGCGGCATTGTGCGCCATGCCTTTGAGCCTCTGCCACACAGAAAAACACGTGTTTGTGGGATACGGTGTTGTAGCTTCGCCTCTCTTCTTACAGTGTGTAAATACTGCAAATCTAATAGCAAGGTGAGAGCGTCCAGAGAGAGACATTTCGATCATATTGTTGCTGTGGCGGGCCGTAAAAACTGTCATTATGCCAGCTATGCACCCTCCCCCAGCCAAGCCCTGCAGCCAAACACCAACAGGAGAAACTCAGGTGTTCTTAAATAAAAAGTCAACCGTCCTTAGAGAGCATACAGGCTCCTCTCTGGAGGGAGGCTTCTTATTCACACATGCCGCTTCTTGGGAGAGAAACTCTTCCAGTGCATCTTTTCTCCAACTAGAGTTCTGCGTTGTCTGCAGAGAGCAGTGGTGCATCACTTTAGTTCAGTACTCCAGGAATTACCTTCATATTGGACGACCTAGCAGGTGACGAATCATGTTCAATGCTTGAGGTTTAGGGGCCAATAAAAGAAGTCGCGGCCATTTTTAACATAATCTTGAATCAAATCTTGTAGATGTTTTATCTTCTAATACATGAACACATAGATGCATGTAAATTTTGCAACTCAGCAATAAAACAATTAAATAATATGTATTTATGTGTGAATCACTGCAACCACGACAGGTTGTTGGGTTGTTGCTTTACATTCAATACAACAACCTTGGCAAATTATTGTATCATTTGTTTGCAAGAAGCATTTGGAAGTGTCGATTGCTTCGTTTTGGACCACATGCTAATAATAACCAGTTCTCCAGTCCTGCAAACACAAAATAGCTGCATGAAAAGTTGAGGAGTGCAGTCCTCACTCTGGGTGTTGTGGCTCATATTTTCCAGCGAAGAAACTCAGCCGGTTCTGGACAGAAGTGACATGTGGTGCTGTGGGAGGAGGGTTAAGGCTTCTGAAGCTGCTATTTCTTAGTGCCAACATTTCCCTTAAGATTCTGGGGATATTTTTTGCCTTTACTTGACGTAGTCGGGGAAGCCTGGGAGAGAGAGTGATGGGTCTAACATGCAATAAACGCCCAAGGCCAGGCTCAGACCAGCTGGACACAGAAGCTGCGATAAATTGGCTTTTGTTAGTGTGGAACAAAACATACTGCAGATAGAATTGTTCTTCTCATGGACTTAGTCAACGCCTCTCGGGGCTTAGTTAGGCCATTGCTTCTGTAAAGTCACTGTGAGGCCTCGTGTTTTTGACCAGGTGTTCACATATTGGGTCACCCGCTTTCATCTTCCCACAGTATACAGTGTATTCCCACGTACAGAAGTGAAAACAGTCCGTTTTTTTGGTCAAAAGTGACAAGTAAGAATGTATCCCGACAGTGTGGGCGAGGGACAACTTTTATTATGTCCTTGATGAACCTTTGAGGTAGCTCCAATGTGCATCCACAACACTTTAAAAGCTAAAAACGCTCCTTTTCTTTCTATAAATCTGTATATTGTCGATGAAAAATAGATGTCTTTCGGTTTTAAGAGACTGAAAGACCTCCAAAATGCTCTCATAACTGCTGGTAATTGCACTGAAATCGCTGTAATAGTGCAATACTAAAAAGAGTCTATTGGAAGCTCGGACTAAACGATTAGAAGTGTCATGAAAAAACCTTTTTATGGCTTCCCCACTGTTGTCCACGTGTCTTCGTCATTGGAATACTTCCACCGTGATATTCAACAGTTTTTTCGTCGGCATACTGTGACATTGAACAAAAAAGAAGCCCACAAAGGAAACATTGCGATTGTCTGTGAATGTGTGTGTGTTGTTTGGCTTTGGCTGTGTTGTGAATGGGAGTTGAAGAAGACTTGGAAGAATCTCTAATGGTGCTCTTCAGAGATTGTTATTTAAAGGCATTACTCAGCTTGTCATAGTGGAGAAAGCAGCATGAGCGAAAAGCCCACTGATGTCTTTAAAGTTCGGTTCGCACAGGATAGTGCTCGTCATTGAATGAAATGGCGGCACTGACGGATGCACGTACCAGGAAGTAATTGACGAAAAGGTTGCAAACTGCTGCTTGGATTGCGTTTCAGCTATAAGAGGCCATTATGGTGCGCCGTTGTGCAATCTTATAGGTACAACTCAGGCTTTTATTGTGAAAGCCCACTCGTTCGACAAGGTCTGCTCTTTTGTTCCGGAGCTTTCTATCGCATCGCTCCATCTTTGAGGCGGCTGGTTTTCAATACTTTTTCCGAAAGATCAAGAATAAAGACTTTATCACGAAACCTCGCTTTGTGTTCTGGACAATCTTGCGTTGTTCTGTAATGTCATGACGACTTGGTCAAAAGCCTCAGCGCGGTCACTAAATGGACTTTGTGGCAGTCAGGGATGACATTTTAATGTCAGGAGGTGGTCAGAATATAATGAACCAAAGAAAAAAAGAAAACATAATTATAAGATCTATCTTGTGTGTCCATATTTTATCCTGCAGACCAAGCAGAAATCACTATAATCTGCTTGAAACGCCTTTCTTTCCTTCTGGCGCCTGCCACTTAATAAGGTTCCTGAAGTACTTACACAGAAAGCTAATTTCAGCTAATAACCTTTCTGAATCATTACATTGATTACTCTGCGAGCTTTTGGTCTATTGATGGTCTCCCTCCTTTATTACAGCTGTGCTTCTTTTACCCTAATCAATTACACTTCCCTCTCGTATTAGATTTGCTCTCATTGGTCTCTGTGTGCGGAGCGTCCGGTCACATCATGTCGGGAACCCCGCGGGTCGTCGATGTCCAGCTCGTTGGATCCATATGAGAACCTGATTACATTTAAAACACCCCCCGGTGGGCGGGTGTCTCCTGTCCTCTGTGGCGGTACAATCCCGAGCATGCTGGAGATACACCGAACAACAACTGCCATCCCATATCAAACATAGTTCCTCGCCATTAACTCATCACATCGTCTCCACGGATGTTGACCCCCCCCCGCCCACCTCTCCCTCCCGCCTTCAATCCTCCCGAGTCGCCATGCTTGTAATAAAGATGGTGTCACTCTGTGGCTTGATACGGTTGTCTGAATCTATCAAGGTCCAGATTCCTCGGGGAGAAATGAAAAAGGATTGCAGAAGCAGATCCATACAAGCCGGGGAAAATGAGATTGAGAGCTCTTTTTCTTGCCTCTTTATGTCTAGGTATTTTTCGAACTGATGTTCCACTTTAAAACATAATGACATAAGCGCTACAAATTCATAGGCATTCAGAGATAAGTGGAGGAAGTCCTAAGAGGAGATGTTCGCCGTGATTATTATAAATTAGGATTCTCGGAGAAAAACGCGTGGACAAAGTTTCTCTCTTTTTGTTTGAAATTCAATGAATGTATTCAAATTAAAAGCTGTTTGTTGAAGTTTGAAAAGAAGAGCAGGAACTCTTGAAGCACTTCCAAAGCCGACGCTGCCGATAGATCTACATACAAGCAGATAGATTTTTACTTGCTTGACCTCCTCCTCTCACCACACGCCCACAAAAATCCACTTTGAGACAAAGTTGTTTGCCCCGAGGTTACTCGCCTCATTGGCTACAGGCTAATAGCACTGACCTCCACCACAGCGAAAGCATTTAAGGGCTTTGCACTTTTCTAACTTAAATTCTTCGCAGACTTCCCCTTCAACACAAGTTTGCCTAAGAATGAGCATAATACAGGCATCGTCGACGTAAACTTCGTGGAAGTTTTTCTCCACCTTTTCCAACCCCTGAAGAAACAGGCGTAGCGTGTTGTAGCATGACAGTGATGAAAGAGATTTCAAACTCAAGAAGAAGAAGAGAGAGAAAAAGCTGCATCAGGTTGTTCAAGTGACAAAAAAAAAAAGCTGTCAAAGGAGGCTTGTATTTGTCTGGCAAAGGATGACAGATCAGTGAACATACCCCGTAGCTGCACTGCATTATGGTCTACTGTCGGTAGAGAAGTGGCTGCTCCTGAGATAGATTTCTCCCTTCGTGGATATTGGTGCAAAGAAATATGTCCCCGCTCTTTATTCTGACGAGTTGGAGTCAAAGCCTGCCGTTTTATCTTTGATGGCCCAGATAGCTGATTTTTTTTGTGTGCCTTAAACTTCATTTTCGGGCCTGAAATGTCTTGATGTGATGTCACGTTGTCCGCGACCAATCAACACGTGACACCCTTGTGAGCGCCAGGGACTCAAACTCTAAATAACAGGGGCGTGGCCTCGAGTCGCAGGACGCGATGTTGTGTCAGGGATTTGACGAGTTCGCATTCGGGTGGACCGAAACTAAAAAAAAAACATGCGACTTGACTGAACAGAAGGAGTGGATGTGGTCTGCGGCGCTTTTGTCGAAGTTGAAAGGAGAAATAAAGTTTGTCGTCTTGGTTCGGACTTTTATTCGCTCTGCCAAAACTCAGAAAATCCACCTTGTACCTTGATTTATACCCAGTGGGAAAGTATTCATGACGAAACAAGCAAATTAATCTCACCAAAAAGTTCTGAAATGAAAAAAAACATTCATTTGAGCAAGTACAATACACCAAAATATGATACAAGAAGAAATACAGTATGAATGGTTTGACTCTTGCTGGATACAGGAAGTGGTGATACACTGTCTGATGCAATGGAGGCTCACCTCGACACAACCTGCAGAAACACACTCAGGAAAATAGCCAATAAAATGTACATCCTCTTGAACAGAATAATACTTTCGCATATTTATACATATTCAGTCAGATAAAGGCAACATCCTTAATGCACCTGTGAATGTACTACATTAAGTGGTTCTTAATTAACAATACCTGTTTCCATGTTGGTACGAGAGGCCCTGTGACATCCCGTCTGCTGGCGTCCTGCATGAAGCCGCCGTTGCATCGGGGACGCTCCGTGTTTGATGTGGAGCTGCAAGGTTTTCTCTTGTTGCGTCACAAAGGCAAAGGGGTCATCCAGAAAGCACCCGAGTTATTTTATTGGGTGAAAACTAAAGGTAGCTTCTCCCGGCGCTGCCGAAGTCAGACATCCTGCTAAATATGATGTTTTTTTTTGGCGTGACAGCGTGACAGTAGGAATAACAACAATGCACAAGGGGGATATTGCAACATAATATGATATAGAATGTATTGTGGACTGTCGACATTTCTTTGTGACAGAAAAACATATTCTTGCCCCTCGGAATAGTTTGTATTTTTTTCGCCATTGCTTCTGTTCGTACAAGAGGCAGCGGCAGAGACAGACAGCTGCAGAAAGGCGTTTTCTGAGAAATTGCAAAACCATTCCTTTCATTATCCAACACCATGACGAGAAGAGAGCACCCGAGGGAGGTGGCGACAGATATAGGCGCGACTATCAATAATTCATGCGTTCATATAGTTGACAAATAGATGCGACGGAGAGGAAAGTCTCAAACGGCACGTTGATTGTTATTCATCGGCGGTTAATCGCGCTAATTCTGGAAGAGGCTAAGCTACGTCTCTGCAGACCGATGGCATAAATGTGAGGGGGAAGAGGTCCTGTGTTGTTTAAGAAATTAATTACAAACGTTTAATGAGAGGGAAATATTCCCATTTGCATTTTCATGGCTTGAATATCCGATGGATCTCACGCTGATGGAGATTGACAGGATTCCTTTTTGCTACCTACTTCCACCGCGCGCTAACGGCAATTGCCTTTTAACTGACACATTTAATCGCTCCCTAGAAGTGTTTTTCATTGATTTTGAACGGCACTTTTGAATAGCACTTATCCATAATTCCCATCATCTCTCCCCTCCCATATTCTCAGCCTTGCACCGCCGACATCGCATGCTCGTTCCTCCGTTCAAGCGATGCTTCTTCCCGCGGCGTCGAGTCCACTTTTTGCTTTTTTTTGTCGAGTTTGAGCTCGAGGGCGACCGGCTCCGGAGACAGAGGAACATTTCCGAGTATCCGGGACGTTTCAACGATGCTGCAAATTTATGAAGATGTTGTTTTGACCCCCCCCTCCCGCCCTCCCGCCCTCCTGACACGATGGCAAAAACACCCCGAGGACACCTTGTAATGGATTGCGCGAGGCGTCGGGCGAAGGCCGCGCGACATCAGTCGCAACCCGAGAGGGAAACGATTGCGGGCGGGTGCGAGGACTCTCATTTTGATTAGGAGTGCCTCGTTCCCTCACTTGTTTTGTTTGAGGCCCTCGAGGTTCAGGGTTTTCTAAAGCGCGGGGACCTTCAATGATCTTCAACAGTTTGTTTTTAACAAGCAATGACAAACAGCATCATCTCCTTTCGCGCTCCTCTGCTCTCCAGGCTTTTATCTTTGCCCAGCCTTTTATACTCGGCCTTAAGGCGGACTCGTCGAAATAGACATCGCCCCCGAAGAAAGCCTCTCTCCAGATGGAGCACCCTCTAATTCTGGTATCTCCTTCCTACAAAGCAGCTGAGTGGCCATCGGGAGGGGAACTACTGTTATTACATTTCTCCCTATTAATCACTTTCCTCTTTTGAAACCCAGACTCCGTGGCAAGGTTTTTGTTTCAGAAAGACCTTGTTAACTGTGCCACTCAATACGCCCATACATGAGCTTGAGAAGTGTACTTAAGTATACATTTGAAGTACTTTGCTTTAACTTATCATATTATGCTACTCAACATGCTTCTCAGTCATCTTCTCAACGTATCAGATCCATATTTCACATAAAGAAACGCACAAGCTGTATATTTCCCAAGTACACGTACCACTCTAAAAGCATTGTTGTTCGCCTCCTGAGTTAAGTAGTTTTAAGACAAATCACCAAAGAGGTCATGGAGCCAAACTCACCTTAATGCCTCGACCGATATAAATCAAACGCTCCACTCAAAGAGGCCGGAAGTCAATTAATTCATTCGCTGGAAGTTTCCAATGACACGGTTAAGCGTCCACACCTGTGTTGCTTTCTTCCTCTCTCATTCATCAAAGCCATTTAGAGGCGGAGCTCCGCACGTCTTGAACTCGGCTTATTTGCGTCCTGTCGCAGAGTTAAACTGATAAGCGATGAACTGAAAGCGGCCGAGAAACGGCGCCACACGAGCGTCGATGCTTGAGTATTTGTGTGGATTAAACACTTTATGTATTAATTAGTGAGCTTTAGAGGTGCTTGTGGGCTAATGTTGTTACACTTAGACAAAGCCAGTCTTCATGCTAAGCTACGCTAACCAGCTGCAGGCAGAATCTCTTCATGAAGACGTACAAGCATCTTTATCAGGTATGAAGCAGTACACAGCTAATAAGTAGACCTAGAGATAAAGCCAAACAAAAAAGACAGTTTTCTCATGAAGATTGCATCCAATGTTGAGATCAATATCTAATATTAATAGGAGAGAAATGCATTTCCAGCGCATGTTCTTCTGGTAATGAGCAGGACGAACAGCGGTGACATTTCCATCTGATGAGAACATCTTGACCAGTCGCAGAGCCGCCGTGTACTTCCTCTCTAATCAACCAGGTTCTATGACTCTTTACTTGTTAAAAAAAATAAGTATTATTTGGATCTTCTTTGGTATGAATAAGACTTCAAACGGGAGCTGCTCTCTCACTGGGTTCTCCTGTGGCACCTGGCCCACTTCTTATTTCAACATGTCAGCATCCAGCCGTGATGCGGTTTGCTGGTCTCCACCGGTGGAAACTATACATTTACTGAGTACTTTGAGATTCAGATAAAATGACTACGATCCTTGAATATAGATTGAATTACCCAACTGATGTTGAAACTTAGCTCCATCTTGTTTGGCGACAACATTCGTAATACTTTCACTTCACCCTCTGAAAATGAAGCTAATTGTTCTTTAATTGGGTAAAGTTGCAAACCCAAACTAAAAAAAAGTGTATGTATCTGTATGTCTATTCTTATACGATTGGTATCAGAATAAACAGTCACAGTTGTGAGATATTGTTTAAAATGTGTTAATACCATATATATATATTACATAATATATGTTACTGGTGAAGATATAACATGATGGCACACACCACAAATTAAATTCTACAACTTTTCCTAAAGTTTGTCTCTCTCCGTGATCCAGAATCCTAAAACACCTTTCAGCACACTAGACATTATTTGATATCCCAGAATATGCGGACATGCATTCAAATCAGAAACACCTGTGAAGAAAACGCTGTAAATGAACCGGAGTATCCTTGTGCTGTGTTGTCCTTGGTTGAAAACGCAGTGAAGTAAAATGTAAAGGCATCTTATCAAATCCATAACACACATCCACCAAAACACCTTAAAAGCCTCAAGTTCTTTACTATTCACCTCCGTCCAGCACCAGGATCCAAGAGTCCCCGCGGCTGTCGACAGACCTGCGAGGATGTGCAGCTGCTGCATTGCATCCTGGTCCACCGAGGCGACTGTCGCTGAGGAAATTGCTATCTTGTGCCTTCTCCGTGATGGATTTCTCCGCGTGCGATCACCGAAAAACCGTCGGTGTGAAATGACACCTGTTTCCTTTAGATGTTGTCAGAATCAGTTTCTGCCATCGGACGCTTCACTGGGGAATATCTGGAAGCATTGTCGCGTTGTCTGTTTCGGCAGGTTATCTTCGCTGCTAACCACGAAATACGACTCCGAGATGCAATCCCCATTTTACAGTGTTTTCATGAGCATCTCCCCTGCAGGAAAGGCAGTTAAATTATATTAAAAATGCTTTTCCACGTCTTCTTTTCTCCTGCGATGCATGCAGGGCGGTATCACGCAGCCGCCTATGAGCTGTGTTTGTGTGTTTATCCTGATGGATGAGACACTTGGTGTGTAAAGCAGTTCTCTTTTCCCTTCGAAGTACATCACGGACATCATTGTGGATCAGCAGGGCTTAGTGAACTTACAGAGGGCCGGCTCCTGATCTTTGCTGTATTTCCAAGCCACGGAAGAAAAAAAAACTTATAATAAACCCTTCTCTCCCTCGGCTCTAATAAAGATGTATGTGTTATTCTCTCACGTCTTTTCGAGGCTGAAGAAAAGAGAAGAATATATTTATTTTCTTCCCTTTCTTATATATTGGTGCAGGTTCAGTGAGAATACATTAGCTGCTGCAGAGCCGGACGACTTTTCCAACTTACTCTCCCCGCTCTGTGATATTTACAAGCCGAACACACACTCTGAAATTAATGAGAAAACATGGTAATGGAGTGGCTGAGGGCTTCATAAGCAGGCCTAACGATATTCGCCTACACCGGGCTATTTGGAGATTGAAATCTAATTCACACAGTGCCTTAATCTAATTCAAACACCACGAAAAAGATTCTCGTGATTATGACTGGCATTTAATTATAGACGGTGCACCCTGCGAGAGAAAAGCGCTCGGAGGATTCAAAAGTTGCGGGGCTTTTCCCTCTGTCAGGAACAGATTGTCTAAACAGGTCTAAATGCCGATAAAAGGCCTAATGTCTAATTTGTCTTCAGTAAAGGAAAATAGATCCAAGCTAATCATGGGGGCTGTCATATTAGCAGCAGGCCCCAGCAGATATGTTGTTGTTCACAGCTCCCGGCTCAGACAGGAGGATCGGTATGAAAAGGTGAGGAAGGTGTACGGGCGCTCAGAGCCGGCTGTCAGCTGTGAACGATGTGTTTTTTTTTTTACCTGAGCGGGAGCTTCGCTGCGGCAACGGCAGACGGTCTCATCCACTTCACTCCTGCGCCTGTGTTTTCTTATCTGCTTAAGATTCGGCATCGTCTGAGGCCGCGCTCCTGCAGGGAAACACACAGGGCAAAAAAACACATGCGGGGGCGATGAAGTGCAACTTCCACAGCATCTACATACCTTTTAAAGGTTTCACACTAGTGCAGTGAGGTAGCTATTGAGCATCCTAATGACCGCAGGTGTGCTTCTGATTTACTTTACTCAGCAGTGCACGTTCAAGGTGCAGTCAGCGATTCTAACACGTGTCAAATTTACTGTGGATGGGCAACAAAATCAGCCAAATCAGCCAATCAGCAACAGTTTGTGCTGGTGCACAGGACGGGTCGATGCTGTATGAATAAAAAAGAAGGAGGAGGAAGAGGGGCGTCATCTGGAGGAAGGTAATTGTTCAACAACCTTCCCCCAGGCCTCTTTAATTAATATATTTAGGATGTAAATACGTCAGATTTAAGTGTTCGCGAGTGCATATTGAAGAAACTGTATATTAAAGTGTCCCACTTACGGTGAATTTGTTCCATGATATTTGTAAATATGTATCTTTATATGTTTGTGGCATAATCCGGAAGACTTATATCGTGCAGCGAGCATGCTTGTTAGCGTTAACGAGGTCCGATAAGTGACCCAGTTAGACAGCGGGACCCGTCACCGGCCCTCCCGGATGCTCCTCAGCCCTCGTTAACGTCTTTAATTAGTTTCCCCCTGCATCGACATATCCACATGTCCGTGGCGACAGCGGCTCGTTAAAGGAGGGATGCTGGAAACAGCAACGTCACGGAGGCAAAACATGGAGCGATAGGTTTGTTTTTTTTCAAATTTGAGGTTTTTTTTTAATGGAATGGGTGCGTCTGGACAAAGACATATGTCAGCCGGAAGCCATCGTGAGCTGGAGGAACCATCACCATTACATTACATTATCATTACAGCGGTCGTGGATTTTTTTTCTGCTTTTTCCGAAACGCACGAACACTCGCGACGGCAAAAGGAGCTCCGACTGGCAGCGTGGCACTTCTAGTGGCAGATGCAGTCCACGTAGAGCGAGCTGACCTCAGTCAAGGACTCTTAATCTTCCGCTGAACAAATGCTTTTTTCAAAATGACAAACCCGTAAAAAAAAACCCGCCTGGCCCTCTCCAGCGTGACCGAGCTACTGTAGATGCTTTTTTTGTGGCAATTGAACACAAAAACATTTTGAAAGCAAGCCGGCAGACGACGTGCGACCTGGAACTTTGCTGACCGGCGTGATTCTCTTCATGTCAGCAGTGGCCACAGTGAAGAGAGACGAATGCAGGAGACCTTCATCTAAAACAGTCCCCGGCCTTCTCTGCTGAGTGCGTTATGTGATTTCTCTCAAAACTCTCGGCCTCGTAAAAAGCCAGCTGGCTCTTTAGATCCCACGTTTCGGTCTGTGCCTTCGACTCAATTGTCAGACAATAAACAGGAGTTTTTTTGAAGGCCACCGTCGCATAAAACACGAGCACTGGATCAGAACAATTCTCACGTCGAAGTGTCGCCCGTGTCGGGTTCCGGAATGTCTGGGTTCCGGAATTTTTGCGCGCGTGTTCAGTGTCCGCGTCCGCGTCCCGGTGCCGAATGTCTTATTGAAAGAGGAATGTTTGCGGAATCTTTATGAAGCGTGAAATACAAACGGGCGGAAATGAGTCGACTGTGACTCCTCAAAGTTTCTGCTGGAGCATCATTTCAGGACCGGAATGGGACCATGTAGCTTTTGGCTCCTCACCAGCTGTAAAGAGCCGGACCTCTCCGTCTCTCTCACTGTGAAACTCTGCCGTCTCGAGATGCCCATGGACGATATGAGGAGGATACAAACGTACGATTAAATACGATTGTATAATGCTAATAGCACCTTTTTAAGTCGGATAAAGTCGTAACACAAAGCAGAACTTTTCATTCAGGATCAGGTGGAATGGAACCTGTTATCTTATGTTACATGCCAAATTTACATTCTCTTTTGTCTTCACGTTAAACAATTTCCAGAAGCCGTAAACATGAACGCGTGGAAGATCGAGTCGCTCTAACTGCTGTATCACTGACTTAAAGAGGTGGCGGTCGGTGACATAATGCAAGTTCTGTTGGTTTAAAGAGTCCATGAAAAAAACTGATGTCATGTTTTTGAGTGTGAACCTCAATGAATGAAAACTATCCACACCTCCATGTTATGAGCCTCTCTCTCTGTTGGCTCAGACAGAATCAGCGGTTGAGGCTGAATCACCACTTTCAGGATCTTCCCTCGAGAGGAGGTAATAACCACGCCGCCGGGCCGCGTTTTTGCAGCAGCTTAAATCAGAGAGAAGAGACCTTTGCGTTGTGCTGTTTGGTAACGCCGGCCTGCACTCGGGCCAGAAGGTGGGCGGATGTTGAGCCGGCTCCTCCGTCTTTTGTGCTCCAAATAAAGACGACCGTTTCCTTATCCATCATCACGAGCGCTGCCAAAAGACGGAACTAAAAAAAGCTTTCGTTTGGATTCCTTTTACCAACTCAGTGGGATATTTATTCATTAATTAGTCGGAGATGCTCGCAACTATTTATCAGCGAGAATGTTATGAATTCAATATTTTTCCAGAGGTGTAACGTGAAATTTGGTCTCTCAAAAAAAAAAATATCATGTCCTCTTCATTAGTTGCCTAGCAACTGTAGAACCGATCCCCCAAAAGAATGAATATTTATTTATTTATATATATATATATGTCATTTTTTTCTTACTTTACCTGGCAGCGCCGTCTGGAACACCTCGTTCCACATAAACACTGTGAGGTCATCGACGCGGCGTTTGATGCATTTCATCCAATAAACCCTGAAGATTAGTGTTTGAGCGACTTTGTGTTTGAACTTGTTGCACCGAGGAAACTAATTACGGTGATATTGGGTGAGCACCGCAGCAGATCCCAGCTCCAATTTACTGTTAGTGACAAACATCTAGTGTTTGAACCCGTTATGCACTCTTCGTCTGCGAGGTTCACACGTGAGTTTATTAAACCAGGCCGAAGCAAGGTTTCCCAAAGAAAAAAAATCATTAAAACATCACAGATTTCTTTGGAAAACACCTCAAATGTACCAGTTCAGCCCCTTAAAAGTTCCCAAATGAGTGATTAAACCGTCTTAACAGCGGCGGATACTTTGTATTCACAGTTTGAAAGCCAGACGGAACGCGTTCAAAGATAACCGCAGCGATAGGAAGTAATGTTTCATTATGTGCGGGGATTAACGCCGGCGTTTAACGTCACCGAGGCTCTCGCGGAGACGGGTTTATAATGAGCAATTAATATTTAATGAGTAAATGAGGCATGTAAGGGAAATTAGGGAGGGGGGGGGGGGATGAGACGCGTATCACACGCGGCCTTTGATTTCCTCCTTTGTTTCAGTGGCATCTCGGTGATTAACAGGAAATTCACCGGTGACTTTAAATTGTGTGCACGAGTTAGAAGTTACCCACATGTTGACGGTGTTGCGTATGTTTCATGTGGGCGTACTGAATGTAGAAGATTACTTTCCCCTTTGAGTTTGGCGCTCAGGGGCTCTCGCACTGCGTTTTGAAATGTCCACAAAAGTGCCTTCAACAGCATCGTCACTGCGACACGTCTTACTGTATATGTACAGACTTTACAGCTGATTTATGGGCTCAGATCCTGACGACGGGAAGGAACGAGAGATACCTCCCGCAAATATTTATAGTGGCAGCGAAAGAAAAAAGCAATCACTCGTAAATGTTTACGGGCCGGTCCGCCTCCAGATGATAACTGGCTTGAAGTCATCAAAGAGATTCATGAGATGGAAAGACTTTTCCTTTATTTTTAATGCAATACAGGATAATATGTGTGTAGCAGAAAAGAGAAGCGCTTGGTGGTTCATCCTCACTGCATAAAATGTAATTGATCTTCTTTTCACTGTCTGCATAGAAAAGTATACAAATCATGAAGCGTTGTAAAAAAAAAAAAAAGAGACCCCCTGCCCATAATCTGTAATATTGAATGTTTTCTGGGTATTGTCAATATCATAATGTCTGGCAATGATATTATAATAATGGATGGATGCATGATACTGCGTTTGTTCTTCAAAAAAATGAATAGAAAATGTCATTTAAGTACAAAGAAATGTTAGCATTGCGTTTGGGAGCTCCACGGACCCCTGTGCTCATGTAATATTGAGTGAAATAATATGAAAAGATGTAATAGAGAAATTATTCAGCGGCATTATTGCCATTGTTTATTGATTAGGAATCCATCCCAGTCGACACAAAGGCTGAGCTTTAATTCATGAGTTGACCTTCAACGACCTTACGAACACACGCGCGGTCTCTTTTGTTTCTGGCTGCACACAAATCTGTTTGTTCCTCGCATCTGATATTCCACACTGCGGCTGCTCCGTCTGTTTGGAGCATGTGATCAGGTCTGGGTGTCCAGACAGAGAGTTTTTGTGGAGGCGTTGTGGGCTTTTCACTCGGGACGCGGGTTTCCACAAACGCGGAAAAAAAAAACAATGGTGCTGTCAAGAGGCGGCGCAGAACTCCTCCTGCGCTCCAGACGAGCTCAGCGATGGAGGAGGCCGCTCCACATTCATTTATGTCACAGAGAGGAAGCCCAGTGAGAGAGAAAGTGCCAGCAGACGATTGATTTCTGACGCTCTTGCTCTCCTCCATGTTGTCCAGCGGCCGGAGCGAGACAAAAAAAAAAAAAAATCTCCAAAAAACACATTTTATCTCGAATTCTTTTTGGCCGTCGAGCGTTTCGAAAATCAATCCGGATACATCAAAGAAAGAAAAAAGGAGAAGATTTGAGCCTTGAATCGCATCTGTGTTTCCTTCACTTGCGTCTTCGCTCGCTCATCGGGGACGAAGGGAGAGACTCGAGTGAGCCAAACGTCGATTGCCGGGTCAGACGTCGGCAAAAGTTCTGAAATCGGGCTCCGCATCAAAAGTACAGGGACGTGCGTGGTCAATACGCATCGATTTGTAATTACCTCGAGCCTAAGCTTCTCTGATCCACTCTGTGCTCTTTTATTGGTTAATTAGCTTGATTTAAAGATAGCAGAGCATATGAAAATGTGAATAAAAGTGATTTTGTGTCCAAGAAACACCGCAGTTCTCGACGCTTGCGTCTCGTCTTCGACGTGAAACTATCTCTCCGAAGCGCGCTCTGATTTGTGTTAATTGCTCCGTGTTGTCGGCCTGGAAGAGAGCTGAGGAGGGAGGAGGGAGGAGGGAGGAGAGAGGAAATATATAATCACCGTCTGTTGTCAAGGTCATTTGCCGCAGTATAAACACATCCATCACCACCAAAAAATGTTCACAGTTAACTGGAAATGGAGTCGTTAGTCTTGGTGACATTTCACAGTCAATACTTTTGGATCATTGTGCAGTATCACAGTGCAACAAAGAGCCGATAGAATCACCGGACCAGACGTCATAACACATTTGATCTTTTATTCATTCAAAACTTCAGCGCCGAAAGTTTCCCTTTCAACTACTAAAAAAAACAGAAGCGTTTTTGATAAGTCGGTCTTCATACTCGGACGATGTCGAGCTCTCGTAGAGATTCCCTGCTTGACATTCTCTGTGTGACCTCTTTGAGAATCATCTGACCAATCAGGGACGCGCTCACAAAAGGGCAAACCCACCAACATCCCCGTCAGTCACGCAAACAGTATTTCAGCTTTGTTTCATCTCAAATGCCAAAGCAAGTTAGTTATCTGCCGCTGGAATGCACCGCCAGACTTTGAACCTGTTTGAAACTTCTGCTAAAAGCAACACGGTGTGTTTGTGAGTGTGTGTGTGTGTGTGTGTGTGTGTGTGTGTGTGTGTGTGTACCGGCCTCGCACCGGTTTCATTAAGCACATTTTAGTAAGCCGACATCCCGCCGGAGTCAGAGGTTTTCTTGGCAGGGCGAGTGGAAACAAACTCAATTCAAGCCCGCGTTACTTTAATTAAGCATGACGCCCGCGCTCTTTATTATACTTCTACTTCCTGTGTGTTCCTGTCATGTCCTTCCTGCTCTGCACGCCGCGAGGAAGCACTTCACCTCGCCAGAAAAAAAAGATTGTTTTTAAAGATCTGGATCTGATTCCTGCAACGCTCCGCTTCCAGCCGACTCCATCTGAAGAGCACGAGTCTGAAATATCTAGTGACTTCCCACATATATATATATATATATATATATATATATATATATATATAAATATATATATATATATATATATATATATATATATATATATATATATATATATATATATATAAATATATATATATATATATATATATATATATATATATATATATATATATATATATATATATATATGAGAGAGGGTTTAGATATGCTTGAGTGAGGGAAATATTGTCTTTAGGGGCTGAAAGAGTTTCCTTTCCTCACTTCCCCATCCTAAAAATCAAACAATACAAGACAACAATGTACCTTTTTTTTAAATTTTTTTTTTACCTCTATCTATATATTTTTAGAGATTTATGCATTTATGTTTTGGTGCATCTGTATGATCGTCCCATTCATGTAAAAGGGATTTTTTTTTCTTTGGAACAAACGTGCACTCGGACTCGAAGATGAACTGATTAGATGGTCGAAGGTCAACGTGACTTCACAAAACACATCGTAGCCATAACTCAATATGACAATTTCACACCCATTCCTACCAGGATGAAATGACATGAAGCTTTCACTCAAATGTTCAAAGAAATCTTCAGCACAGATTTCATTTCGTTATTTTCATTTTAAGTCCTGCACAATGGAGTTTGTTAGTTTTCAACATTCATCAAACAATCAAAATATCCTTCTTTTTTTTTTTTTACCTCTGCGTCTTTTTGGAAGGTAGTTCTGAAAAAAAAGTCAGAATTTGTTTGGCTGATTCGTCAAACATCTCCTGACAAACACACACACACACACACACACACACACACACACACACACACACACACACACACACACACACACGTATAAACATCATCAGAATGGCCTGCTTACATTGAGCAGCCATGATAAATGCTGCAGCGGCTCACCACTGGCTCTGTGTTATTGTTTTTTGAAGCAGCACGAGGTCCCATCGGACAGTCAGTCGGACCCAATAAAAACTGAAATGGATTTATGATAAAAAGGCACAGGAAACGCTGCGATGGGAAACATAGCGACGGAGGAAGAAGCTCTTTGGGGAGAGGAAGCTCACAAAAGACGAGGATTTTTTTTGTTGCTCTTATTTGTTTTTTATCCGTAATATCTGAAGAGTCCGATTGACGTAAATTGAAGTGGCAGTTTGAACAAAACCTTCCTGGTCATCATTCCTCGCTGTCATAAGAGCTTTTATCGCTAGTTACCTTTTGATGTTCCCCCTTGTTTGTTGTTGCTGTGTTTATATGCAGCTCGTGAACTGATAGCTGTCATGTAAAACCACAATACCCAGGAGGCTGTTCTCTGCTTTGAATGCTGATATGACATCTAGCAAGGAATAAGACGCCTTTTGGGTTTTATTACTGGCTTTAAACTGCATTGAATGCCAAAAAGTCATATATATATATATATATATATATATATATATATATATATATATATATATATATATATATATATATATATATATATATATATCGTCCATTCTTTTATTTATATATATACTCTTCGAACATATATATTTTAAAATTTATATATTATATATATATATATATATTTATGATATATATATATATATATATATATATATATATCTGTGTATATATATATATATATATATATATATATATTTTACATTATTTTATTTATTTATTTGTTATATAATATATATATAGATATATATTATTTATTGTTATTTATATATATATATATATATATATTTATGTATTATAATTTATTTGTATTTATATATATATATTTATGTATTATAATTTATTTGTATTTATATATATATATATATATATATAATGTCCGCATCCTGTCCAGTCCGTGTGGACTTGTGAAGCCTCCTGATTGATGTGCAGCAGATGGTGGTGTCTTGATTGCGTGACCTTTGACCTCCACATTAGTGTTCCTGCTTTGCGGCCGTTTTACTTCCCTCACATCCGTCGGCTTGAACTTCCATCACACTGAACTGGAAACAGAGCTGTTGTTTCAAACTCACGCTGTCTAATACCGAATCTGATGCTGCGTCACACTTGACTTGTTCAGCCGCTCCCATCTTCAGAGGCGATGATCAGCAGAAATAAGAGGCTTTCGCGGCGAGAAATAGGGATTCTCTGAGTACTTGCGTGTCATTAGGACTATCTGCCCTCGCCGCTCGCAGTAAATCCAGAGGAGCACAGCTTGGTGTGTGAATCCGGAGCGGCGTTATCAAGCTGTCGCCACACGCTCGGGCTTAAATCCCACAATGGCAGAAACCCCGACTGGCCCTGGACATGAGCGCCGTGGTCAGTTATGAACTCCACCGCTGTCCCCTCGCTCACCCTGTGTGTCTGCATTGTTAATGTTGCGTTGATGTGCGCACATTAAAGAGAGCTCCGCTCTGCCACTTTCACCGCAGCGCCGTGGCGTTGTGCGTCGGTCGAGAGCGCCGGCCACCCCGGAGAACACTATGCCAAAACGAGGGCCGCCATCATGGACCTTACCCCCCTTCTCCTCCACACACACACACACAGACACGTTAAAACACCAAGAAACAGATCTTTTAACACCCTGAAGACATGCGTGGGCACAGAAAATTCACCCGCGGGCGCTCCTCAACTCTGAGTCATGCCATCCTTTAATACACAGTCACGCTTCACCCCCCTCCCCCGACTGAGGATGAGCGTGTTGGCATGAAAGTTTGATTTATCCTCGTAATACCCATCAGGTCAGCGGGACCTTGGAAAGGCTGGGGGCCGTAAAATCAGGGTTTCTGGCCGGGGCCTTTTTTAATACAGACTCAGTAAAATGGCTGAAGGTCACCGGCGCTCCGGCTCAATCAGACGGAAACGGCTCCCGCAGCCGGAGCGAATGTTGCAGCGCTCCAAGTCGGTATGAAACGCCGCAGCAACACGGCTCTGAATAAAATATGTTTGTTCGCCCGATGGAAACAAGGACTGCACCATGTTCTGCGGGATAAAAACCACAGCTCTCAGAGACGGATGTCTCCCCCCACGGTGAAGACATTACTCGGAGGTAAAAGATTTCACATCCACACACAGTTAGAGACGTCTGTTCTGCTGCAGGAACACAGCTCTGAAGGAAACGTCTCTTCCCCGGTAAAAAACACCGAGTAACAACTCAGTCCCCTGAAGAAACACCCCTGTGCTTCTCAAAGGGTTTCTCGCTCACTCTCTCACTTATTTAACCGCCTTATTCACTCTTTACAACGTACAGTATCGGTGTCAGGTCCACAATAGTCGAGCGTCAGCTGCAGTCGTTCACCGTGTCGACACAACGTCGACCGAGCTCGTCCAAATGGCCAAAGCTTTGATGCCGCTTATTAAAACCACATGTGTCGTATGATTAATGTCACGTTGCCACTAACCGGCTGAAGATGGCCCGACTATCGTCGAGCTTCGCGTGCATCCGTTTGCCTTTTGAAGGAATCAAATGGCGCAAAGCTTTGAACGAATTCGCCACAGTCTGGAGTGCACGGCTTCTCCTGTGTGTGTGCATGTTATGTGAGGAAAATGGGGGCATTTTTCAAAGGACATAATGAGATTGATGTGTAATTTACATATGCATGATGACAGCAGGAGCAAACGGGCTTTACAGCATTTTAGTGGCGTGTTTGTGCTCTTTACTGTTTGTGCGAGGACGTTGTCTATAACTAAAAGCAAATAGATCATTTACTAATCAATTATAAACCACGAATAAGAGCAACTTCCAGGTTGCCTGCCTGTCATCCCTATTACTCTGCTGGTTTCTAATGCCAACACCGCTCACTGACGCAACTTCCTCCTCCATCCGAACCGTCTCCATAAGTGATGGAAGCCGCGGTGTCCGTGTCTTTCTCTTTCTCCTCCTGACGCTCGTGTCGGTTTCGGCTTATCTCTTCGCATCCCGGGGATTAGTTCTTTCTGCGGGAACCTCATTGCAGCGCGGGTTCTTTGAGAGCTTCCTCAAAGAGCAGAATCGCTTCGCCGAATCTAACCGTGGATCTTAATGTGTGTAATTGATTTTTGTGCCGTCGAAAAACATTTATTATGGAACTGGAGAGAGAAAATGCTGAAAAAAAGTAGGTGTGTTTGTGAAAGATTGTTTGAAAACAGACGCACGGAATGAAAGAAAAGAAAGTGACATGTTTCCAGTTTAGTTAATTAGTTTAGTTAAATATAACTTTTGAAACATTTGTACGTGTTTTAACCGTCATAATGACTAAGACCAAGTGTTCTCAAGGACGCCATTACGATGATAATATTTCTGAAACGCAGTCTCGATGTGAGAAAGGCCAGCAGCTGCACTGTTTTTATGATCGCACTCAATCACAATCTGATGACTTTTTGAGGATTTGCACTCAGTTTTGTTTTTGGAGGCGAAATTAAAACTTAATTCAGGCAGCAGAGATCTCAGCTGAAAGCACAGTGAGAGAAACAAACGCGAAGAGCTGCGGAGAAAGGCGATAGTTGTGATTAATTGTGCGTGAATTTCCTTTCGTCAATTTCGGCAGCGCCTCTGACAGATGAATAATGTGTGATGTTCACGGGCTTAATTATATATAGAGCATTAAGAGTTGGCTGCCAGCGTGATCCAAAGGGAGGAAAATATGTTCTTAACCACAGCTGTGTTGTTGCTCTCTTTCAATCTGAGATCTGTCTTCGAAAAATCCATAAATAACATGTTAAACCACCATGTTTTCTGAACGTGTGTCTGCACTCGGTCTGTACTTGATGGATGCACATTGTCACTGACAACATAAGTAAAACAATTAAGTATGAAATTGCAGCAAATCTCACGCGACATGTTTTTTTTTCAAGGTGTGAATTGCAATAATTAATTCGGGAAAATAAACTTTTTCCTTAGCATTCAAGATGAATATAGAAAAGACATATTATGAAGCAGAATGGACTAATGGTCACAGAGATTGTGTTGTCGTTGAAGGTTGCCGATGAGCAACATCTGAAACTCTAACTTCCAAAATATCAAAATATGGCGGCACAACCAGACCAGTGAGAGGTTAACGAGGCGGCGGCTGAAAGCTGCTGATTAATAGCCGAATGTTCGTCTTGTTTCTGCATGGGCATCCTGCTACTTTGACCGATCTACAGAACACAAAAGGTACACATTCCTCCTCGTGAAGGAGTGTCGAGCCTGCTCGCTGTCATTTAGAATGACCTTGTCACTCGCATTTGGCAGATCTTTGAATTACATCCCACAGCACCCTCCTAATGCTATCATTACCATTATTAATGGGACATGACACAAGTCATTGCCACACATAACACTCTCCCACAACCCAGGAGTAATGGCTCTGCGCTGATATAGCGCCGGCGGTTTCTTAGTTAGTGTGTCAGGAAGTCAAATATTGAGAGCGCAATACTCGTATGGCAGACTTAATGCAAGTGTGTTGCAAGGGGACGTCTCCCACAAGGCAATGCAATCCAATTTCATCTGTGGGTGTGCGTCTGAGAATTAAATGTCCCCATCTGTAATTTGTTTCAAACACACCAATATCATCTGGACACTGATTGAAAAGGTGTCGCTGTCCGTGGTGCTGAACGTCCTCTCCGGGTTGTGCAGTCGCTGGGCGCCGTGGTCAGTTTCTCTGTGGGGCGTGTTCCTTCTGACTGTAAATCATTCCTGATTACATCTAAATTATGCACCAGATTCAATATTATCTGCTCTTTAAACATGAGGTGGAATTTATCATAAAACAATAACCCTAAGCGGTACTTTGAATGCACCACTGTGGCAGGTTGTGTGTAGGTTTGTCCCATGAGTTGTTCTCTACATATGTATATGTGTGTGCATATATGTATGTATATATGTATATGTATATATTATATACATATATATTATATATATAATATATGTATGTATATATATATATATATATATATATATATATATATATATATATATATATATATATATATATATATATATATATATATATATATACATACATATATGCATACATACATGCACACACATATACATATGTATATGTGTGTGCATGTATGTATGCATATATGTATATGTATATATGTGTATATATATACATATAATATATATATATATACATATACATGTGTGTGTATATATATGTATATATACATATATGTATGTATATACGTATATATATACATATGTGGGTATATACATGTATACATATATATATATATATATATATATATTATATGTATACATGTATGTATGTATGTATGTATGTGTATATATATATATATATATATATATATATATATATATATATATATATATATATATATATAAATACATATGTGTGTGTGTGTGTGTGTGTGTGTAAGTTTGTATGTTTGTTAATATCTGTAGTTTTCAGTTGTTGGTGTATCCCATGTCTACCTTGAGAGCATAAATCATTGAACACGTGCAGCGTCTAATAAACATCTAATAAACATCTAATAAACATCTAAATGTTGTGTTGTATGGCTGTTACCTAGCAACATAGTAAGACGGTTGCCCACCATAAGTGCAGTTTTTTGCTCTTTAACATCGCACGTTTTACACAAATTGGATTTCAGGTTTATTGTAGCAGCAATAATTCTTCTTACCTTTTATCTATTTTGGTGGACATAGACGTTAACACGCCCTGAAAGGTGTATTTATATTTGACCTACATTCACCTTTAAGATACTTTTCGGATATTTTGACCCATAAAAGTAACTTTTTTGTGTCCTCATTTTACTCGTGTCTGTCACTGATGTCACATTATTCCACTGATTGAGTGTTTGCTGGCTGTAATGATGCCTGCGGTTCCTCATGTATATAATTGTGTGTGTCTCTGTGTCTGTGTGTGTCTCAGTGGCTCGACTCAGACCAACACAATTTTGTCTGAGAGAAACTTTCAAACATTGTTACTGCAGACCCCGCTCGAGCAGCAAACTTCTGGGGACTTTATTCTCCATAACAAGGCCAGCAGTTGCCTCCCTAGTTATCGAGGTTGTGGTAGTTATTGTCGTGGGTGTGAAAGTATACATCCATGTGTGTATGTCAACATTTAGAGAAATTGGAGGGATTTCTTTTGTGATTTTTTTGGATAATATGGCTGAATTTCCAGCTGTAAGATGTTAACATTGTGCTCTCGGCATTCATTTTGTCCTCGTGAGATGTGTAAAGATACGGCGTGGGGCTCTTTTGTTGCCTGTGAAGACCACTGAGGTAGTAGCCTCATTATAGGCGACATCTTAAAGGCTCTACAGCTGCTATCTGCTCTACGGGAATAATAAAGGTCAGATCAGCATCTTAATGTGCAATCCTCCTGCTTTCTGACCCAGATGCAAACCTCGGCCGCTCGGATGAGACCCGCGTTGCGTGTTCGGTAGCCTGCAGGATATTTCAATAAATTCCATGTAATCACAGTTCTTTAATTAAACCTTGACATTTGTTTCAGCACTCGATGCAAGGATCAGCGGCGGCAGATGAGTCCGTAGCTACGGGGCTTTATCAAAACGTTGTCACAACCGCTCCGCTCGAGCTGTTTTTAGAAGAGATGTTGTAAGAGACTGCGGCGACCGCGCCGACACACACGACGCGGCCAAACGGATTTGGACAGCCGAACATGGCGTGCATATGCTTGTTGAGGGTATAAATCCATGACGATGGACATTAATCTTCTGCTACAACAGCTTTTAATGTTCTTTATCTCGCAAAAGCAGTAAAAAAAAATGCCCCAAAACAATCTTTAAACAGTGTTAATTAGTGCATAATAAAGGATGTATTATCTTAATAAAGCATACCTACAGAAAAAGCATACTTAACTGCATCATTGCCAATAAATTAACAGCCAGTTTTAACCTCAATGAACTCGCTATATGTCTTGTAATGTTGTTATTAACAGTGGAAAGCAATTAGTCCTACACTAATGGAGTCTATTAACTGGGCTCATACATGTCTTATCAATCAGCCCGGACAGGATGCTGGTCTAGACGCCGGTGGTGGATGAAAGCTCTCCGTGAGTCTTCCTGCGGGTCCTGCCGGTGACGGGCAGGTGATTGGTTGCACAATAATAGGTCTGAAAGACAGAGTGACAGGCTATGATATTGCAGTGATAGTTATGATATTTAAAGAACAACCCGCCGGCAGAAAGATCATCGGTCAGATATGGTGATGTGAGACTTTGTGAGTAAAAGGGACTTTGGCAGCGTAGGAAAACAGAATTAATGGAAAAGATTAAAGCGGGAAGAAATTCACCCGCAGTGGAATGAAGGCAGAACAGATTTCTTTCCTCCTTTTTGCTTTTTCGCCAAAGCCTTTTTTTTTTATACTTTGAATAAATTACTGTTTTGAATAACAATATCTGCTTGAGAGAAGTGACGCCGCAATCGTAGACGCAGATGAAGAAACCTTCGGGATGGCACAAAGACAAATTTCCCTTCTGTGCACGACATGCAGAAGTACGTACATCTTTGTTTGATGAAAACGGCGCCAGAGACGCCGCCATGTGAATCACGGCGTCGCTGCGTAACTGAAGATGTTCTGCAGCTTTGGATCAGAAAGGTATTCATGAGATGACCACGTCTCCGGCTCCGGCAGAACCTGAGCCGGTACATTTTAAACAACCCAAGAGAGTTTGGGCCTGGAACCCGATAGCGTCTTAAAAGAAAATCTTCTCCCGACATGATGTCAGATCACCGTGCCCTGAAAAGTCATTTCAGGCTATCGCTGCTTTCGCTGGAGACTTCCTCTGATGAGCTGACAGCTCCTGTGTCCGGAATCAGGTGTCAGATCGACCTGATTTACCTGAAATGAGCGCCATAACACGCCTCTGCACATCTTTAAGCAACAGGTGAAGGAGCTTCCCAGGGTGCAGCGCTGCCGTGTGAGCTAACAGCACACGGCGGTAACCCAAAGGGCTTCGACTTCATCAGCGCTCGCTTCCTTTCGTCTTCGATGCATGTGGAACATTTTTCGCAGTCGCCCCCCTCCTCAGGCTTCCAGATCTGTTTCTTTATATCTCTGTATAAATAATTGGTTGAGCGTTCAACTTCTGGGGTGTTGGCATGAAAGGGCTTTTGTATTATTTACTATCTAAGGCTAAATCACGTGTTCCTGCCTACAAATGAAGACATTTTTTCTTGCACAGTTTAGCAGTTGGATGACTCTCTATACACATCTCATTATTTGGAGCTTCCTTCCCCCTTACCTCGGAGCCTGGCTGCCACTCCAGCATAGTAATTACCTCGTCCTCCTTTACTGCTAATGAGAAGGTAAAATATGAGCGTCAGGCAACCGCAGTCATTTGCGACCCTGGCTTGCTCCCGGCAGAAGTAGAGGAAGAGAGGGAGGGAGTCATTTCTACCCACAAGCCACCGCCGTGCGTCCTCAACACGCCTGTGCACACCGTTCTGTGCAAAGCTGGGTTCTGCGCTAGGCAAACGTTAGCGCGATAGCTTGGAGTTTTGGACGCGGCTGCTGGAGCGTAGACTTTTTCTCAAATCAAATGAGGAGAGAGAGAGAGAGCCGCGAATGCGCCGCAACAAAACAAAATGATGTGAAATAAAACGCTCCTTTGCCTCGGAAGTACGTCTAATCGCGGTTGAGGAGAGGGCAGCAGTTACAAAAGGTGACCACGAGGCGCCTCTTACCTTTCCTCTGCAACAAAACACGAGCACTCAGATGCCATCAAAAGAAATGCATGCTTTATGAGCCCGTAAGACTCTTCATTCACCAGCCGATACATATTTCTCTCTCCCATTATCATGTTTTATCTAAGAGGAAACAAATCAAGCTTTCGCCGGTGTCGCGATCAAAAGCCATCTTCCTGTTGAAGGTTATGGAAAAGCACAGTAATGTAAGGGAACAGATTATATTGATGCCCTTCGGATAGACTCCAATGTCACGCATGAGGACACAAAGAATTTCATCAGAGCGCCACCGTTTTTTTTGAAGGCAATCAGAAACATTTTTATGCCTTTTGCGCAGCTTCATATTTGCCATAAAATCTTAGAGATTGACTCCAAACCCTTACCACGGGGGTGAAGGAATCCTATTAGATTGAAAAACAGCGAGGGACATTGGAAACGTATTAGCAATAATAACAAGAGATTGCTGAATGCATTACATTCAGTGTGACTATTTTAGTGGAAATGATCCACCCAGGGCATGAACAAAAATAGTTTCAATTCTGAGGATGATGTAAATGCTAATGTTTACTGGTCTCACAGACACCTCCGTCAGAAAACCATTAGCAGGACGATTACAATAATCAACTTAAAATCGAGTGACCGGCGTCAACTCACTGATTCCAGCGCACAAGTTGAAATGTAGTTACCAGAGTCTGAAACAACTTGTTTCAGTGGCTATTCAATAAACCTCCGTCTCTGGGAGCAGCTAACTGGATTTAGAAACCACAGCGACACGTCAATATGATGTCATTACATAAACCGATTGGGCTGACCTCTAGTTTCAGCGAGAAAAAAAAAAAGGAGCTGGGCTCAGGCGATGCAATTACAGCCAGAAAAAACAAAACCTGATGACTTTACTGGAAAGAGGAAGATGTTACTCCATCTTTCTCTGCAGCTATTGCACTTTTTTTTTTTTTTTTCAGATGGAATCGCGGTTCATTTCTCCGGAGGTTAATTCCAAATTGTTCCTGGCACATCAAAGTGAATGTCGCCGCCAGTGCAAACACACGGGGAGGAGAAAAAAAACCTCTTTTTTTCTTAAATCTGCATGCTCGAGTTCTTCATATTTGTATAGAAATGTAGCCAAATATCCAAATATCCAGCTGAGCCGGGCCAATTGTTTCGTTCTGGCGCTGAACAACCAAATAAATATGAATCATCTCTTCTTCTGCTTCCATTTCTTGTCACTTCTGCCTCAAACCTCTTGATGCAGCCTGAGGAGAAGCAGCTCCTGGAGCCCTTAGTGTCTACTTTTGAGACAGATTCAACTTTTTTGGGGGGACTTTTCGTCATTGACGCCCCTCCTCCCCCCCCCTTTCTTACTTTTTCTCACAATAAAATGAGGCAAACAAGAGCAGCGGAATTCTGGAAAACCACAATATGAAAATGTTTCGCTGCAAAGTGCTTCTGCTTTGCTTTTGAAAAATCGTGTGTGCACTTAGTGCCTTTTCAAAGAAGTCCCCTCCTCCATAACTACGAGGGTGGCATTTCCAGTACAGTGTCATGGAAGAGAATCGGTCGTCATGTGACGTTTTCTGATCGGCTCGGAGAGAGAGAGAGAGAGAGAGGAGAGAGAGAGAGAGAGAGAGAGAGAGAGAGAGAGAGAGAGAGAGAGTGTGAAATGGCCGGAGTGAGGTCGTTACAGCACACTGAGGAGACAACATTACAGCGTTAATGCACAGCAGATCTTAATGAAATGAGAACATGAGACGTTTACAATCAGCTCCTCCGCATTCCTCCGTTTAATTATGCCGCTTCAGGTTCATGCAGATTTCCTCTTCTTTTGAGGTAAAGTTAAAAAAACACATTTGAGAAAGAAACCTCTGAGGTGCTTCATACTTTAAGAGATAATACTACTCCTCACTGAAGCACCCGAGTAACCCCACCCCCACAATGCTTGTAATTAAATGGGAGCTTGTACATAATTGTGCGTTAGCATCGTTCCGCTAGCAATCAATTCAGCCTTTAATCATGTGGTTTCTCTGATTGACTGAACAACTGAACTCGGCTGGTGAAGTTCAGAACAGCGATACTGAACGACGCTTTAGAATTAAAGTGCAAAGCGGAAATGTTTGCTTTTGTACGACTAATGAAACATGCCGCGTCAGATTAGCACTGGAAACCAGCTGGACAGGATTTTTTATGAATTTCATTCATATTTTTCTCTCTACATGCTGTGTAAATATGCTTTTTTACTCCATATGAAGTTGAATCAGTTTGGACCAAAGTGTTCCCTGTATTTTTTTTATGTTCACATTACTAGAATTCATCACACGCATTTCGATCTCGCCGCAGCAGGAAGCGTTTGTGCCATTGACCAATTAAAAAAAACCCTCATATAGTCAATGCTGCAGTAAACGTGCAATGACGAATGGTTCGAAATCTGCTCCTTCGTGAATTATCATAATTACAGTTTTTCCTTTTAATTGAAACTGCACAAAAGGCAAAAAAAAAAAAGGAATTGTTTAGTCCAGAGCAACCGGCGCCGTAAAGCAACATCAGAAAATGACATCTCCCTATTCAGATTGACTGATTTCTGTCGAGGCTTTGGCGTCTGAGGGGTGCGCGCCGAGCGGCCGGTACAGAAGGCTAACCACGCAGAGATAACGCCGCGCCCGGCTGCTGACACGCCTGGCTCGGAAGGAAAAAGCAAATCATTGAGGACAATCTATTCCCACTGCTGCCAGTCACTTCACTGTTGTCGATTCCATAGCGGCCGCTCCGGAGCGACACAGTGGCCCGTGAATACCATTTCCATATCATTATTCCCACATAAATGGCAGGCGGCTTGATGTTTTCGCCAACCTTTTGGACCGCATGCAGGTAAATAGTTAAACATATGAATACGCTTCGCAAGTGAATATGTTGAAGGTGAGGGAAAGCTAATGGGATTGAGTGCCGTGCATACGGGCGAGCAGGAAGCGCTTTGTGGCCGTGGCTGTGTGCGTTGTCAGGTGGGTTGACCCTCACTTGCAGGAACGTTCGTCAACCGTGGAAGTTTTTTCTTCCTTTTGGGGAGACGGGTGAGGACAACACAATCGACTCCAGAAAGAAAACGGGCGGAAGGTTCGAAGGGGATTTACGAAGCGGAAACGTGTTCTGGGTCGCTGCAGAAGCTCGGTGAAAAGTCCGATCTTTAAAACATGTTCCTCTCTCCGGTGGACAGGCGAAGTACAGGTGGAACGAAACATGTTTTAGAGCCTCATGTTATCACGGATAAATATAAATAAATATATAAGGAAAGGTTTCAGCCACGTGTCAATTCCAACTACGCTATGCTAACAGCTGCAACAACACTGACGCACACACACTTTCCTCATGCGTCTCAGTACAACAGGACACACCCATTGGGCAGAACACAGTGCTATCTGAGAAACAGGAGGCAGCCCGTATCACAAGCTGCGTAGCTCCTCCGGGGAAGAGTTCACCAGGGGAGAGGCGCACGGAAACAGTCACAGTGGTCCGGGCCAGAGGCCAGAATCACATCATGCGCTGACACCTGGGAGCTGATGGGTGGACGTGGTCAACAACAAGCGACGAGAAGCTGTGTAATGAAGGAGGGAGCTGGATGTTTTGTTCTCACTGATATGTTCGTGTTGTGTTCGGGGGCTGTGCTAGAAAAGATGAAGGCGAGCGCGGTCGTCCAGACTACCGGAGCCGGCCTGTTTTGTTCGCGATGATGAATCTTTGCAAATAAATCTACGGGAATTGAACGTCATCGCAGAGTCCAGTGGGGTGCCGAGTGTTTTCTGAAAGAGTCAGTGAAGTAGATCGATTAGAGTTCATTCGGTTATTTTTCACTTCAGGATCAAAGGTGTGTTGGTGTAATGCTCATTTTGGCCACAAGGGGCTGAAGTTCACCACTAAAAGACGACTAAAAGCATGATTTTTGTTTTACCGCACGATGATTTAAAGACATGCCAGTAAGTTGTATAACTCGCTAACACACAATGTTTAGAGTGCGTGGTGAAAATCAAACTACCAGGAAGTAAACATGAGTGATTTAAGTCTCATTTAGAACATGAGCTCGGGTTCACTGCCGCCTCTGGTGGCCCAAATTAGTATTACAACAATAAATACTTTGAAAAATGATACAAATACCTGTTCTTAAGCCATACAAACAGGAGAGGAATCAATTTCAATGGATCAAGCTGTTCAAGCTATTGGGTTCTTGCAGATTGTTGTTTTTTCCTCTCGGGCTGTGACACGACGTCCTGAGAATGTACCCACTGCTTCTCCAACATGAATTTGAAGACTGGGATCAGGAAAAAAGAAAGAAACGGTTTTAGTTGGATTTATAAGAACTGGTCTCGTCCCCCGTCGACGAGACCAGCGATTTTCCCCCCAGAACGTCGCCCCGCTGTGAAGTTAAAAGCGTTTTGCGTTTCACAGCCACGCTGGTGTGACGGCGGCTTTTATCGACCTACATGCCCTCTGGAATTTCTTAACATATAATTTGAGGACAAAGCCTCCTTCACGTCCGTCACTCATGTCCAAAACGTGTACAAACACGGTCCTAAAAGTCAGAACCTTTTGAATTTCTCTTCATGTGAATAAGGATTTCTTTTCAGCTGCGCTACACTCACTGTACAAAAACACTTTATTTATTATTCAACACCTTGATTTATACAAAAAGTGATTCCCGCCAGCATGAATCAGATGAATACGAACAATCTTAATTATTAGCATTAATAGTTATGCGTTGACGCACACTTCAATAAATGTCTGACCTTTATACAAACCCATGAAAGGAATCAAATAAGAGAAGTATAGCGTACTGCTTTTGTGAAAGGATTTAATCACGTACGTTTTACTAAATAGATTCTTATAAAAGGCACAGCGGGACAGACGGCAGAGCTTTTACAGTAATTCAGTTAAACCAAAGGAAGATGATTGATAACCACGGAGCTCTGAACCTCGACTTTACTGCAACCTGACAGGTAGAAGATTAAACATGCCGTGTCTCATATTTACATGTGCTGAATCCCTCCGACGCGCCCGCGATAAAACGATTAGAAAATTATCTTTTCAATGCATCGCTTGCTCCTTTTCTACACAAATCGATTCTGATTGGACAGGAATTGGCTCCTCTGCAGAAGCAAAAGGTCTTTGAACGCGGGGAAATCCTCTTCTTTTCCCCCGTTTCTTTTCTTCTTTTTTTTACCTTTCACGCCGTTGCATCATTTTTAAATGTTTCTTTTAATCAGAAAACATAACGAGATACAGCAGCGAGCGCTAATTAGTCAGCATCAATCGAAAAATAGGCAGAAAAGAATCAATATCAGGACTTCAGAGATTATCATCGCCACTCACGGTGGATCAGCAGCTCACTCAGCCTCATTACTTTTATTAGTGATAAACATCCAGTTTTTACTCTGCTGCTTTTATTAGCTGGAGCTATTATGTGAAATGTATAATATAGAGATTAAAGCTGTGGGTCTCAACCTTTTTTTTCTTTCAAAAAACTCAGCGCTGTGCCATCAGTGTCTGATTTAATATCCAAAGTATACAATTCAGTTCACTTACACTTGTATTATTGAATTTTTACATTGTTACTACTTTTATAATTGTACTAATTTTTATAATTGTATATATTTTACTCGTACTAGTACCACTGGATTAAACAACGATTTACGCCCTCTTCAATAATAACATATCACATTACTACCCACAATCATACTTTTAAAATCAACAACTTTTATACTCGTGCAGATGTACTTTTATATTCTAGCATCACTTTTATTTCATTACTTTGCTCCAAATGGCACAAACAAGAGCGAAGAGGCTTCAAACAGCAATTGGCTCTGTATCCATGTAGCGCTTGTCAGAAACATAAAGGAATATATTCATTCGGCAACTGCCGACCGTGAAAACTTCCCCTGTGGCTGATTTCTCCTCAGCCGACGAGCGCCGCGTCATCGGCCCATACGTTGTCGTTTGAACCCCGCCGCCAAACAGCTTTCCCACCCGCGAGACGTGATGCATGCGAGTACACCGCCGTTTACGAACGCACATAATGTGTCCAGTGAGCCGGATGAGTGCTTCACGGGCCTCCATTAAGGTCGGATCCATCATGTGACGCCGCCGCCATGTCGGGATGTGCTTAGTCGGCGCTGCTCGCGTACGATAGATTGTGTTTGGGTTGCGTATCAGGGGTGATCTCTCGCTCTAAAACACACACACACACACACACAATTATGTGCTGGGCTCACACACATCATTCACCAATACTCCGTGCTCGCAGTCATTAGAGTCCCATGAGATCTTTTGCTTGTACCTCCACACTCCCATAGATCTCCGTTGCCAATAATCGTTATAATTGATGTTTCTTTTCTAAGCCTCTAATGATGTTTTCAGTATTTATGGTTACAGACAGCCAGGCAAGCTGATTCATAATAGCTTCTCCCCGCCATTTTATTGGCGTGGCGTTTCTCACATTCACATCAGTAAATTAATTTTGACCCCGGCCACGCCGTTTATCACGGGAAACCACCGCGCGCTGTCTCTCCGTGACCAGGTTTTCTTAAGCTGTTGTCGTAAAGGATGGTTTATCGATCCTCCCCGCCGACGCTTTTAATAAGTGCTTTGCATAACAAGTGTTTTACTGCGGGATAAATCACGCGGGGCTGGCGGAAGCTGTCGAGCGCACAAGAGCGCGCACGTGTTTGGACACAAAGCAGCGAGGAGGCGTCGGCGCTCAGCTGAACAGAGGAGTTTGAGCTTTAGCTGCGAGGTACACATTCATTCGAGGCGGAAAATGTCAGCACGTGTGACGATTTCATACCGCGAATAACGCCGGCGCCGGCTGCTAGCGGGCTAGCTAACGCCAGCAGATCCGTTAGAACCACGGAGGAATTCAATCAGGGAGATCCGCGAGCCGGCGTGGAAGCTCCTGAGTGAGATCGATGGCCTGAGAAGCGGGTCGCGAGGCGGGGGCAGCTCCCTCGGTACAGTGTTTTGCCCCTCCGCCCCGTCGCCACTCCCGTCGAGGTAACGTGACTCCGGGGGCGAAGGGAAAGGAGGACGACGAGGACGACGAGGCCACGAAGCCGTGCTGCATCCAGGTCCCACAGGCAGCCCGGGCCGACCGCTATAATATCATTTCATGTCAGCCGTGAGTGAAAGTTTCTCCAACTTGGGAACGGCTGATTGATGGTTGTTGTAAATCAATGTTGAGAGTGCTGCATGGGGTTTTATCGCAGTGGGAAATGCTGTATACAACTCACATAACTCTCTCTCTCTCTCTCTCTCTCTCTCTCACTCTCTCTCTCTCTCTCTCTCTCCCCCCCTACGCCCCCTTCCTTTCTTTCTGCTGTTCAAGGCTTTTCAAAAATAAATGGTATGATTAAACAAAACTAGCCGGTACACCCGCTGAAGCCACCCTGTTAGAAACATCCACCCGTGTTGTTCTGGAGAGGAATCCGCCGCAAGGTCGTCTTCCTATCACAAAAGAAGCTTCTTCTTCTTCTTTCTTCTTTTCCCAGCATCACAAACAAAAATCAATAATGCCGTCTGGTGATTTGAGTTGAAAAGCAGAGGCTGGATTGAAGATGAACATGTGAATCTGAAGAGTAGATGTAATAACTCAACATTATTGACCTCCAGCTCTAATCAACTTGAGAAGAACATGCTTGATTTTGATGAACGCTGCATCTTCACACTGCAAACTATTCATGAAACATCTTCATCATCTTATCTGCGCTTAGCTATGTCGCATATGAAGCTATGAAGATGTAATGCTGGGAGAAATTGTTTCATTCCACATTTAATTTGGCCATTATTGCCAAAAGAAACAGAACTATAATGCGAACATCTTTTTAAAGTCCTAAAAGAGAAGTTGACGGAGTGATCAAGGCCAACGCCTTGTTAAAGATGCACACATCCTCTCCGCTAAGCGGTGGAGGAAAGCAGAGAAAATCTAACGTTTTGATTGGTCTGTTGATACAACCCTCTGTGAAGCAGAGACCAAAGAAAGAGCGCCTCATGAAATCGATCAAACTCAAAGAGAAAGAGAGAAAGAAATATCTGAGCCGATGCAAAAATAACATGAGAAATAAAATACTCTGAAAACTGACGATGTGTGTGTGTGTGTGTGTGTGTGTGTGTGTGTGTGTGTGTGTGTGTGTCTGTGTGTGTGTGTAGAGGAAAAAGTCGTGTCAGTTATCTGTTCATGTCTTCAAAGAGAGAAAGAAAACAGAGGAAAAAAACAACTTTCAGTCACCGGTTTTGAAGCGAGAGACAGTCGTCAGATTAGAAGAAGAATGTATTGTTGTCTTTTTTGTTGTTGTGAAATATGCATTTCTATACTCGGCACCGAACAAAAAAGATTAGTAATTTGTCTCAGGTAGCAGAAGAAAAATGATGTTGCTGCTAATTTGCCTGATGGAAGAATGGAGTCTGGTGACTCCAGGGATGTTTTCTATAATTGAGATTGTTGAGTTTTTATAACTTCTGAATGCAGTTTGTTACAACAACAGATAGGATACATGCACATTTAGTTTCCTTTTAATATTGTTTTTGACCACTAATAAACACTGCCGTAACAAGAACTGGGAATTAAAATGGAGTTTGTCTTTAATATGATAAAGTCATTTACAATTTAATTAAATATGGGATTTATTGGCAGCTTAACATCGCATAAATTTCTCTAGAGTCGATCTGCGGAGCCGTGTTTTAGTTTCCTTCTCTGAATAAGCAAGATGGCATTTAATAAAGCATCACAGGTAATATTAGTTTGAGCTTCACACATTCTATGACATTATTTTCACATATTAACACAAATAGTCCAAGTCATTGCAATGCATTTCATGAAAACTACTTTGCAACACATATGTAGTTGTATTTTTGGTGTCTGCTTAATACTTCATGATGTGCTTCTTCACGTTCGTAGGCCTGTTGTACGTGAGCTATTGTTAAATCACTGCACGTCAGGATCTATAGTGTGTTGTTTCAGTGCTTTTTTCTCGTCTAATCAGGGCTGTCGACTGCTCATTGAACTCGGATATTCAACCAGCACGTGTGATGCCTCGAGACTGATCGGTATTTAAACAGAATCAATCAAGACTCTCTCTAAACCTTCTCTTTAGCTTCCAAATGAGCTCTGACGGGGGCTTTGTGTTGTTCGGTACGATTTACCCGTTCGGGGAATTGATCCGTGCAATAAGGCAACGTTTCTGCCCGTGACATCATCCTGCAGCATGCCCTACTTTAGAGAGAAGTCACCTGAACTGAACGACTCTCAAAACACACCTCGGTCCCGCTCCGGCACTTCCTGGTCCGAAACGGCTGAGCAGATGTTCTTTTGTGTTCACGTCAAACGGTAAACACACCGACGTGCAACGCGGGGAGGAAGAGGCGCCGAGCGCCGAACGTCGCCCCGCACGAGAGACCGATTATGTGACACATGAAGGGAGAGTGTAACTGTACACGCTGCTGCCGCCGCCGCGTGCTCCCGGCCCTCGGCACAGCGAGTGCCGTGAGGAAAAAGCCTCAGAAAGAAGGTCACGTGGTGTACAGCGTGCCGCCTGCCGTCACGGGATGCAGCCGGTGTAACAAGCGGCGTCTTCAACACAACCAACTGCAATCAAGCCTCACAGAGGCCGGGATCTAATTATGACATCGCAGTGCTAACAATTGGGAAGCTCATTCACGCCGCTGCTTGTTTTAAAATCATAGTTTGTCTCATGTTGGGGACTTTTTCTTTATTACTGACGTCGTTTTCTGAGGCGTTCATGATCTGACGGCTTTTTCGACAAATGCGGCGACATAGATGCAACATGTGTTTTGCATTTAATTTTTTTTTTGCTGGAAGAAGAAGAAAACTGACTCGAGAGTAAGCAAGGTCCTTATTGCACTTTGATTCAAATGTAAAAGCTTCAAAAAAAATAAAAAACGATGGGGCCACTATTCCACTCTGGCAATTTAACCACTTTTATGTTCTTTCTCTCGCCGCCTTTCACAATCACTCAGGCTACTGCTATAAACACACACACACACACACACACACACACACACACACACACACACACACACACACACACCTGCCACGTCATAATCTTTCTTACTGCATCTAGCGATATGAGGAAAGCTGACTTTTCCACATCAAGATGAGTGTGGGCAGGAAAGGCATTATCAGCCCCAGAGAAAGATAAGAGTTACGTCGGTGAGCCAGGAGTCCTGTGGAAAAAAAAAGAAAAATCCAAAAGGTCACCCGGTCTTGACTTCACACCAGCCGACAGGGTGACACTGAAGGTCAGACAGATTGAAGGGGGTAATCCATTCACAGGGATGACAACCGCACCTTCGCTGTCACCCAGATCTATTTCCTCCCAGCAATTTGTTGTTTTTATTCTCCGAAAGCAACACGTTTGAGAGATTGCGGTGTTTGGGGATGGGTTGTTTGTTTATTTTTTGTCGTAGGGATGGTTTTTTTTGTCAAAATTACAACTGTCGTCCATCCAGAGAGATGACTAATGCATTGAGAGAGGCAGCGGCGGTGAGTGGAGCACACCTGAACCCTGGTGAAAGTACTCTCTCTGCATATAAGCATGACGTGCCTGCATCCCATAACATGATCAAATATACAGGATGCGGCTAAACTGTGAAATGAACTTTAAACAATCCAGTGGAGACGATCACAGAGATGGAAACTGCAATGGTTTTATGAGGTGAGGAGTTTATTCGGCTTGGAGAGGACAGATTAGATTCTTGGAACAATCTTGAAATAACAGTTGGTGCGAAAATAACTTCTGCATATGGTAAAGAAAAGTTTCTGGAATAGTTGCAATTACATTTTCGCATTTGAAACCTGAATAATATACATTTTGTCCACACACTGGAGGAAGTGTGTGTGTGTACCTTCACATCGGACATGTTTGAGGGGTTTTTCAGACCTATGGAATGGACCATTTACTCCTTCAGTGCGGTTTGTTTGTGCAGCACAGGTCATTGAAAGCAAATCAACAACGCCACTGAAAGGTCTGACGGTGCAGGTCTGGCCGTGCTGCAGTTTGTCAAGAGCCAGAATGCAATTCAAACTCTTATGGTTTGCACTGGACAAACTGTACGTCCACTGCCGGACAAATAAGTCCACAAAACGGCAGCTTTTTGTGGAGGGGAAAGACGAACGTTGACATCTCCTCGCCTGCAGTTCCTCACGTCTGAAAGGTCTGGCACGAGGAAAATTAAGTGGTGGGCCAATTGAAGTCTGGATCGCTTGTCATATTCAGCCATTTCTTTGTGCTCTTATCTGCTCTCAACGGCAACACAGACAAGTGCATTGTGCATAGTACCTGCCAAAAGCCAGTGCACGGCGCGTGTTGGACTCGCTGTTACTTGATCTGTTTGCGATTTCTCCCGGACGGAGTCTCGAGGGTGCATCCGAGGGGAGGACAGTCGGGCAAACGTCAGGATGGCAGATGATGTAGTTCTGGTGGCCTGATCGATCTGTGGCTTTGCTTCGGGCCAGTCTGCAGCCAGAATTGGAGCCGGTGGATCGTTCCCTTTGTTTGCGGCTGCGTTGCTCCCCACAGATAACGCAGTATCTCCAGGTCAACATGCAGCATGAGCTAGTAAGGCGTGTTTGGTAACCAGTTGAGTGACTTGACAGCCATTGCCTTTGACCAGGACAAGTTGATGTTGGGAAAAAATTGTTTTTAAAAAATGAAGATGCCAGTTTCTTTAAAGTGAATGTGATGCCAATGGGGTCATTCAATGACACCGTTTTATTGTGGAGCTCATTCGATACCCATCATATGAATGAAGCAATTGTGTGATATGTTTTTATCATGTGCCACACGCGTTGAGTATAGGTGAACGACCATCTCTGGCTGGGTTGTAGCTGATGTATTTGTCTTTCTTTTCTTGACCTGGGTTCAAAAAGGCTTGAATGCAGGTATCGTTGTGCTGGAGAAGTTTCCATACTACTTGCTTCTGAGTTATTTCAGTAGATGTGTTAAAGAGTTTCCCAGGGTGACAAGTTGAAGGGGCTCATTTGCATTAAAAAAAAAAGCCAATTGACGCACAGTATGTGCAACTGGGACGAGACCTAAAGGACGACCCGGAACAGGCTGAGAGGATAATACATCCCATTTGGTTTGGGATCGCCTTGGGAGCCCACAGAAGGAGCTGGAGGGAGGAGCTGGAGGGAGGAGCTGGAGGGGAAGAGCACCGCTAACCACCGCTAACGGATGAATCCATACAGCTTCGTCACGGGGACGACCGAGACCCAGTCCAGAGCTATATCTGCCGGTGAATACTTACTTTTCGATAAAAGCACTCATTATCTTGTAATCAAACCCTGTGCGCTCAAACGAAGCAGAGACAAAACACAAGCGGCTGCTTTTTTTCTCTGGTTGAAGCTGAATAAAAAAATAAAAAAGGTGCAATCAAACCTTTCAGTGCGTCGCCAGTGTGTTCCAGCACCTTCTTCACATGTCTTTAGTTCCTGGCCATTACCTGTAACACCACTCCCGGCCTGAAGACATTTGCCACAGGGTGCGGCGCCGTGAGGAATACAAAGTTCTCCGAGGGGCTCGAACCGCTCTCCCGCTTCCTCAGCCTCTCGGCCTTTGACCGCGCGTCGCGTCGGCTGAGCCTAATCTGACAGAACGCTAATAGATCGGCTAATTAACATGATGTCCGCTCATTAGGAGCGGTTAACCTTTGACTCGTCACGCTGACGTGGGTAATGGGAGAAGCGGGGGGAGTAGTTCACGGACGCTCGTGTACGGCACTTTTGTATCGTCGCTCGCGCGCGTGCTGAGCCGCCGTATCTCCGACGTCAATCTTTTGACCCACTTGGACACTCTGGGCCCCCGTAGACGGCGGGAGCATCGAGCGGTCGGGGCGAGGCGGTCGTCGGTCCAACCTTTGCTTGAGCTGTCGCCCGCCAGACCCCACGGCCGCAAACACACACGTGTGTGTGTGTGTGTGTGTGTGTGTGTGTGCGCGTCCCTTCCCCGCTGATCCGTCGTGATGTTTCATTTCCACCTCATTTCCGCGGACCCCCCCCCCCCCCCCTCGCTCGCCTCTTTCTAATTGAGGCGGCGGCGAATACAATTATGGTGAGAATCGTCCCGGACTGATGTGAGGACGGATTAACGGGATTAAAACGATAATCTGTTGACCCTCTGGCCCCCGGTGCGGTATGAGGCCGGGAAGGCAATTTGAAGCAGGGAGAGGGAGAGATAGGAGGGCTTTAATGAGCGGGATGACGAAAGCCTCTGACCACAGAGAGGCTCGCTTGGCGTGCCGCTGGGGGATTACTTCCTGCCAGACTCCCCTCCGCCAATCCCACCCTCACCCCCTCACGTCCACCCCCCTGCCTACACACTCGCTCCACGCTCGGCCACGCTCGCGTGCTGGAAAAGGTCGGCGCTTTATGAAGACAACGACATGCCGCCATCGCTGCAGCGCCGCTGCTATTGAACGTCCTTCGTGTGTGGCGCCCGTGTGAGTATCGGAGGGTTTATAATGAATAAAACGCCAACTTTTTTAATTGTGAAGTGAGTTTTCCGTCGTATGTAGGCCGTCATAAATCACGTTGAATCATTACGGACCAATGGGAAATGGACGCTGTCATCGTGAGGGGAACTGTCAGTTCCTGGAAAACCACTTTAACGATGACCTCATTCTTCAGATAGGTGTAAACAAGCACATTTCCCTCCCATCGGACCGTCCTGTCCAGTCATAAATCTTGCCTCGCTTTAAAGCAGCAATAATGTTTTGCTTTCTTTCAGCCGCTCAGGGAGTTGTCGAGCAAGCGGTTAACACAACATTGACTTTGATTATAACATTGATTGTCACCGTTGTAAAGTTGATGTGGCGTGTTAGCGAGCAGGTACTTATAAAGCATCATTTTCCATTAGAAGTCCTGTTTGTGTCCACCTCATGGAATCCAATATTCAATTTCCTTTTAGCTCTGGTTTTGTCTCTACCTGCCAATCGGGGGAATATCTGTCTATTTAGCTGCTAACCGCTCCACTAGCTCGCCGCTAACTTGTCCTGTTCGGTGACAATATTTGTTGTACTTAAATGTTTAAGTACGTTCAAGTACTTTCATACACATTTTTATTCTATCTGTATATTTAATATTCTTCTTACTGTTTCATTTTTTATTTGGTTTTATTACCGTTCTACTGTTAATTTATTTTACTTGAACGTTATCTTTATTGACTTGTGAGCAAATGCTAATGTAATCCTGTATATTCCCCACTGAGGGACTAATAAAGATTATCTCTTTTATATTATAGGTGTTTCTCAAGGTAGCCTGGTTTTAAAATACAATATCTCACATTTATATATTAATATATAAATATCTACATAAATGATGAGAAGATCCAGGCGTCATCAGTTCCTCATTGTGGTGTTGATTGAATGAAGGTGCTTTTACACTATAGAAGCATGAGTTCCTCATGCAACATCCTGCTTTAGAAGGACGTGCTCGCAGTAGAGCTCTGCCTTGTGTCGATGGTTAATAAATAACTCTGCAGAAGGCCACCACCAGAACAAAGAATATAAAACATATCATGGTACAAAGTTATTAACACCAAGACAATAGTTCAGTCTGGCAAAGATCCTCCTCTGTCTTCAGACATTGAGCGGATTCATCTTTTGTCGTGCAGGTGAATAGTAATTCCTCTCCAGCACACGACCTGTCAGGTATCAACCCTTTTCATCTCCTAGCTGTGATAGAGTTGTTGATCTGTGGCACCCTGGATCAATGGAGCGAGATTAAAAATGATGTCTAATGGACGTTTGATGGGTTTAAGTGATGCTTTCGACTAAAGCTGCAAATCATCTTCCCGTTACTGTCTTACAGAACTGTCTAATAACGTGAGAATGAAAGGCTCTCCTTCACAATGAGATTTTCCGCCTTTGTCACCTGTCTTGTACTTTTCAAAGAATTATGAGTGCTTAATAGCTTTGCTTGACAAAATTAATATTGAATGTACAAATGTGATGCTTCTAATCTGGGAGTGAATCGTTTAACGACGTTATGGACAATTTTATTGCCCAAAGTCCTTTAAAAAAAGGTGGAAAAAAGGGACAATGCTTGTTGCTGTGCAGAGATATTGTGCAGCAACAAGCTTGCTTCCTTGCTGGGAGACTAAAGGGCAAATGGAATATTAATATTCAGTGCAACATTTGTTTCCAGCAATGCATTGTGATTAGATGAGATAGATTTATTGTTCAAAGTTGCCATGAACACAGAGGATGTTTTTTTTCTTCTTTTTTTTGTATCATTCTGACACGAAACAACCAATAAGGCCAAAAGGAAAATGTTTGTTATTTCATGTTTTATACTGTGAAAAAAGCAAAAGCTGCTTTGCATTAACATTGTTACTCAGGGGAGACACAAAGGCTGAATTAGACATCAACAAATCACTCCAGCATGCTTCATTAAATCACGGATGATAGACATGATGCTCTATTATAACACACTAATGTAGCTTCAACTTCATTTTCCAGTGAAAAAAAAGTCAAAGTTTTCTGGAAAAATAGAAGAAAGTATTTCAATAAATCAGTGAGAATGGGCACAAATATGAAAACAAGAAGCAGGTTCAAGTCATGAAGGTTGTTTTTATTTTACGCTCTTAATTGGCACACTTAAATCAGGATGATCAGAAAACACAACTCCACCGGGAGTCTGTCTTCCCCACCGCCTCGTGTCAAAAAAAAAAGGAAGATATTTCTAACATGAGTCGAGGGAGAGCGATTTGAACTCCAACCAAGAAGCTATTTGCTTCCAACTTATGTGCAACAGTCTTATAACAAGAGAGCAAAGCCACCGCCGGCGATTCCCACCGGCGTCTGTTTGTAGCGTGCGGCGCTCGCAGACTGTCCAAACACGATCAGCCGAGGGATTTGTAATTGATTTATGTTTGGTTAGAAATGTTGAGGAAACAAGAGACGACTCCAAGATATCGGCAGGCGCTTCGCGGGACCGTGTGGACGTGTGCCTCGCAAAGACGTGCACGCCGCCGGAGACTTTTCGCCACCACCGAGGGGGTTCGGTGATTCCTCTGCGCCGCTATCCGGCATTATGTGCCGAGTCAGCAGGCTGTCCCGGGGCCTTTCGATCACGGCCCCGGACAGAGCGGCTGGTCTCCGCCCCCGAGGCCGGAGATAGGACCGACGCGCGCTCGCACATTGGCTTTAAAGACGCGTTCTCATTTGTTTGCTTTCTTGATCTCCCGGGATCTCATGAACACGGGTTTATATAGGCTGCCTATTTGGGGGAAGACTCGAGACACGCTGGGGGGATTATATGGCCTCGGGGGAATGAGCTGGGAGCTGCTGCAGGTGAGGGGGAAGCCTGCTGGGCGTGCTGCCACCGCCACCTGACCCCGATAAGCAGCTGATAATGGTTGGATGATGCATGTCTGATGCGTGCTTCTGGTTCCTACGGCTTTCCCCCCGTTTCCTCCCGTCACATGCGGGATGTGAACTTGAGTCGCCAACGCCTCGCTTGCACATTTTGATTTCCACGTGTTTGGCAAAAACAAATCCTAGAAAAGGCAAGACGAGGCAGGTTTATTTGTATGGCGCTTTTCAAGAACAAGGAGATGCAAAGTGATTCACATGAAACCATTAAATGCGTCAAAATATCCCGCAGAACCATTTCCTCGCCTCTGGCAAAGCCCAACCAGTGGACACTTATTCTCTTTCCCTTTTCAAAACCCTGTGGAAAGGTGTGCTTTTACTTTGGAAAACAGGATTTAATAGCAGTTAGGAAAACATTAAAACATGCAGCAATTGAATCTGGTTTAATTAACCTTTTGTGGCTCCTGTTTCCTCCTGTGTTCTAGTAGTCGTAAGCCTTAACAACAGCCTAGGACACCTTTTTTGGAAAGATTAGAACCTAAAGAATCGGAAACTGCAACAAAAATCACAATAAACCAAAACATCGAAGGAGTTTCAGTAAAAAAAAACAACTGTCGTTCAGTTCAAAAATGGCAAACTTACTTATTTTATGCCAAAACTTCGTCTGAATGCTGTGTGACGCGGTTTTAGGGACGTGAGCGCAGCAGGAAGCCTCGAGGACCAGGAAGCGCGACACGGAGGAAGAAAGGCGTCCGAAAGGTGAACGGCAACAGGAAACAGAAAAGCGGTCGAGCGCGTGGAGCTTTTCTGTGCGGGGACTTCGGTTTGCAGGTTTTCTCTGCCCTCGTTTAGTTTCGAGAGATTTGCACCAGTTCAGTTTGAATTCCCACGTGGACGGGTATTTGTTTTGCAGATCTAGCGCTGTGATGTTTGGCAAGTAGGTGGAAATTACAGAAAAGGTCAGAGGACCCATTCTTAAAGGGCAACAGACCTGTGAACACGGCACACGGACACATTCAGAGAGTACTTTGTTAATATTTCATGCTGAAGGGGAAAACCATCTGGTGAACCTTTCTACTGATAGACACTCCATTTATCTAAGTCTACATCACTTTGGTCCATTTACTGTACACACAACTCTAAGCATGTGTAATTTTTCTGAATCAACATTGTTCCAGTCGCTCCGCTCGCTGTCATTTGCTGAAAAACATTTGTGCGCCACATTAATCATAATAATCCCGTTTTTTTCTCGCGCTGAATATTAAGTGTGTTTTTGTGTCTGAGAAGTTGCCGAGGCAGGCATTTTTTCTTTTTTTGTACTTGTTTTGCAGCGGCTTAATCCCACCAAACACACAATGTTTTCTTCTCACTTGAGAGAAGACAAAAAAACACTTTAGGCAATGATGTGCATAACTCTATTTGTTCCATGAAAGTGTGAAGCTGACTTCCATGCCCCGTTGTAAAGCACAGTGTGACATATTATCCAGGGAGCGGATGTTTTGACGTGCACTCGCTGACTCCTCACTTTAAGACGAATATATAAATATTGCGCCTCTTTTTTTTGTTTCTTGAGGGAGACGTGGAGAGATGAGAAAAATGTTAATATATTTTGAGAGGCAGAAACAAAGGGGTGGTGCCGTCCCTCCATATTACAGGTCAACTCTCTACATGTGTTGGATCCCAGGAGAAATAAAACGTTGTGGCATTTTTTATTTTGACTTTGACTTGTATGTTCACAGCATATCCTCATGGAAGAACCCATCGCATCGAGGATCGCCCTGTCATATCCTGCTTTATATTAACTTTCATGGTCTCCCAACAGAGTGAAGTATGATATTAAGAAACCAGAGTAAACTGAGCAGCTCCTCTGCACGTGTTCATGCATTTGACTCATTCAAACATGAACAATTTGTCTTGAACATCGCCAAAAACTGAACCACAATTACGCTCGCAAATGTAAATAAACTCCTTTTTTTTATAATCCAAAAGAAATTGTTTCTGTGGATTATCTTCAATAACCGGGTTATCATCTCTGGAAAAAGACACTGCTGAGTTTTTCAAATTGTATTTTGAGCCGAGTGCCATAGAGTCCCATTAAATCGGAGGAAATTGTTGATGAACAGCAGTGAAGGTGAGAGGGAAAATATTTATTTTAGCCTTTGCGGTGAACTGTCCCTTTAAGAGGTAGAAGTAGCACCTTTAAACATCCGCAGAGGTCACGGTACGCACAGAGAGACGCGACAACGCTAGTGAGTAGGCCGGTCACTCCACAGTCGCTCCGAGCTCACGCCATGAAAGCTATTCGTCCCCCACGCAGTGGAGCCGAGGGACGGCGCTCAGCGGCAACGCGTCGACATCCAACAGTCCGACTTTTAAGACGAGGGCCACAAGTTTTTTCCCACTAGTGCAAAAACACGTACTCTTTTTTTCCCCCCCCGGCACAAAGGAAGCCGCATTACGCAATAGCGTGCAACGGTTAAGTAGCGGGTCCGTACCAGTGAGCTGTTGACTGTGAAATAGACTGCGCCTCTTAAATACAGTTGGACGTACTCGGAGAGCACTTATTATGTTCTTACCCATCGAACGCAAGCGCATAATGTGTCCTTTTACAGCAATGTAATGATGTAAATTATAGCGTGCACGCTCTGTCTTCACGCCATGTCGAATGACCATCGCGATTAATGCTGCTCTAAGTGGTGCTTTACACACGGTATTTGTTTTATAATCATATTCAAGCCCAAACTTTTCTTTGGAGAATCTTGTCAGTTTTTTTTGGGTTGAATGCCACTTTTTCTTCCGTAGTTCTGCACTACAAGGTCGCTTTTTTGATCCTCTGTCATCCTGTTCAGAGGGCAGGTAGACATTACGCATCGCACGGCGGAAAATCACTCAAACTTTGCGATTTCCCCGACTGGAGGAGCGTCGTCGTTGAAACAATTAAAACCGTAAAAGGTGCCGCTGGGAGAGCAATTCATCACCAGAAGAACTGATGCGGAATTCCTCGTTCCTCCTCTTCTTTTTCGGAGAACTCAATTTCTTTTCTGTAATGATCACACCTTTCAACAAGGAATAATCTGCGGAATTATTAAATGGATCTTCATGCAGCTATGAGGGGGGAAAAAAGCCACAGTCTGAAGTCAGAACTGACAATTAATGGTTACTAATGGCATCATTTAGAGATGAATAGAGATCACGTATATCCACGTTCAGCTGAATTCCATCATCCCATACAAATCTGCTTTCCAGATCGACCTGAGAAATGATTGTTGCTCTCCATTTCCACACCTTCACAGTTTCCACTTGCACAGTTTGACACAAATTGCACCGAAACGAAATCCTCAGAGCCAACAACTCACCTCTAGATGGCTGCTAGGCCGGTTGTGACTTCTGCTTATCTTCCAGCGTTGCCTTCGTTGCGTCAGTCTGTCAAGCGGCCACTGGGATTTACAGCCGCGCTCTGACGCGTGTCTGTCAGGAGCACAGCCATACGGGTCACGGGCCAACACAAAATAGTTGTTGTTGTCCTGAAATGAAACCCGCCGAGAGACCTTTGGATTGATGTCTGTCAAGCGACGTCACATGACAGAACAGCCGAGCGTCGCTGAATGATTTTGACACAATATGATTCATCTTCGGCATTCTTGGACATAACACACCAGAGCGCTCTCAAATCTCGGACTTCAATATCCAGAATCATTCACGTTTCCTCGGCCGGGCGGATCGATGCTTTTTCACTTCATTTGTTTCCAGCGCAGACGCTTGCAGACGAAGCAAAAGTCTAATTCTTGACTCTGTGTGAGGTGATCGTCGCTGCCTTCACACATCCATGAAATCAGTATTCATGATAATATAGTTTTTTCTATCGTGTTATATTTTAGCTGTCTGCACTCTTACCGACGCTTATTCTCAGGCATATATTAAGATCATTCGTGTGCCTTCTGTGTGCGTTAACGACACACTTTACCAGCCAATTACTTTTGGTGCAGTCCATCCTACTTTTACCTAAGCCCCGCCTCCTTGGCGTCTCACGCTGCCATGACGTGGTGTGTTTTGTGTTCCGGTTTTATGCTGAAAGCCCTTCCCTCTTGTGTCCTCCGTCCCCTGCACTTCCTGCCCATGTGATCGTCTGATTAGCTGATTGGCTGCTAATTGTTTCCAGCTGTTTCCAATCACCGGCCCCTTCCCTGTGTATGAAGACCCTGCTTGTCTCCTGCCATGTGGGATTGCACTGCGTCTCATGTGTGAGTACATCGTGTGTGTAGTCTCTGGTTTTCGTTCATCTCCTTTTTCCTCTCGGCCCTCGGTCATTACCTAGTTTTTGACTTGACTATATTTGATGAGGACATCACAGTGGCATTAGAAATCCTCGCACATCTCTATGGACAAAAGAAAACCAGATGCACGGTGTTGAGTGTGTATAGAGAATGCTAACATGGGGGACAGGGGGCTTTTTAAAAATGTGTGTGTGTGTGTGTGTGTGTATATATATATATATATATATATATATATATATATATATATATATATATATATATATATATATATCCACAAAGTATGAGTGTTAAATGTGTGAATAATGTTGTTTTTCTCTTAACCATAATTAAGGACCTTTATTAACATCCTTAAAATCGTGTTTTGAAATAAATATGATTGTTTACACTGTTGCCTTGGCTCTTTGGTCCTCCTGAACCGCCACGTAACACGAGATGGACCACCGAAAAGGAGGAAAACCAAAAACGTGGTGCAGAGAAGTGAAGAGGTTTCAGTCCTGTGAGGCAGCCAAATGTAATAACGCGTTGCACCGTTGCCAGTAAAAACCTACAGCCCAGTGCGTCTGAAGGGGCAGCGGAGAGCAGGGCCACAGCATCCCAGTGATACCAGTACAAGTGTCCGCTCCAGTTTTCACAATAGGGATCAAACGAACTGGGTGTCGAGCTTCATCTGGCGCCTTTTGTTGAAACTTCATTTTAAATATTCAAAATGTTGCGCGAACCGACCAATCACAGCCTGGAATGGGGGCGGGACTTAAAAAAAACAAGTTGACCGTGCAACACGGCAAACTTTGGGAATGTTGGACTGGTGCAGTGGTTTTTAAACTTTTATCACGCCCCACTTTGGAGGAAGAAAAATGTTCGGGCCCCACCCCCCCAACAACACGGGAACAAAATGGTCAAACTTTTTGAGACTCCTCCATCGATGCTTTTGTAATAATTAGATTAAAGAAAATGGAAATCCCTTTCAAGTAAACCAGATTGCTCAATCTGACAGAAACTAATAACATGTGCAATCACTTTGTTAAAACAATGCAAATCAAGTTATATATGTGCAAAAAATAACTCATATTTGGCAAAAAGATGACCAAGGAAGCCGGTGGGATCCCTGTTTTCTCCCCATAGTTTCATGTTGAAGTGTCCTTGAGCAAGGCACTGAAGCCCCAGAGCTTCACAGCAGCACAAAGCTCCTTCATTACTCAGGATGATGGGTAAAATGCAGGGAATAATTCCCCCACTGTGGGATTAATAAAGGATTCTTCAAAAAAAACTTCCCCCGTGCCCCACCTGTAATACCTTAACGCCCCACTAGAGGGTCGCACCCCACAGTTTGAGAACCGCTGGACTGGTGCATGAATTATGATTATGAATGCGACTCACCACCAATGTCATGAAAATAATGCACCAGGATTTTCTGGAGGAGCAAAATCTACAATAAAATATAAATAAGTCTAAATCAAAAGTCCAGGGACGTTTTCCATTCAGTCTGCAACATACGCAGAGTTCATCAACGGAGACCTTCACTTTCCCTCTCCAGTTAATTTCACTGATTTTAAATGGCGTGCGACGGTAAACAGAAGGTCAAGGGGCAAGACGCTCTTTGATAACACATCTGTGAATTAGACGGACGTGTCTGAGTGTTTAGTTAGAATATGCAAATGTGTATTGTGTTATGTTATTCTCACTGGGCGACATTTGTGTTATGTGCACTGGATGTCCACCAGACAACCACAGCAGGTGGAAAGGACCCCCACATAGATAGCCAGAGAACTCCTAGCTACACCCCTGCTAAGAGATGCACATTCCCAGATGTTCTTTCCTTTTACGTCTCACGCCTCCAACTTCACCGCATGTTTTAAAGCATCCGACAAAGCCCCGATGAACCTGAACGCGTCTTGATTTGCTTTCTTGTCTCTTTTTCATCGACAGCCTTAAAGAGAGGAGGGATGCTGGAGTGTGTGTGTGTGAGAGAGAGAGAGGGGTGGGAGGGGGGGGGGGTGTCTTCAGCGCAGAGCACGCGCTGTGGACGAGCGTCGAGCGGGAGCGCGCGCATAGGAAGGAAGGGAAAGGAAAGGAGCTGAGGCAGATCAGTCGCCAGCGGAGCCCAAGACGGCGGATGAACGGAGCCGAGCGAGTGTGTCGCCCTTGTCGTTTTTTACAGCAGCTGCAAGCAGCATCCGGGAGCCCCAAACCTGCCCGACAATGATGCTCAAACTCGTCCATCTCCTCGGGGTGCTCGTCTGCGGCAGCCAAGGTAAGAGGGACGCGCGCAAAGCGCAAAAGCGAAGGGGGTGCGTGGAAACCCCTTTTGAGCTTGGTGACTTTGTGGACAAGTTGAGTGCATTTTTTTTTTTTTTTTTTTGCCATCGTGATCTGCAGCAGGCAGAGAGGGGCTGAGGGAGGAGGAGAGAGAGGGAGGGAGGGAGAGAGAGGGCTGGATTGTTTAACTGGACGTTGTTTTGTAGTTGAAGCACGTCTCGCAGGGGCCAGAATGCTTTCTTACTGAAAAGGGGGATTATGACGGGGTCCTTTTAGTGTGTGGAGTGGCTGAGCTGTAGAGAGACACACTCTGCACTCCCCGGACAACACAAAAAACACAGTTTTCTCCATCATCTGATATGGCTTAATTTGGTTGTTTGTTTATTTATGCATTCTTTAATCTTTAAAAGCAGCTGCCTTGTTCTGGCGCGTGCATTTTATTGGCAAAGAGAAGCTTTCATTGTATAAAACTTCCCCCGGCATCACACATGGAGCATCTCTATCCCCGATGCTGAACCCGTTGGGCTCGGACCACCGCCTTTCTTGCTTTCCTCTCGCTCTCTCGTCCACTCTGCCTGTGTCTAATATCGCTGTATTCTCGCGGCGAGGCGTCCTCCTCTCGGTGTCTGCGTCTCGTGCGTGAGAACAGCGGGCTCGCGCCGCACGACGCGGCCACGGGAAAGTTTTTCGGGGGAATATGAGCCGCACCGGTGACAGCAGAGGGACACTTGTGCGTTAATTGCGCGTCAAGTGCGTGGCGCACCTGATCCAGATGGGTTAGGACTGTCGCTGCGCGCGCACCCGTGTGTGTGTGTGTGTGTGTGTTGGTTGCACGCGCGCACACACACACACACACACACACACACACACACACACACACACACACACACACACACACAATGAAGATGTTACCTGAGTGCTGCTGGAAGGGCATAGATTGAAGGCGCGTACACCTTGCCTCCCTCCTATCTGCGTCCTGGTCAGCGAGGCGCGTGCACGCGAGCTCCTGTGGCTTCACACGCGCACCAGTAATCCATTTCTGGTGGCGACAAAAAAGATTCGCAGGCCGGAGGATGAGATGATTGCGCGTCTCTCTCCGTGTCAACGCGCGCGCATTTGAGGTTTTATGTTATGCAACAAGTTCACGCGCATCGAGGAGTCGAGATTGTATTTTTTTTTCTCCACTTGATAAAAGAAAACAAAAGGTCTCCAGAGTTTTTGGACGGACATTTCTTTTTTTTGTGTGTGCAGTTTGGCCACACTGGGTTGCTGGCGCACAACGGCAGGTGGGGGTAGAGCGCTGCAAAGTGGTGCCAAGAGTGAAGCCATAAGCCACTGGGCTTCACTCTCTGCTGGAGCTCGTCATGGCGGTGGGTGTCAGCGTGTGGGTGGAGGAGGAGAAGGAGGGCTGGGGAGGAGGAGGGGGGGGGGGGGCTCTGAGGAGGCTTCAAAGGGTCCTCAAGCAAAAGTGGAGAATCATAGATACATTTGTCAGTAGGCTTCACATACCCCCCCCCCCCCCCCTCTCCCACCCCTCTTGAAGAGCTGTAAAAAAAAATGAGTATGAATTTTAATATCAGCTCCCTCTGACGCTACACATGCACGATTTGAACTTGTACTGAGGGAAGTCTTCATTGAGGTGCTGCCTCCTGGGATCAAAGTCCACGTGGTGTCTTTGTTTGAGTGGTTTTGTGGCATAAAAACAGCAGCAGACCATCAATAAGATAGATTTTAAGCATCTACATGAAGACGCTTTGTGCCACAGTTGGATCATCTCAGCATCCTGACAGGACTTTTCTTTATTGGCAGTTTATGTTGCCACCGGTTCAATCAATACAAGTGCTAGAAACGGCTGTTATGACCGAGAGGAAGATGAGAGAGACAGAGCGTCAGCGACTTGCATTTTCATGTATTATTACACTTAATCCCACTGAGGTAGGACAAAGAGACGACTCTGTCCACAAGCCCAAACTGGAATATTCATTGCTTTGTTACTTTCCCTTTGTTGCAGTCGTGTTACATCACACCACCAACCAATTTACATTCCTATCATGTTTTTCATGATCGCAAAGTCCACACAAATTGACCCATTAGACGGTGAACCCGCCGTAATGGGAATAACAAGGCAATCCGAGCTGAACGGGATACGTACTGGAGGATGCTCGGCGCTCGCTGTCGGGCCTCGGAGTGAACGCTAAACCACCAGCGAAACGAGAACCAGTCCGGTTTTTCACTGGTTCTCACCACTCAGCTTTGGCAACAGCTTTGCTTCCTGACAGGAGTGGGCGAGGTGACCCGGCTCCTGCCGCACTTATCACTGCAGATATTCAGTGTTCAGGCTCCTGGAGGAGAAAAAAAACAACAACAACCCTGCTTTTGAAGTCCCAGCACACTGTCTCCCCTGCACTGAGTATGCATCCTTGAAGGTTTATGTATTTGGCTTTTCCTGATGCTCAGTACAAGGAATTATATGCTTCCTTGGGCTCACCCGGGACTTGCCAACGTGACGTTAAGTGGCGTAATTAAGATATTTCGCTGTATCTCTGAGGGGGGGTGTCAGTGGCTTGGGGTTTAAAAGATTTATGCTCTTGCGCTCCAGTGTCTCTCGTCGCACCGTGAGCCTGGGCTTAAAACCTCGCGTTGGAGGTTTGCTTACATCCTGTACTTTTGGTTTATGTGCACGCTCGCGTGAACGCACACGCTCACCAAAAACACGCGCGCCGCCGTACGAGGCCTCAATCCGGAAATTCGCACCGTTAGCTTCGCAAGGGAGCGTTTCTTTTTTTCCCGTTTGAGAAACATCCGTCCGACATCTCTGTGCCGCCGATATCGTGACGCGCAAGGTACACCTGACGCCGTGCGACAACCGGTCACAAACTCCCATTAAAGACACGCAAAGCTGTTGACGAAAGCAATGGCTCGTGTCCCGCTCCTGCAAGGTGAAATTGATTGCATTATTTGATTAATAGACTCGGACGGAGAGCTTACATATGGAGAAGCCAGCGTATGTATGAAAATGGAATCGGCCCCTCGAGGCAGCGGCGTTTGAGAAATCAATTTAAGGAACGACTAGAGTCAGCAGGCGCCTGCATTGTACAAAGGGCAATCTCAGTGTTATGGATATGCTATTTATTTGCCTGCGAGCTTTTGATTTCTCATGTGTGCCCTTTAGCGCTCAATCCGCCAAAGTTGGGGCGTAAGCATGGGATTTGTACACTGCACGCAGGAGAGCGTGGTCTTCTCAACACCGGGATGGATGAGAGAAGTCCTGCCGAGCAGCTGGTCTGCCGGGCTGTTGTCAGATCAGACCGAAAGGGAAGGAGCCGTCGTCCAGATGAAACACAAGCCTGCGTGTATTTTCCTATCTGTTTCCAATCTCAAAGGCTGCACTTATTAAATTATGAAGGCGTAGGCTGTGCGGCTTAACCTTCGCTTGAAAGCCTGGTTTCAGCAGCTCCAGTAAGTTCATGTATATTCTTCTTGTATAACTCTATCATTTATGTATAACTAGAGCTGGATTACTGAATTACTGGACTGGAGCCTGTGTTTGAAGTGGAACAGCCATCAAAGAACTAAAGAGATGCAAAATAAGCACAAAGAGACAAAATACAACAAAAGGCACATACAATGAGAACAAAGAGTCTTGAAAAGAACACAGATTGAATACATGGAGACATACAGTGACTTAAAAGGCAAAATACAACCACAAAGTGACTTACAATGATCACAATGAGACAAAATACAACCACAAAGTGACTTTCAATGGCAACAAAGAGACAAAATACAACCACAAAGGGACACACAATGATCACAATGAGACAAAATACAACCACAAAGGGACTTACAATGACCGCAAAGAGACTTGAAAAGAACATTACAACTCAAACAGACAAAATACAACAAAAAAAACACACACTTTAAATGACCACAAAGATCCTCAAAAACAGCACAAAGATTTAACATGACGACAAAGAAACTCAAAATGAAAACTAGAAGACATAAAACGATGACAAAGACACAGGAAACGCCTACAAAAAAGTCACAAAAGGACGACAGCGACCGTGCCCAGGGGCCCATTGTCTCTTAATTCGTCCATAAGAAATAACTACTTCATCAGGAGGTCCAGAGGCCAGCCTCGGTGCTGTGCCTTGAAAGAAATGAGGTGCCTTGCTCAAGGTTAGCTCGCAGGATTAGCATCAGGGATTAAAAGAACTCATATTCATACCGACTGGAAGATGATATGTGGTCTTGTAATGACTCATTTGGGGCTTTTTAAGTAACTTAGGCAATCGCAGACTGAGAAGAGAGATGACTTCCCCAACAAAAAGAACACTTGGCTTTTTTTTTTTTTTGTTGGAGAAACCGTCAGTTATTCGCAGCGAATGGAGAGAGAAAAAAGAGCAGCACGTACAATAATGCCCTCTTGCCATATTCGACCCATTTCCACTCAAATTACCCATTATTGTCGTGGAAGTGACTAATGTTCTCCCCGGGGAGTCTCCCCCGACCAGAAGCCAAGACATCGGAGACGCAGCGAGCGCTCGGGGTCCTCTCGCGGGACGGGTTTGGCGCCGCTCTTTTGTATTCTGTGAAAAGGGGCAAAGAGAAAAAAAATTGGGGAAGGCGAGCGCGAGCAGTGAGAGGATTTATTCAGAGGGAGGAAGAGATTATATTTTTTAAAATTCATCCAATTCAAGTGAATCTGATTGCGTCTGGTCAAATTGCATTGCTGGAGATTGAATCGAACTCTATGGAGTCGCACTGTGCCAAAATTAATAAAATGTAATTGAATCCTGTCGAGATGGAATCAAATTAGGCCAGACTGACGTGATTGGAGGAGACAGCTGCTGCATGTTGCAGCGTGCTCCTGTGGGTTCCTCCACTGTTTTACAGCGGTTCAATGCGAGCCAAGCCGGGGACCCTTTGGCTCCCGCGTATGCCAGTCTAAATGCCGGTCTAACTAGTGGGCTAATAGGCCGAGCCGGGCTGCCAGGGCCGCGACAGAGTCAGTGGGCACGCTGGCTGACTGACAGATGGATGACGGGGACCGCAGCTCACTTTTATTTTCTGTCGCGGTCTGCGCCTCCGTCCTCTCACGGGGGGACGCAGCACGCTCGGTTCTGCAGCTTCACCTTTTTTTTGGGGGGGGGGGGGGTGATTAAATGAAGAACAGAGGGAGGAGAGAAATGGCAGGGGAGCTGGAGGACCACTCCAGCTCGGGCCGTGTGCGGTTTGAGTGACCCACTTAGACCGTATTAATCACTACAGATGCAGCCACGTAAAGTTCAACCCTCCCTCCCGCGATGCGGCTCTGGAGGAAGCATCGGGGTTTGCGTCACAGCCGGCCGAAGCAAAATCATGTGGAAGTTGTCACATTTAGACAAAGTCTTCTCTGACATTATGCATAGATACCGCTGGTCCGGTTGGTTGAAGACGTTAAAGAACCCTACGGGCGACATCATAGTTTCTGAGTCTTTGAGATGCCCTATTTTAAATCAATATAAATGATCATTTTCAGCTTTCTAGAGATCACAATTTGATTTATTTCCCCGCAGTGACACTCATTATGAAAGTTGATATTGCTGTTTGTGTGACGCATGGCAGCGGCAAGGTTAAAGGTGTCGTTAGATGTGTTTAATCAAAAGTGTTGTGAACTTGCGAGATACAGCATAATATAGATATTACTTCTATACTTAGAATTCTATGGATCTGTTGATCTTCTGGAAAAAAATATGTTTTTATGGGAGAAAACATTTTTTTCAAATGTGCATTTCTTCTGTTCCTGACTTAAGTTTGAGCTTTTGCAGGAACTCCAAGAGGTCTTTGGAGCGACCGTTCACTTGCTTCGACGTCCTGACTGAAAGGCTTCGTTCACTTAATTCATGCAATCTTTCTTAAGTTAAAGCAGCAGAGTTAAATAGGTAAATAATTATGTTCTGTACGGTTTGAAGTAGCAGCGATTCTTCTGCTGGGAGCTCAAGTGTTATGAGCGTAACACCGAGGTCACGTCATGTCACATCATGTATTAAGAAGGAGAATACATGTTTTTCATGCTCATAAAGAACCCTGAAGTTGCAACTGAAGACAACACAATGAGTCTGGATTAAAGCTTCACAAGAACACTTCTCTCTCCTCTGCACCGTCTCTTCACCTTTGCATGACATTGCACCTGAAACAACACATTGCTTTAGATAGTTGAGCGCGTTTTGACACAAATCTATTCATTTCTCAATTGACACTGAGAATATTTTTGGAAAGATGTTGCCCCGGTACACCTGCCAAGTGTTAAACAATTAAATGTAATGTGTTGAAGACAACACAAAGCTTTTTGACATTTCAGTGTTGCCAAATGCATATCCTATAAATAGTACACAATGGAGTACTACATGGTGTAGTACTACATTGTGTAGTACTACACCATGCAGTGCTACATGGTGAAAAAAAAACCTGAAGTTGCAACTGAAGATGCAGTACTACACCATGCAGTACTACACCATGCAGTACTACATCATGCAGTACTACATCATGCAGTACTTCATCATGCAGTACTTCATCATGCAGTACTACACCATCATCACTACACCATGCACCACTACAACATGCAGCACTACAACATGCAGTACTACACCATGCAGTACTACATCATGCAGTACTTCATCATGCAGTACTACACCATGCAGTACTACATCATGCAGTACTTCATCATGCAGTACTACACCATGCAGTACTACATCATGCAGTACTTCATCATGCAGTACTACACCATGCAGTACTACATCATGCAGTACTTCATCATGCAGTACTACACCATGCAGTACTACATCATGCAGTACTTCATCATGCAGTACTACACCATGCAGTACTTCATCATGCAGTACTACACCATGCAGTACTACACCATGAGGCACTACACCATCATCACTACACCATGTAGTACTACACCATGCAGTACTACAACATGCAGTACTACACCATGCAGTACTACATCAGGCAGTACTACATCATGCAGTACTACATCAGGCAGTACTACATCATGCAGTACTTCATCATGCAGTACTACACCATGCAGTACTACATCATGAAGTACTACATCAGGCAGTACTACATCATGCAGTACTACAACATGCAGTACTACATCATGCAGTACTACATCAGGCAGTACTACATCAGGCAGTACTACATCATGCAGTACTACACCATGCAGTACTACACCATGCAGTACTACAGCATGCAGTACTACATCATGCAGTACTTCATCATGAGGCACTACACCATCATCACTACACCATCTAGTACTACACCGTGCAGTACTTCATCATGCAGTACTACACCATGAAGTACTACATCAGGCAGTACTACATCATGCAGTACTACATCAGGCAGTACTACATCATGCAGTACTACATCATGAGGCAGGTAGAGGATTCCAAAGTCTAAAACACTCGAGGATCTTTTGAAATTGTCGCAGCAATGTAACAGCAGCACTTTGTGGTAAATGGGCTTAATCATGCAGGAACTTGCGTATGGTGATGTTGTGTGCTTATAAGTGCATGTGTTATGTATCTCCTTTATTGTCTCAATGCGCTTAAACCCCATTATGTAAATGCAATAATTTGGCTACCGTCATTAATTGGCGATACTCCTAAATGGGACTTTTGGCATGAAGAAGAAAACCCTTATAAGCTCTTTGATTTTCTAAAAGTTACTTCATCATTATGACTTAAAGACATAAATGGCTATTTTGGCGGGATGAAAACAGTAATTAAACGTTTTGGAACAACAACCTTAAACGGCGATCCTATTGTGGAGAATGCAACCAGATTGCATGGAAGTAAAGGAGAGACCAGAAGTCTGCGGATAAATTGGATGCATAAATTGGGATAGGCAGTGAGTCGGTGCCGACACTGTGTGTGTAAGAGGCCGCACAGCAGATCCACACACACAGAAATAATGAAACCTCTTTTATGAGCCGTCATTAAAATGACTTTTTCATGGAAGCGGACTGATGCACTGCAGCAGGTGCAGTGTGTGGCGGAGGGGGAACCGGCACACTGACAGATGGGATTTGGACTTAAAGCAGGCAGTGAGATGGACACAGACGGGTGACGGGGAGGAGAAGCCGCATGACAGATTAACAGACAGGTGAATGTGCAAACGTTGAGACGCTCATAATGAAGAGGAGCTTCTATTGACAGCCCAAGAACAATATTTCCAAACCTCCCTCCTGCTGGATGTGTGGGGCCTGCGTCGATTAGTGAGCGTTCGCCCACGCGGGCTAATGGAAAGGAGCTAGCGGTATTGTAGCCGCGCTGGCTAGCAGACGCTAATGGGAGGGGGGGGGGGGGGCAGGCGGACAGACGAGGATGCCTCCTTTTTTTTTATGTGTCATACTGGTGGAGCGGCTCTGCACTGGTTGAAGGCCCTCGGTGTAAAATCATGGCTTGCCACTCCTGAATGCATATATGTGTGTGTGTGTGTGTGTGTGTGTGTTCAATGTGTGTGAAGGAACTTGAATAATTACAGTTTGTAGTGATCCTTATTGCTCACGTTGTTGCGACCAAAATATGTCTGCGTCAGCCAGTTTCAAAAAGCTGTCGAGTACCAAAAAATCTGCATCGACTGTCTGAAGTGTTTCGTGTCAGGTTTGCTCGTTATTTTTTTATTTTTCCTTCAAATAATCCGTTTCTAAATCGAAATGTTGCCAGTTTTTCCGACTGGTTTATTCATGCAGTTTTGTTTAAAATGTAATAGTATTTAACGTTTCAATATCTTAAAGGAATGCCTTGGAAACAGAATCCAGTTTGGCTTTAATGCCGAATCTCAGGTTTTATATTGCAGCTGAAATTCATCCCTAAAATTCGTGGTGCGACTGTTTACGAAACAATCGCACCACGAGATCCATTTAGTCGCTTTAGGAGCGTTTTTCATCATATCACAAGATCCTCAGGAGATAGTTTCCCCAGTTGATTTATTAGAGTTTAAAAAATGCGATTGAGTTTTCTCTTAGAGGAATATGTTATCTATTCTGTTTTTAAATGCATTTCTCAGCTGTTTTGACTTCATTTGTGACAGAGAAAAAGGTCTCAAACTGGAGACGTTAAGCTCACATGGTCAGCATCCAGGACCCCAGGGCCGGCAGCACCAACCTGTTTAAAGCTCAGCTAATGACATCAGCAGCACCGATAAATAAAATGTGCTCTAAAATCAAGTGATAGAGGGAAATGGAAGTGAAAACTGTCCTGTAGTAGTTAACTGCTCTGTGCGCGGTCCCTCTGTTGGCTGGCATCAACTGCTTTGTATTCTTTTCTCTGCTGGCCTCGCGGTCCGAGCCTTCCTTTGGGCTTACCGTATTAGATTATCTCGCGCTGTATTGTATTGTATTGTATCTATCACATTTCCCTGTACCCATTCAGGCAGGGGGCCCCGGGCTTGTCATTCCTGCTGGTTAATTAAGCCAAATTGTGATTGATGGACTCTCAAGTGAATAGCTGTGTGTTCCTGTTGCTGACCCGCCTGAGGAGATCAACCCCGCTGCCAATCACACCTCACAATTGTCTCCTGAAAGAGCGGCTGGGACGCAGCCTGCGAGGGAGAGGCCGTATCCTTGCTTTAACCTCCTCCCGCTGGTACTTGCAGCAATAAGATGGCTTCCGGTTGTGCAGTGTCCTTGCGGCGATTCGTTGGCGCAGAGACCATCTTGAAAAGGGATCACTCTTCTCAGATATCTTGCCCGGTGGCCAATATCCTTGTTTATCGGAGGCGGTACTTGATGAGGAATAGATGAGAGAGGGAGCGAGTGCGTAATAGATGGGAGAGGAAGAGGAGGACGGACACTCGAGACGTGGAGAGGCCAAAGAGCCTCTGCTCTCCTGATTGCCTCTCGGTGCCCGGCAATCTTCAAAAGGAATCTCCTAATGCAATGGGGGCTAGCTTATTTTTGTTTCCATCTCTTCTCATTTGACTCCCCTCCCTCCTCTCTTTCCTTTCCTTCGCCTTTTCATGTGCTCACTCTGCTCCGTGGTCCTCCCACACTCGTCTCATCACCGGCATCTGTGCGGGAGATATCCGATTCTCCCCAACGGGGAAAGCACCTCGTGTCGCAGCCGCGCTCAATGCTGTTTGCTCGGGAAGCTAACGATGTTTGTTGTTCTGCCGCTCAATGTACTTATTAACACTTATGGATTTTATGTTGCTCGACTCTTCGGCGAACAGGAATTTGGAAGTAAAGCCGTTTTCGGGGTTGTTCTGTCGAGCGTGTTATTATCTCTCAAAGCAATAATGATCGTCTTGCGAGCACTCGCGAGGCGCAGCAGACAAACTGTAGGCGTGTTTTTAATTACTTTGTGTATCTGCACAACTTCCAGTCATTCCAGAGCTGGCCTACTCCCAATGTGGGCGCCCTGGGACTGTTGTGTTCCCGCCCACCGTTCGCGCCGGTCCCAAGGACGTGCGCCTCCATGGGAATGCACAAAGGAGTTCTCAATAATTAAAGAAGCTGTCTTATCTTTACTTAGTGAGCTTCTTTTGCTGACGCGCATGCACTCCGGGTGGAATATGCTTCCTCACGTGTCCGTCCCAGTCCTTCTTTGCCTTTTTGAAATCATTGGGTCCCACGTGAGGGACTCAGCTGAGGGTATTTTTGGAGAGACTTCAACTGTCTTACCCACAAAACTTTGTTTTTCTTTCTCCTAAACTGATCGTATGGTCCTCACACTCACTTCCTGCCTCAGTCAAACCCCCTATATCACTGTTGTTTGTCCCTAATTGGACCACATACATGTTGTTTGTGCATAGTAAAAGGTAGATCAAGATTGGCGGGGAGAGTGCCAGTGCTGGCTTTCATGTGAATGCATATGCTCCAGGGCTTGAGTCTTGAGAGAGCCTTGTGATCTCCTGCGTGCTACACACATGCATTTACAGCCAGCAGTTTCTTGCCGATAGAGCCTGATTGTAATGAGCACCGAGGAGACCGAGTCACAATCTCAGCATCCAGAAAAACAAACTGTTCACATATGATGTGCGATAGGTAGAGATGTAGAGATGTGGAGATGTCACGACCACGTTTTCCTGCCAATTGTTCATGAGACAGATTATACAGATTGTTGTGTTGTCGTTTTGTTATAGCAGCATATATATATATATATATATATATATATATATATATATATATATATATATATATATATATATATATATATATATATACAGCGGGTGAAATAAGTATTGAATACGTCATTATTTTTCTCACTAAATATATTTCCAAAGGTGCTATTGACATATTTTCACCAGACGTCGATAACAACCCGTTATGTGTAACAATGTGAAAATGACACAGGGAAAAAGTATTGACTGCGCTGACTGATATTTATTTAATTCTTGGTACAAAAGCCTTTGTTAGTTCAAGGCGCCTCCTGTGAGAAACTCGTCTGAATTGCTCAGGTGAGATTTTGTCTCATTCTTCCACACAAACTCTTTGAAAATCTTCAAATTGTGAAGCTTTCGTGGAACCAGTTGATAGTTTGATTTTATATATATATATATATATATATATATATATATATATATATATATATATATATATATATATATATATATATAGTATAGATAGATATATATGCTATTTAAAGCTAGGATATTTTGTTTGTATCACACTAATTTACAATTTGGGAGACTCAATCTGAAGTTGGCAACCCACAAAACTCTCCCGCTGCCATCTTGTTAGCTTGATATTCCCGTCGCCGTGGACTTTGTAACCGAACCCGATTAGATTTCCCGGAGCATGCTGTATCGCAACAGAGTGCATTCCAGCATGTTGCTCCAAGAAGCAAGATTACTTTTATTTCACGCTGCCTTTCATCCATCCTGCAGAGTCTGAGGCAGGGCGACCAAAGAAATGATAGATCATCGCGGCACTTGAGGCGAAGGAAAAAAAAAAAAAAGCCAAGAGAGCCGCGCGGACGTGGAGAAACATTGCAATGCGGCTCCCCAGTCGATAAGCAACAAGAAGCTTCGCTGGAAGCTGCAAAATGGGAAGGGAAGGGTGGGGGGGGTGGGGGGGGGGGGAGGTTCGGCGCCTCCCCCCCCATGGGAGGCGGCCTGAGCCACAAATTAATAGAGCACTCCCACCTGGTCGGGCACTTTCATTTGGAACCGTCACGGTCCATAAAGCGCCACAGAAATGAGGAGTTCACGAACGCCCCCCCCCCCCCACACACACACACACACACCTCCACAGGAGACCCCCTACATAACCTGTGTGATTGTTCCACAGCACGCCGTTTCCCCACCTGCGAACCGATGTTCCCGGTCGCCCAACGGGGTTTGCGGTAATATTTTCGACGGGAAACGCTTTGAATGATGAATCATTCAAAGCTTTAAAAAAAAAAAAAACGTGGGAATGTTTTAATTTCATCACCCTGCGCTGACGTATTGGCCTACGCATTTTGAGGGCATCCTAACGTTTCTGTTTCTCTTCCTCCATAAAAAAAAAAAAGAAAAGCTGCACCCGTTTGACAACAGCGTGTAATTCCTGGTGACAAACGTGGAGAGCGGTGCGCCCCGGAGGCCCGCTTTACTCTTATCATTATCCTCGCAATGCCGGAGATTAGACACAGCAACCCAACTCTCTCACAGCAGCGGGCCTCAGAGCGAGGATTAACACAATGACTAATCACTCAACTCACTGGACACAAAACATACAGTACCCATTCATAGTTTGTCACAAAGTGTTAATGAAAAAAAAACTGGCTCTAATATTTGCTCGTGGCATTAAGTTGAACAATTTGCACAATAGTGCTTTTTAGAAATATTCAAATTACAGAGTTGAAGTGTTTTGTCATGATTCAGAAGGCGTTTTAAAGAGATTTAATCATGATTAACTGTTCATGGTCCCTTTTTAAATGGTGTGTTCATGTGTATCCTCTGAACCGTGATGACGGTCATCTCTTAACAACTTTCAAATGGATTGCCGTGCAATTTATTACGGACGTTTATGCTTCCCACAGGATGGATCGTTAAGTTTTTGTGCATGTAAGGACGCTGATGTTATTTCCCAGAGTGCCTGTCAACAACTCCCAATGTTGGACGCAGTAACAGTCAAAAGTGACACTTGTTGATTCTTCCTGCTCTATTGAGCTCAAGTTGTCTCCTCCATAATGCCTCTATCGCAGGAAGATATTTAAGAAAAGTTAGTTAGTTGACAATGAAATACTGATATTTACTGATATTTACTGGTGCTGTATACTTCAAAAATCTCAAAGTTTACATCCTTTAAGACCAAACAACCCCAGAATGTACAGGAAACACACTTATTCGCATTATAAGAATTCTTTGCAGTTGATTCCTTGAACACTTTTTTCCCCACAATCCTCACATTGGTTCATTCAAAAACATATTTATATAAGCAATGCATTTCTTATTATGTGGCATGAAAAGAGGGAAAAAAAGGGCCGTTTTTTACTGCGACCACTTTGATGTTTGTGCCGTGTTGTTTGCCAGAGAGATGCCGTGCACTGCAGGCCGGCCTTATTGATCTATTGTCTGGGAACGGAGCAAACCATTTTGCTTTTTCTCTTTCACTTTGATCCTCCTTTTTCACAAGTATCCGTTAGCTTTATGAATACTGATCGCTGCTCTCCGCCCAGTCCACCGGAGGGGGCTGTCAAGGAACCCCAGGGACAGGGAGAGTGATCTGGTGAGGAAAAAAAAACACACACACACACACAAACAATTGCCGCTCTGGTTAAAATTGAGTCGACGAGACAAAATGTGTGCAGTAGAAGCGGCACGGCTTTTCTCATCGCAGCCGACGGGGCGTCAACAGATCGTTCATTATATATACCTCCTGCAGAGGGGCAGAAGGTCCAGGTATATAAATGATGAAGGCCATTACTTTGTATTAACAGGACAGAAGGAAGTCTGTTCTTTAACTCAGGGCACCTGTTATGACTGTTACCTAACCACGTAGCAGGAAACACCGCTCCCTTTGTGGTTTTCACTGTGTGTGTGTGTGTGTCTGTGTGCGGAGCCTTTTTTTTTCCTGTTATAGATCTGGACGACGTGACTCTGGTGCCTCAGTGCCTGAGCACTGTGTGTGTGTGTGTGTGTGTGTGTGTGTGTGCCGAGGATATGAGCTGATTGTGAAGCTCATAGGTCATCCGGATGCCTGCACAGTCTGACACTATTTGTGTGTAAATCAAATCCGCTTCTTGCAAAGAGCTGCTAAAGTGGAAAATGAGTTATATGGGGGAAGGGGGAAGGGTGTGTGTGTGTGTGTGTGTGTGTGCGTGTTGCGTCTGTGTGCGTTTGTTTGCGAGCGTATTTATTTCAGGATTTTGCTTACTCTTTGATTTTCGCTTGTTTTTTGAGTTTTTGCCCCCCTCTCGCTCAAGGCTCAGCGCGTTGAGTGAAGATGCAGTGCCCGTATCTGCCTGCATCAGCACAAGTTTATGCAAATCCACGCACACACACACACGCACTCACACACACACACACGCACCGGCGTGCAGGCAGAAATCACACGCACACGCTCGAGATTCCCCGGGTCTCAATCTCACGGCCCACGCGAAACCGGCTCGAGATGTCGAGATAATTAGCCCGAAAAAAAAAAGGTTGTAATTTAAATGTCCGACCATGTGACAAGAAAATCAGATAAGTGGACGAGGGAAAGTTCAAGCACGGAATCAAAATCTAGCTCCCGGCTAGCCGGCGATTATAGTCCAATCATAATCTTCCGGCAAGGAGAGGCGGAGGAGGGGGGGGGGTCCAGACTTCAACAAGTGAATATGAGAAGGCCCGATAGTCCATCAGCAGGCACAGAGGGGGGGAGATGCTCGCTCAGGGCCTCGGCGCTCGACGGGCTCAGCCATCTGCGGCGTCTCGCAGAACTCCTGCGGTTTCCGTGAGAAGTCGTCGGGGGGGGGGGGGGGGGGGGATTCTGCGAAGAATGCAAAATTGTACCGGCGAGCGCCGTGAGGTCGGCGGAGCGCCGCCGAGCGCCGGGCTCTTTGTGGAAATGTGAACGTCTGTGTACGGGAGAATCAATTAGAGGGCCTGACGATCCCAGAGTAATGTGCCATTACGCAGCGTGAGCCCGGTGCGCCGCCTGTCTGGGTGTGCGTTTGCGTCAAGCGGGGCGCGAGCGCCGACCTAAAACATCAGCAGCATGACGTCCGGAGCAGACGGAGAGATCAGCTGCTCCCACTTTTAGATACCACTCTCGTCTACATTTTTGGACACCTGCAATGCTCTTTCGCCGGCTGCCGTTTCAACATCCGTCTCCGGAAGTGAATCCATCTGGCTGAAAGTTTGCGTGTGTGCGTGTGTGTGTGTGTGTGTGTGGCAGGACTTCAGTAGGTGAGATGGGGTCGCTGGTAATTATCTGCACACAGATCCGTCGTCTGCTCGCAGCCTTTCATGTGCTTTGACCTCAGGATTGAAGTCAACACTGTGTGTGAGTGTCTGTGTGTGTGAGAGTCATGCGAGAGGCCCTGCGTCAGTGTGCGAGGATGAGAAAGAGAGAGAGAGAGAGAGAGAGAGTGTGGCCATTGTGTGCTCTGCCGGGCCGATGATGCTATCGCGATCTACTGACTGGGTTATTGTAGCGCCAGAAGACCTGAATGGATCAGTTACTGGTGTGTGTGTGTGTGCACACCGGGTGCTGCGCTGCTGGAGATGAGCTACAGCTAACACTTATGTATGCTCGTCTTGGAAGATGAAACGTTCTTTGTCTGGCCCTGGCAATTAAAAACAAATATTAAAATGGTTGTTGATTTAGTTTGGCTGTCAGATGTCAACGGGATGGTGGAAATGAAACGATACACATCTGCAAACCAGTTAAATATGAAGCCACAACACTGGAACCAACCAGTTGACTGAATACTCGATGAGACTGAATGGAGAGCCATGAGGCTCCACAATCAGCAGGAAATGAATTGAAATAAGCATGAACCTTCTAGTCAACAAACACAACAAACAATAATCTGTCGATAAACAAACTTATGTTCATCACAAGCACCATATCGTGGATAACTAATGCGAAAGCAAGATGGATTAAGCGTCGCTACGCTGCTGGCGCAGGATGCTAATATGAGCTACTTTGAATTAGCCAGAACGTGTCATAAATGATCAATTCAACCAATTTGCATAAAATCAATAAAAACAAACCGTTCTTAGTTAGCACACCGGATAGAGAGGGAAAAAAAAATAGACAATCAATCATTTAGTTAAAAAAAAAGACAACTTTCAGTTTTTTTCAGCCCAAAATGCAGATGACGCTGCTGCTCCTGTAAGAAAAATACATTCCTGCTCTAGACGATGGTGTCAACTTGAGCTTGAACAGTTTGACCTCCAGCATCCCGCATGGAGGCTCCTCGCCGCCACCCTTCACTCATTATCGCTTACGCATCACAAAATGAATGAAGAATAAACAGGACGTGTTGCACACATGCAAACTATATAAAATCTACATTTCATAAACGTGTAAACAGCCTCATTTGCGGTGGCTTTCCGTGGTCGTGAGAGGAAACGTGTGTGTGTGTCCTTCAGGCCGTCAAATTGGTTGTACAGTATTTTAATGCGTATTAAAAACATGTGGCTGATGGCTCTATTCGAGACGGCTGTGCACGTGTGTGTATACATGCGCGCGCTTGTGTGTGTGTGTGTGTGTGTGGATACATGCGTGTGTGTGTGTGTGTGTGTGCGCATAGACCCATGTGAACAAGTGATTTATGGGCTGTTTTTAATCAGGCGGTAGAAAATGTTATTAGACAGCCTTCTCGCACTCACCGCCGCCTGCAAATGAGCTCGGCCCCCGCTGCACCCTGGGAAAGCCTCCTGTAATTAGTTCTGGGAACTCACCTGTTACTGGGAGGGAGGGATGGAGGGAGCGAGGGAGGGAGTAACAAGCAGATAAACAAACAGAGAGGAGAGAGTCTGGGGAGGAGGTGAGGGAGGTGAAGGGGGGATAAAAGGACGAGAGAGGAAGAGGAGGAGGCTGACCTCAACCCCACCACAGCTGTGGGTTCGCTGGTCTTCTAACAAGCTTTCCCAGCACATATTATGGTCTGGTGACGCTGCACCGTGGTCTTCTATTTCCTCTCCAGCAGATCCTCCTTCACTCTCTTTCACTGGTCATATAATACCGCCATCGCTCAGAGAAGAGTACTGTCTGAAGGAGAATAGTGACTTATTAACATTAACCTGACCCGCTAATGTATTGTTCTCCTATTGTTTATTGTTTGGAGGCGTATCTTTTCTAAGTAATATTAGCTCTGAAAACAGATCCATATCACCACAGGGAGAAGCAGCCACCGCCACGACTTTAATATCGTCATTTATCAACTTCCAGTGAAACATAATATGAGTATTTATGAAAGTATTGTTCAGATGTAAACACACTGTGCTATCAAGTTGTTGTGCATGGATGGCAAATTGTAATTCAGAAACTAATAAAACATGTAATGTAATGCAGCAGTGATCAATATTTGAGTATTAACAATGGATCAAAAACTCAATGTGAAGAGTGTCAGATAACTGTGAACATGTTTTAAATATATTTCCACATTGAGCTAACTTGTAACAACAAACTCTTTGTCTGTAACACAATAACATTTGAAATCAAGATGTTGTCTTGCATATGCAAAATGTATTGATTTCCTGTTCTATTTCAAATATATATTTATATTTTTTTATTTACCCAGTATTGTATAGTATTGTGTGACCTCATGTGACCTCATGTGACCTCATGTGACCTCATGTGACCTCATGTGACCTCATGTGACCTCCCTGCTCACTGAGCCTTGATGAACTGACTGGAGATGCTGGCCACATGCTCTCCAGAGAGCACCGCCTGAAAACCAATAGCCATACACTCACGTACACACACACACACACACACACACACACACACACACACACACACACACACACACACACACACACACACACACACACACACAGTGCTTCTCCGACACTCCTGACAGGCCAGTGAAAACATTATGAAATATTCAGGAAATCTCACTGTGGTTTCTACCTGTCTCGGCTTTTCTCTGTGTGTGTGTGTGTGTGTCTGTGTGTGTGTGCGTGTGTGTGTGGTTTTGCATGAGCATGAAGGCAATACCGTGTGTGTGCGTGTGTGTGTTTGTCTGTCTGTGTGTGTGTGTGTGTGTGGTTTTGCATGAGCATGAAGGCAATACCGTGTGTGTGTTGGAACCAATCCAGACGTGTCCTCCTCATAGACATCTTCATTGTAAATGTGTGTGTGTGTCTGTCACAGTTGTGTGTAAATGTGTGTGAGCAAAACACACCTTTAGTCCGCGTTGCCTCGCGCTTCCATCAAGCATGTTTCCTCCTAAATAGACGAGAGCACAAACTCTGAGCCAGACGTTCGGCTTCTCTATATCACGCCCCATTTAACAGGCCTGCGTTTGTTCTTCCTCTCCTGCGACACCAGGAGACACTTACCAAGGCAGTTGACCTTTTGCTGACCTGATGCACAACAGCTATCCTCTGCAGACCTTTTCCTGTACATCCATTAGAGCGGCGCGTCACACAGCTTTGTCTGTGGATAATCTTTCTCAGAAATACGTTTGGTGAATCTCTTTGCTTCATGGATGTGTTATTGAACTAATACACGTGTTGAATAAAAGCGTTGAGACACAGTTAACAGGCTCTCAGCCGTTTCCCCTCTCATGGTAGCAAAGCACTTTTTCGCAACTGACGTTTTTTATGCTTTCAGCTGATCAATAAACATCGACTTGACCATGTGACGCCAGGCTAACGTAGCTTAGCATAAAGGCGTGACGCAGAACGCGATCCGCCCACCAGCGCCTCTGGAGCTCAGCAACCGATTGTTTATTGAATCTGTACAAAGTGTGTAAAAACGTCACACAGCTGCTTTTACGGGGGTTTTGTGCCAGACTGTTTCTTGGCCGGGACCGGTTTACTTCCTGGAACCTCCGCCGATTGCTCGGCAACTGGGTGTTGCCAAGAAAATATTTTTATTCTAATCAAATTGTCGTATTTCCATTTGATGTACGTATTATGTACGGCGCCAGCGGGAAAATAAAAATGTCCTCACATTAAATCAAGAAGCAGGAATTAGTCGCGTTGCAACACATCTGCATAGAAGTGTTTTTTTACCTACAGGGTCAAAGACTCGTGATAATGATGCAAAACAAGTCCAAACTCTGTCTATTGTAACGTCGCTTTGTCGTGAATTCAAACTTTTCCTTTGGCAGGCGTTTAATTCCACAGTGTCTCGTATTAAATAAAGAGATTGTAGCTCCGGCGCGCGGCGGCGGCTCGTGACTGATGACATTTAGCTGCAAGAAAGCAGCACGGGGTTGATGTCGGGTGAATGTCATCAACGCTTTTGTGACGTACGTGTTTGGCTTCACTTTGGGGGGGATTACGTGGGACTATCAGAGGAAACAAACATATTTTTATAAGCAGCGCTGATTTTTTTTAAAAATTCCTCCAAAAAAGTTGCCATTTTTGAATACACCGTGCTTCATCGATTTAACCTTTCTGCTAATGCGCACCTGGGGCACATTGCTGGGTGGGAAAAAATGCCAGGGCGGAGGAGCAACACATCCATGTAATGGGATTACACTGATCTACTATAAAAATGGTAACTATAATAATCTCTGCTGCTGTGCAAATAGCTCAGTAATCACATAAGTAGTTGACAAAAATATTAACGTGGGATTAGAGACGGGAAGGCCATGGAGGGGGGTATTTAGCAACATCAAATAGTAGATTGGACTGTTTGGAGATGATGTGGAATGGATTATAATGTTTTCAACATGTGCACTGTACCTGTATTATTATTAAAAAAACTCGTAACATATAGAGCTATGTTATATATTACATTCAAATATAGTTACGATAAGAAAAGACAACTTTTAATAATAATTTTCTTGCGAACTATATATTCTTTTGTTCCTTTTCATAAACCAATATACCAGTAACACATACATGAACATTTGATACATGTTCCCGATGGTTTTCTGTATATTATACCTTTTTAAATCATTCAAATATACCTTGTGGTTGAGGAGATAATCCGAATTTAGTACGGGTTTATTAACCATCCAGAAAACAGAGCTTGATGCCGTCAGGTTAAATAGTTTGAGTGCTTATGTCTACAGATAAATCTTTGTTCCTAACCGCATGGACTCGCCTCTTGTGTTGATCCGCTTGCATCTAACGCAGCAGATGGATTACTGGCGTCCGTCAGTGCTCATGATGCAACGTCCGAGACCCCCCTCCTCAAAGACGGGAGCGATGGCCGAACACGGCCCCTCCGTCCCGAACACATGTCGCGTGGCGCTCGTTAGTCCCCGCCATTCTGAGAGGTCCATGAATCACAGCCATCTGGAGCGCTCTCAGTGCTGCAGAGGTCTCAAAAGCCCCGCCCCCCCCGCACTCCCTACACCCTGGCAAACAGCCAATCAGAGAGCAGATCCCGTCACGGCTGAGCTGCGAGGAACCGAACACACAACCTTCATTATTAAAACTTCCCTTTTGGGTTTTCGCGGAGATGAGGAAAAAAAAAAAGAAAAAAAGACTAGAACTTAAGTACAGATGCAGATTTTTAATCACAGACAAACCGACTGATGTCATTTGCAAAAGCTAATAAGGTTTTCCTCCAGCACACAGCGCAGCCTCGGGGTTAAACGGCCTCATTTAACCCACAGTGGTTGTTTTTAACTGCAATGACGCGATCCATTTCAGTGACGGCCGTTTCTTTTTCTCTTTCAATCTGGAGACTTTTCTGAGACGTACTCAAGGATGGTGTCACGTGTTCCTTCAAAACTATTTGGAGCCCTTGAAAATGCACAAAGTGAGTCCTTTGAGGACAAATTCCACGTTCTTGGTTCTCTTCAGAAAGGCGGTGTGAAGTTCTGCAGAAACGTCAGCAGGATGAGTTTTCCAAAAAAATGAACCTTGAGTTCCGAGTTTTGTGGTCAAGGTCGTAGGAGCGTGAAGGAAGACGAGAGCAAATTACTTCAGTGTCATGGAGGAGAATTGTGGATTTTGTGCTCGTATGTGAAGAAATTAAAAAAGGTTTTTGAAGCCTTTTGTGGCTCCAGAAGGAGGAGTGTGAAATCTCATGAATCGCCTCCAGTGATGTCATCTGGGAAAAAGGCTACATGAGCCGTTACTAACTCCATTGGTCTTCAAGTTGCATTGTGGGTAATGTAGGAAGAATGATTGAAATGACACTAGTTTCTTTCTTTTGTTTTTTTTCTTTTGTCATCCGCCTCGTACATATTTCATTTTACGTTGGTAACTTTGTAAAAGGTTTAATATCATATAGGTGGAGGCGTCAAATAAGCCGAGTAGCTGCACTGTGATATTCATTTATCTCTGTTATGTTTGTTTATTTTCTCATGGTGTTGTTTGTGACAAAATGAATAAATCCCCGACAAATCAAAGAGATATCTCGGTCGTGAGCGTGAGGATCTCGCGTGAGGATCTCACAGCAGTGCAATATCTCTTCAACAGAAGTTTCTTCCTTTGCCAGCAAGCTCTCCCCAGTTACAGCCGCTCCAGCAGTAAATCACTGACGCATGTTTGCACACATGTATTCCAGCGAGAGCGGCGATGTGCATCTGCAGCCGGTGAGGCTCCGCCCCCCTGAGCCCAGAACTTGAGCCCAGACCTGTGCGCACTCCGATGAATCGGTTATCTAAATTGGACGGGAATGAGCAACAACATGCAGCTCTTGTTGTTTTTGATAGTTGATGGGATGGGAATACATTATGCTAATGCTCCTATAGATGTGACTTTAAAAGCTGGAATTAAAAATGTGTTTTGAGCCGTCTGATTCATGCGCGTGACACTAAATATATGTGTGTGTGTGTGTAAACGGATATTCAGATGAACACCTGTAGCGCTCACTGGGCATGAAATGGCTTCTCCGCTCGCACGCCCAGACTCTATTCCGGTGTTTGCTGTGTGCTCTGCATGTTTTCAGGCGGCGAGCTCGCGGTTGAGCAAACAGAGCACAAGCTAACTGACGGCTAGCCCGCACACAAGGACGGTTAGCGCGTAATTTATCCTCCGCGCTGATGGCTCCGTCGACGTTTGTAGACGGCACAAGTGGAAACGGGGGAGATATCCGCATTAAGATTGTGCGAAAGAGGCTGAGCGTCAGTGAAAATCCTTGTTTGATGTGACATATTGATATTGTCCCGGTCCACCTGGATGCCGTTACACAGAGTGAAACCTGGGAAGGAGAAAGCAACGAGGCAGACGGATACACTTTCAGCCACGAGCGAATCCCCTTCCTCCCTGCCGCCTCCCCTCCTCTCTGGGGAAATCACCGACGGCGGGAGAGAGGAGACATGTTGTCTTTTCCCTCCACCTGTGCCCTCCTCAGCTCTACCTTCGGCATCGTAATAATCCGCCCCATCTGCCCCAATCAAACTTTTCCCTCTTCCTCCCTCTTTCGTGCAATCCATCCTTTGTCTGACTTTGCACTGCCCTCCTCCTCTTCCTCCTCCTCCTCCTCCTCCTTCTCCTCTTCCTTCGTCCATCGCCTTTTTGTCTTTTCTCTCCCTCAGTCACATCCCCATCATCCCTCCATTATTATCCCCTCCCCCCCTCCACCCCCCCCCCCCCCCCGGACTCTCCATCTGCCTTTCCCCCAACAGGCCGTTATTGATCAGCTTAATCGGAGGCGTTGGAATGCAATTCCACCTTTTCTTCTCCGCTCGGCGGCTCCGCGGGCCATTCGATAACGTTTAGATGCTCGGATGCAGATATGGCTGCGTCGGTTGTCGGCGACAAAGAGGGAGGGAGGTACGGCGCTAATGATGAGCCGCTGCCTTCACGCTCTCTCGGCCTTTCTCTTTGCCGCCTGTCAAAAACTAAATCTCTCATTCTCTTTCGTTCTCATTTTCCCTCCTCAGCCTGCGTCTGGTTTTCTTTCCCCCGCCTTTGTCTTATTTACCCATCTGAGTCAGTGAGTGTGTCCCTGATCCCCTTCTTTCTCTTCCTATTCTTCCCCGTCTTCCTTTCTGCTACCTACAAATATTCCATGTCTCATCGTCGCTGCGACGGGATCCTGTGTTGATATTCAAATAATTCTCTTTCGGGGAGATAAGAGCCTTTGTCTCTCATCCTCGGTGTGTAGACTTTAATTCCCCCTTTCTGCACATGAACTAAATCCCAGACTCGTCGCGAAAACCGACTTCTGGAAAAATGTTTTCCCCTCAATCAGCAACTTTTGTGCATGTACCCTTGAGCGAGACATTTAATCCCTCGATTTGCTCAGTGCCCAGCAATGCATGATTAACAGGGTCTGGGCCTTCTCACAGGTATGGGAGCCTTTTTCAGTGTTATGATGCAATACACTTCCACAAACTGGCATCTGGGAGCTGACCAGTGCGGCCACAGAACTGCCTCATAAACACATGCGGAAACCTCATTTGAACTTTAGTGTGAAAAGACAAATCCTGCCTCCACATGTTCCCAAGCTGTAATGCTCAAGATGTGAACGGCTTATTCTGCGGCGACGTATTTGTATTCACTTCATCGTGTCCTCACTTTCCCTCAGGCCTGCTTTATCGCCTCCTTTTAAATAAATATTATTTACATATGTTATGTTGTGACAGCTCCCAGGCAGCAGATGTGCACTTGTTGAGTTTGCACCTATAATCCAAGCGACTGCATAACAGGAGCGAGCGAGTAGTCGTCTCCTCTTGCAGGCTGACTTGGAGACATTCCTATCTTCATCAGCAACAAGCCAACGTGTAAATTGAAAAAAGGTGATGTGAATGTACATTAAAAGTCGGGTTACAAGCCGCTACTACCTTCAGTGGGTGTCCCCGCTGTCGCGGGCAGTAGCAGCAGCAGCTAGCAGGGAGCTAGCAGCAGCTAGCAGGGAGCTAGCACCAGCGCTCGCTTGCTGCAGGGGAACACCCACAGACGATAGCAGCGGCCTGTAACCCGACTTTTCAGTATTCATGATCTGTCTAAGTCAGTTCTTGCTGCTCTGAAAATATCTCAATGGCACGTGAACCTCTGAAACCCCACATCGTACATCAAGAGCGGCTTGATATCATTACCGGACTGCTTTGAAAACAGGCAGTAAACACAGTGGAATGAAGGGTGAAACGCCTCATGTGTGTTCTAGTTTGATGCGCAGCGGTGAGCCCTCGAGCCCGCACCTTTTGGCTTCCAAGAGAGTCCGACTGAACCTCTGAAGCGCTGCTGTACTCGGCTCGGCGGGAGGGCCGGCCGGGCGCCGGATGGCGGGCTGAGTCCTCGCAGCGAGGCAGGAAACAGGTGTGCCGGCGCACGTTGATCCTAATTCATGTGAATGCCTCTGAGAAGTTCCTGTCTGCTCGCATCAAAGCGCACGCGGCCTCTTGTTGCCTCCCCGCCTCCGGTGATTAGTCTGGCTCGCTCAATTTAACAACCGGTTTAATCCCGTATGCTGAACCCCACTGAGCGGCCGGCGCGGATAGCGGAGGACGGCGTTCACGCGCGTGGGTCGGTTGGTGTGCGGGTTCACTGTTAATGGGGAGGTTGTTCTTTTGACAGCTTTCGTTTCCCTGTTGTTTTAACTCCAGCTCTTCTTGTTTTGCCTCGGCGCTCTGGCTCTTTGGCTCTTGGGCTCTTGGGCTCTTTTGATTTCACACTTCTACATTTCTGTTTGGCAGGCAGCGGCGGCGGCGGCGCAGCGGATTGTCCTTGAACCCGGCGTTGCCTCTGAATCATTTTAACTCCTTTCACAATTCGTTACTTCTAAACAAAAGCACTCACTAGTTCTCATCTCGGTAACCTTTAAAAAAAGAAGAAAAAAAACCTTGTCGAGGGATTTCTGACCGAGCCCTCGTCCTCCCTTACAACTCTGCCCCTTCTTTCACACCGGCGCCATAACACGTAGTGACACTGTTGCTGCTGCTGTCGGCCACTCTGCTGTTCCCCGCGAGCAAAGTGGGATTCGGTATCTTGCTCAAGGGCACCTCTGCGGAAAATGTTAAGGGAGCGGAAAGCCTTTCTCACTCAATTCCCCCACATAGATTTTCCCCGCTGGTCGCGGCCTGAATAAGGCGACCTTGCTGTAACAAGCTCACTGCTGAACCTCCAGGCCACGGTCCCACTGTTCCACTGTCCCCAGACTGTGACTGCAAGGTTCACAGGAAGGACGACGCTTGGTGTGTGTGTGGAACTGTGTGTGTGTGTGTGTGTGTGTGTGTGTGTGAACTCTCTTTACACAAGTGTCTCTCCACTTGCCTTTTACGGCTCTTTTGCCTTTCTGTGTGCCGGTATTTTAGATCAACGTAATGGCTTGTAATTTGAGTCTTATGTTTCCTCCGTGCTACAGAGTCATGAGTGATAATAACACTGACTTTGACACTGGATCCAAGGCAACTATTGAGCATTAAAACACACACACAATTTTTTTTATACATATATATCTGAATGTGTCCTCTTTCTCCTTGACTGGTATGTCTATTTTATTTATGAAATACTTTGCTTTCACACACCGTGTTAACTTCCGAACATGTGCAGAAGCAAATTACTCGCATCCCGTAGAAAACAGGCCGAGCGAAGCTCACTTTGGACAAACTAATGTTGTGGTGGCTCAGTTGAACTGTCAGTTAAACCGGTCGAGTGTAACCCGGCCCCAAAAAACAGATCCACAGGAATCATGCCGGTGCCGTACTTCAGATGTATTCTTTAAGGTAGGACTTCAAACACGTGCTCCCAGTGAGCTCAGTCTTTATTCGTTTGAGGAACATTGTTTTCGTGAAAGTCGAGGCGGATACAGGCGAGATGAAGCGGACGGAGAGGTCATTCCACAGGCGCGAAGTATTTCTTCCAGAAGTATTGTTTTCGACATCTCGTTCCTTTTCTTCTTCCCGCTCACCTTGCCACATGTGAGTTTGTCTCTTTGTTTGTTTTGGATTTTGTCCTTTGATCTCGTCTGTCTGTCGTTTCACCCCCCCCCCCCCCCCCCCCGGGGCCCCCGGCAGGTTGAAGATCACATGACTTGGGCCCAGCTGGCCTCTTCTCTGCCCCTGGGCCAGCCAGGAGGGAGGCTGGAGGGGGAGCTGTCCAGCTGCCAGTGCTGAAATGCCACAGCACACTGGCAGCAGCAGCAGCAGCAGCAGCAGCAGCAGCAGCAGCAGCAGCAGCAGCAGCAGCAGCAGCGCTGTCTGTGGTGCTGAAACCAAGCTTCCTTCAGAGACCCTCAGAGACGGAAAAGGGTCGGGTTTTTTGGTGCACGTGGTGTTCCTTTCTCAATCGAGCGACAAAGGCAAGGAGCACAGGGGCGCTGGGAAAAAATATATGTTGTAGGAGAGGCTTTAAAGATTTGACAGGAATGTGTGACTGACAGGAATACAGCATTTCAAGGCAGGCAGGTGAAACGAGCAAGAACATGTACCTCGCGACTCGGTGACACAAGAACAACTCCCGGCGAGAGCACGCCCATTTGTGTATTGAACCGAGTATATATGTGTGTGTGTCTGTGTGTATGTGTGTGTGTGTGTGTAGCGTGAGAAAGTCACAAGGTGGAGCGGTGTGTGTCGCTTCCAGCCTGGAACGAGGGGAAGAAAGGACGACTTTAAGGGTGTCGCATTGTGGCGCTGTGTCCTCAGTTTGACACGACAGCCTTCCGCCATCATATCTGATCTCTGGAGTGAAAGGTTTTAACCTCGTGACATGCTGCCAGGAAAACAGAGGGAACATCGCACTGCTCTCCAACCCTTTTACGGGTTTGTCTCAAAAGTGAGGCTCTGAAAGGGATTGTTGAGGGGTTTAAGAGCCGAACTGAGCTGGCATTTTATTTATTTTTTTACTTTAGACATACTGGAAGCAGAAATTGTAGAAATAAGTCGGCATGCACCTGCTTTAAAGCAAGTTTCTCACTGTTTCACAACTTTGCCGGCCATAATTTGTCCTAATTTGTCCAGGATATACAAGTTGTAAGCTCACAAAAGTCGCTCTTTCTGGAAAACTAGATCCACTTTTACAAAACATGCATTTGGAGTGTAATCTTTCACGTCATTTACTCCACTGCAAAGAAGAGAAGGATGCCATCAGGAGGAGGGAAGGACAGATTAGCCCCCCGCTGCTAATCAAACACACAAGATGCCATTAGCGTTGACTTTAATTCACTTTGAACCAACGTCACTTCTTACCAGAAATCTGTTATTTTTAACAACGCCCTCTTAGATTTTTTTACAAATCACGACCGGAGCCATTTGTGTTGTGTCATCGCGTCGCCACGGCGTCAGCAAAACATCATTTTCAGATGTATTTCCGTCTTCAAGGAAAACGTCAAAGCTGTGTAATCGGCTCAGCCCGTTTGATTTGACTTGTTTTTTTTCTTCCCGCCTTCTGCCAAAATCAAAAGTCTCTATGATTACCATAATCACACAAATCTGACAAGATGTTTAATCAAGATCAAACAGGGAAGAGATTAGTGTTTTCATTCAGATGCTAGTCTTTTGCACTATGAGTGGATACGTGTTCGTGGCGGAGGTAATCCATGAAAAATTGGTGTTGCCGAGCTGTTTAACGCCTCAGAAAGCCACGCACGCAATTTTTTATTCCTAAAGCTGTGAAATGGGATGATACAAAAAGGGGGAATTTAGTGAAAGTGTAGATTACCAAGAGACTAAGAGAGAGCGGAGTAGGACTTCATTAATGTTAAAGTTCTTGTTTGAATGTTTAATTATACGCCTCGGTGGTTTCTAAGCTCGTAACTTTCAAATAGAATCTGGCCGTTGAGTCCAGAGACACACAAAACACTTTTTATGTTGTTCAATACAACTTTACGCGGACGCAATAAACGTCACGGACAAAGCGCGACTCTCACTTTCGCAGTGAAACGCAACCCCCTTAATCGCGTTTGGTTTTACGAGGATTATTTCATTGCGTCCTGTCGTAAAGCAGCAGAATGATCTGCGGCATTTACTTTAGAAATGACAGCCCCCCGCCGGCGTTGATCAACGTGAAAGCGGCCAGTAAAAGTTGAGGAAAACGTGCAACAAACAGCTGACAGCGGCTGTAAAGAAAACCCAAAGCTCGTCAATCAGCGTCATCACACGCGATGAAAGCCTTGTTTGTGGACTCTCGATGCGCGTGCCGCTACGGGACTGAAAGAAAAAGTCTGTTTTCCAAACTTCAAGCCCTTAAAGTTGCACTTATTTTTGTTGCATTTCAATCCAATTACCCGTCTCTCTCTCGTGTTCAGCCTGAGAATCTGTGCGAGCAGAACTCGGTGACGTGGCGGCGTGAGGTTGAGCCGACAGGATCGCATCTTCATCTCGAAGCTCACAACAACAGAAAAACCTCCACTTAATCAACACCCGCCCTCAGCGACGATGAAAGAGAACTAAACCAGCGCTTTGCAAGAGGGCCGCACGCGAACACACAGCATTTTGTAACCCGGGAGTCGTACAAACAACCCGTGCATGCCACTTGAAAGGCAAACAAGTGACGCAAGTGACCAAAAAAAAAGCAGATGCTCTTCATTATAATTTGCATTTACTTCAATCAAACCCCCCAAAAAAAACATTTTATCCTTTTTTTTTGCTCTGAAAACACTCCAAGTTGTTTGAAGCTTGACCCTTTGTGTGTGTTCTCTTGCAGGAACCCCTGCGGTACTTGCTGGCATCGTTTGCTCGGTTAAAGCTCTTTACTTTGTAGCGCTGACGTAGGGATCCCACGTCACACCGTCTCTCTCTCTCTCTCTCTCTCTCTCTCTCTCTCTCTCTCTCTCTCTCTCTCTCTCTCTCTCTCCCTTCTTGTCCGTGCGTCGCAGCCACCGCAGACACAAACTCGCTCTCCTTGTCATCTCACCCACCTCCCACTTCAAGCCCCTCCTCCCCCCCATCCCCATCGCTCCCACCTCCCTCGCCTGCGCCCGCTGGAGAGCGTGGAGAGCCGCTACAGAGAGGTGAAGTGTCGGGAGTCAAACGCGGCACTAACCACGGCCGGCTCAAGGGCAAGCGCTCGCACTCAGCCGAGCTTAAACACCTGCATGTGGCCGCTGGGGATGACTGCCCCCACTTCTCCACACACACACACACACACACACACACACACACACATTACACCACCACCCCTTCAAGCCCCCTCTCTCCTCCTCCCCCCACCCTCATCCTCTCCAGCTCGTCATTAGCATATGCGGAGACAGATGAGGCCGAGCGTATGCATGCATATTTATTTTTTCGGGGTGCTGAAGCTGTTGCCGGGACTTTGAGCGCTGACCCTGAAGTGGTGTTCACTTTTTACATTAACCCAGACACGCAAACACGTGAACACGGCCCGCGTTCTCCAATTACCTAGTCAGGCGTGTGCGTCAGGAGAGGTTACTCGTGTTTGTGCGTTGGAAAGGTGTCGTGGGCGAAAATTGCACGACGCCCGTTTGACAAGTCCCCCTTCCCCTCCCCCCCTTTGTTTGTTTGTTTGTTTGTTTCTCCTAAACAAGAACCAAAGCACCAAAAGTGAATGGGGTTATTGATGAGATTTTAAAGGGAAGCAATCGGTAAATCCTTTTATTCTTCCACTCCTTCAACAAAAAAAACCAACAACAACTTTTTTGGTATTTATTTATTTATTCAAGCTCAATGCAGTGGGGAATAGACAAGACTGACAAAACACAAGCAGATGAGGAAAACGTCTCTACCAATTAGCCAAAACATGCACAGCATTCAGCAATTAACACATTCTTCAATTCCAACACATGTTAATTATATTTGCATGTGTTACAATACAGTATTTAGTTGTGTTTGCATGTGTTACAATACAGTATTTAGTTGTGTTTGCATGTGTTATAATACAGTATTTAGTTGTGTTTGCATGTGTTACAATACAGTATTTAGTTGTGTTTGCATGTGTTATAATACAGTATTTAGTTGTGTTTGCATGTGTTATAATACAGTATTTAGTTGTGTTTGCATGTGTTACAATACAGTATTTAGTTGTGTTTGCATGTGTTATAATACAGTATTTAGTTGTGTTTGCATGTGTTACAATACAGTATTTAGTTGTGTTTGCATGTGTTATAATACAGTATTTAGTTGTGTTTGCATGTGTTACAATACAGTATTTAGTTGTGTTTGCATGTGTTACAATACAGTATTTAGTTGTGTTTGCATGTGTTATAATACAGTATTTAGTTGTGTTTGCATGTGTTATAATACAGTATTTAGTTGTGTTTGTATTGTGTCATCTGTTCCGTATCTGCATTGCTGTCATGTCGTGTCTTTGTCCCGTTTGCTTGTCACTGGATATGTCACCTCCACCTGCTTGGGATTTGTCTATACCTCTATTTGCAGCGCTTTGAGCTCTCAGGGCCACCGTACTTTTCATCAATACTCCTGCCTTCTTCAGTATGAGATGAATAGCAAAAAAAAACACACACAAAAAGACCAGAAGCAGGACAAGAGACACGGGACACTCTTCATGTGCTTGTGGAGGCCGGGTTGGCATTTAAAAAAAAAAAAAAAAACACCACAAAAAAACTTTGCAGACTCAACTCTCAGGCCCATTTTACCGTTTATCTGCTCCTCCATATAGAGCTTCATTCAGCGGCTGTCAAGTGAGTGAGGTAGTTCTGCTACTCAAGTGGATTTTTCGACAGCGAGGCATTGTCTGCTGCCAGCCTTGGGTGACAAAGCACGGGGCGACACCCACCGCATCGGCACTCTGAAGAGAGGCAAGAAGAAGGGACATGAATGGGCTGAATTGGTTGAAAGGTTTCTCTGATTTAATATAAATGAAAGGGGTCAGATTTAGATGGATGTAGCAAGAGCGTTTTTTTTTGTTTTTTTTTTGCCTTCCATTTCACGAGGGAGCGCTCTCACATGCGACGGAGGTCGCCGTCAGAATCACGACGAGCGCCGTATAGGAACAGATAAAAGCAACAGAGCGAGAAACAGAGGGGCGCCGCTGAGAGCGCGACACGTAATACACTATAATACACGATAATACACGATAATACTTCACTTAGCAAGTTGTGACGAGCAAAGGACAAAGGAGGACGCAGAGAGACTGTTCATCATTCATCTAAAATAAAACTCGAAGATGATAATGGAGACGCCCCCTTTTTGTCATTCAAGTGCATCTCAATGAGGAGCCGGCTTTTTTTTTCTGTCTTCTTTTAGCTGCTTTGTGAACAACGTGAGGGCTCAACGAAAGCACGATCACGTTTGTTTTGGAGATTGTAAGCACACATTGTGTTTACAAACAAAAAGCGAGAGTTAAGATACGGTGTATTGTTGGAAACACAATTTTCAAAGATGCTGCTCTATGCATTGTGACTAAATTGTGTAGTACGGTCGAGTACGAATACACACATTCGGCGCCGCTCATGTAGATTTGTTTCCTTCTCGATAACCAAAGCTCTTATTCATTTCTGTAAGCTTTCGAAAGCAACGTGCATGGGCTTATATATATATATGCATCGTGGAGAGAATCCATCTCAAATCACAACCTTATTGCGTTATCGGTGTCAAAAAGGCATGAGTCACTGGTGACAGACTTGTATTATCCTTATGCGGTAATACTGCCATTAGCCTAGGTGGTGACTCAGCAACAAACCCAGACGCCAGACACAGACATCACAACAAAAGCCAGGTTCTTTTTCTTGAATTTCAAAAGGTCGCTATCTATCAAACGTTGAAAGCTGTGTCCTCAATTTCAACAGACCTTTTTAGAAAAGTGTAACCGCTTGCAACCGCGCCGCCGCCACATGGATACCATCTCGCTTTGTTGCCTTCTGGATCTCGAGCCTCTGCGAGTCGGGTTTTAAATAAGAATGGAAATCAATGGTTCACTGCAAAACATGTTACCGGGGGAGTAACGCTCCTTTTCAGCCATCTTCTAAATCACCGTGTCCGTGACACGCAACATCACATGTTTACTGATTCCGACGCCGACGTTCACAATTTTCCTGCCGTGGCCATGTGATTGAAAGCTCGGGGGGGGGGAAGAGTTTGCTGAGAGGACGGACGTTTGCGAGTGTGCGGCGGAAAAATCCTCGTTCGTCACGGGAGGGCGCGCAAGACGGTAAACAGTCGGACGTGCAAATGATCAAAGCGCGAGTCTTGTACTGCGCTCTGACGCCGACATGCATAACACACGCGGACACGCCGACTCCTTACTCAACGAACGGACGGTGCAGCCCCGTCCTGCGGGGCCTCCATTAGCCCATCCATCAGAAAGAAATCACCGCCGCCGTAATAAATCAATCCAACAAGGTTCACGGCGCCATATGGCCTCGGCGCCCTCATGATATAATACGCAGGGTATCATTACCCTCTAAGCCCCAGCGTTTGTGTGAAGGGCCCCGTCGCATTGGCTGATGAAGAGGTGAGGCGTGCGGGCTACGAGGCCAAGGTGATGCCGAGGAGGAGGCGGGGCCTAGGCCAAGGTGACTTTAGGGCCACGTGCACAGGCTGAGGCTCAGAACACGGCTGATTTTCTACTCCAGCCGCCAGTAATACTCTCCTGCTCATTAGGCTGCAGTAGATTGGACGGCCTCGGGCGAGACGGAGAGAGAGTGAGAGTGTAGAGGGAATGGACTGAGCCAGTGTTTGTCTTCCAAGGCCCGAGATTAAGGTTTTTGGGGCTTGTTTGCTGCTTTTATGAGCTTATGAAATTGACTTATGGCTCCTGCAAGTGTCATAAAGGGACAACGGGCTGAGACAAGCCTGTGTACTCTGTAATTACTGTAAAAACCCCCCCAAAAAAAAGATTGTCATGAATTAGTAGAAGTTGATGTTTCTGTACACGCCGAGGACTTCTCGTCCCCGTTGGCTTAGAAAGACATCTTTTAAAATGCATCCTCGACCTCGGGAATATGTCCCGGTCCTCATTAATGTGTCAAATACATTGTGGGTTGAATGCGCCATGTGGGGATTTAGCCAGCCAGGAAGTTACCTAATGGGTAAAGAGCACTTTGAAAATGTGAGCCAGCAATGTGAGCTGTGTAGTATTTAGTCAAAGAAAAGTTTGACTGAATGGAAATAGATGAATTAAAACGCCTCAATTAGCGTTAGCTTGCTCCATCTGTCGTCGCTAGTCTGAGAAAAGCAGCGCTAGCTACTGAATAGTTTAGTGTCGTGCTCCAGTTTGTGTTTAGTAACCAGTGTTTCTTGCAGATGTAAATTATAGACTTTAGACAGTTGCATTCATGTATCAATACTTAATAATCCTGTAAAAGCACCTTTTGTTGTAAAAAAAGAAGTTTGACTGAATAGAAATAGATGAAGTAAAACTCCTCAATTAGCGTTAGCTTGCTCATCTGTTGTCGCTAGTCTAAGGAAAGCAGCGCTAGCTACTAAATAGTTTGGTGTCGTGCTCCAGTTTGCTGTTTAGTAACGAGTGTTTGTTGCACATCTCTTCAGATAGTTGCCTGTATTCATCAATACTTAATAAGAGCTCAAGAACAATCTTGTAAAAGCACCTTTTGTTAAAGAAAAGGTTAGAGCAGTTCCGGCTGAAGGAACTACACAATCTGTTCTGATTAAGGGATGTTTAACAAACGTACCGATGCATCATTTATAGCTTGTGAGTACAATTTAACATTCATGTCTAATTTAACAAGCGTTTAAGCATTACGACTTAATGTCCCATCAATTATTCAGACATCACCAGCGAAAAAAAAAAGTTGCCACTGCAGCGTTTTTGAAGGTCTGACTGTGGATTTACGGATGAATCAGAAACAACATAATAACTCAGGAATTATAACACGCATTAGTGCTCAATTATTAACTCCATGAAGGTTCGTGATCAGACTTTTTTTAAACCAAGGCTTTCTATAAATGCTCGCAAGATCTAACCTTGTCAGCGTCTGGAGAAAATATGACGCTTGCTGTATTTTTTTACGCGCCCCCAGATGGAGTTTATGGTCACCTTGTACTGTGCATATATAAAGAAACAAAGCATAACATTGACAGCTGGAAGATAAATTTGACAGCCAGTGAAATAAAAAAAAAAAAAAGCCAGTGAAATAAACGCAAACACCCGGCTGTCCCTCAGCACACACACCCATCTCCGCCTTGTCTCCCCCCCCTTCCCTCTCCAGTAGTGCCGCTTCTCCATCCGTGCCCTGCAGATGAGGCCGGACAAGTGTGACTGATTCAGATGCATTGAGTCGGGGGTCCCCTCGCAGCCGGCAGGCAGAACCTGCTGTCAAGTGTGCACGGGATGGATCGGACACGGGCGGCGAGCGCCGGAGACATTCGCCGCGAACTCCCCGTGAACCTCGGCGCTCCCTCGCTGCCATTTTTACACCCCCCCCCACCACCCCCCCTGTTAATACACACACACATGAACACACACTCGTCCTCCCCCCCGCGCGCTCCCTTCACCCACCCCCCCCCCTCCAAATGAATCACATCACGGCACACACATACTCTCCAGCGGTTTCCCGATGTAAGAGCTGTTAGAGCACTAATGGGTTCCGCCGGTTGACTATGTGTGCCGCATTTGACTGTCACTTAGCGCGAGCGGGAGTGACAGCGTGCCCGAGCGGCACCCTTGCCCCGCTGATGGAGTAGGTCAGGACCGGACAGGTGCCTGTCAGCCTGCACGCTCGGTTACAAATCGGCGGCGGAGGGAAAAGTGACGCTGACGGCTTAAAGGTGGAGTTATGATACACTGGCACACCTCCACTTCAGATCGGTCCTCGGGAGCAGAGGTCGCCGGTGAAACCGGGCCTTCGCTTCGATGAAAAGATGTTTTTGTTTTAGGTTAGTATCCGGAGCCGCTTTCAGCCGTTCATCTGAAACGGTTTGGACGACGTCGCCTCGTCGGCCTCGATTGTTCATCGCCACCGCCAGCGATTCAATTATCGGAGCGACGTGCCGTCCAATATAAAGCGCGGCGGCGGCGGCGCCGCTCGGAGCCAACGTGGATTTATTAACATTTCAAGGAACTTTGGGGGCTTTTTAAAAGGCGTTGCCAGGAACTACTGGAGCCATGAGCACCCATTTAAAAAGTCCTGGAAGCACAAACTGGAGTCCTGTCAAATAAAACGTGTGGATATTTACGCCGTAACCATCTTGATGGCCGTGACCTCGGTGTTGGTCGAGCTGTTTGTATGGACTTGATGTTGACAATAAAACTAAGTGAAGTGCTTTAAAAAAAGCAGCGGTTTAATCAAATAAAACCCGAGTCGAGCACGGGCGCGGCCGTCTCTGACGCGCCGCCATATGGCGCCGAGCGGCAGTTTGACCCCCTCTTTGCGTTCCAGATGAATCGGCACATTCGGCGGCGTGCGGCGCGTCCCCGAGTCCCCCCGGCCCGTCCACGGGGGATCGCTTTAATAGCGCTCGGCGTTAATGAAGACAAATCATCCAATGAAATGGATCGATGATGGAACCGCTGTCCACAAAGCCCCGGAGGGGCGTGAGAGGAAAGACACTCGAAGTTAACTTCGAAGTGTGTGTGATGCGTTCGGGGGAGCGCAGCCGGACGCTCGCAGACTCCCCCCGCCTCCATCACATCCACTGACAGCTGAGCGCTCGCCTGCGATTCAGATGCACGCCCACATTCCTCAACCGCCGTCTGCGGGACACCAAAAAAAAACCTCCTTTTTTTCTCCTGCCGAGTCGTGGCTGAGAATGAAATCGCGTCGACGGCAGATCAAAGCGAGCTGAAAGCGAAGAGGGGAAGAAGAAACCCCCGCTTCACCCCGCTGCCACTGAGAACGGGATTGTTGCTTGAACTGCCTGTGTGTGTGTGTCATTGTCAAAAGATGCATCCCACGAACTTCCCATTCTTCTCCTTTCTTACGTTTTTCCGGCTCCTCCATCGTGCGCGCCCACATGCACACACTGCCATGTAGTCATACACAACATGGGATGGAAAGAGGCCTCCCGGTGTGAGCACGACAATAACCCAGAGCCCACAGGGTGAGCTACACCACTGTTTTATTTTAAAAAGCTTTATTCTCCTCAAAATCCAATTCCATCTCACACAGGAAAGTAGATTGATTTCTTTCTCTGGCTTTTCTTTGTCCTTTTTTCCCCCCATCTTTTCAGTCGAGGTGGAGGACGCTTTGTCTCCCCGCCCACCGAGGAGATCAGATATTTTGCTATATTTGTTTTGCAATAACATATCCTCCTGCACAGACACACACAATAAAACACAGGGGCTGTAGAAGTGGGTCTCCCGGCCACTCGAGCGCCGTTTTGCGACCTCAAACAGTGTGTGTTTCAGTTCAATATGGTCCTATTTACTTGAAGTTAACAGTACAATGACAGAAACATCGGCTGGGAATAGGTTTCTTTCTTCACATTGTTATCTTACCACCAACAAAATGCCCTCAGATATCCAGCCCGGCTCTTAAAACAAACTCCAACACAGAATCATTGGGGTTGCTGGTCTTAATGTGTATCTCAATGGACAGAAAAAAAGACAGAAACTCTTGTTTTTAAACAAGTCTGCCTGCAGCAAACAAAAGTACAATGGAGAAACTTTATTTCTTAACAACAGCCTTTATTTCAGTTCATTGTTTGTGCCGTACTCGGCTCGTTTGGTCCGTGAAAATTGTGGAAAATAAACACCACAATTCCCCCAGATCATTAGGCGATGTCCTCAGACTCCATGTTTTATCTTAAAAGTGGTCTAAAACCACAAAGTGTGCATTTTATGATGCCGGATGACGAGCAAGAGCAGCTACTCAAAATTCGTTTGAGCAGCTGGAAACCGCTGTGCTTTTTCTCTGCCTTTATTTTGATAGCTGAGAGACAATTAGGTGGCAGAGAGGAATGGTTATTATTCTCTTCAAGCCTGAGGTCAGGCTGCTCCAATTGCTGTCATTTTTGCTTCAGAAATATCTTTTAAAGCATCATTACCGACACAAAGCTTGAGCCCCCTCCCCCCTCCAAAAAAAGGGAGAAATAAACATTTTGTATCACAAAATTATTGGACTAAAAATGATTGTTTCATCTCTTCTCCAAATATTTGATTATACACCAATATTGACTTATCCCAATTACACAATTCTCCTCTGCTTGCAATGTAGTTTTTTCCTTATTATGATTGGTTGCCTCACAGAAGATGTTGACACCTTCACAAGCTGCTCTCCAAAGAGAGACACATGTGACCGACACGCCCTTCAAACTTGTGTTTAAGTAGTGTGTAGAGGTCGTACATGGGGAGTATCTGTTATTGCAGCCCTGATTTATATGTTTAATTTGATACCTAACATGTTTTTTAGGGGATTTTCACCATGTTTTTTTCTTGATTTGTACCTTGTAACCTTGAATATAAAAGGTCGTTTTAGGGGACCTGAATGCGGTCTTACTCTGCTCTCATTGGACGAGCCTTTGAGTCATGGCGGTCACCCTAAAGAGACTTCAACAAGGTGTTAAATGTTTCCATACAGGAAGTCCCTGTTGCCTGGATTGATTTACACACAAAGACAAACGTTCTGGGAATTGGGTGCTCGGCAGGTGTTTAATTTAATCTCATTTGTGTTCAGCGAGTGTCTGAATTAGACTGTAATGATTCCCACGGGGGGGGGGGAAGTGGTGAAAGTTTCCTTCTACATCGTTGACCTCCTGGTTATGAGCGTGCTTCCACCGAGCCCTCTGCTGTCAGCCGGCGTCTCAACCCAGCTGGTGTTGAAGGAAGGATCGTCACACCTGCCGCACACGCTCCAGAAACGGAGAGCCGGATTCACACCCCCGGCTCGTCGCCGTCTTCCCATCAACAAACAAGTATCCAGAGCAGTAGGGTTTGCTTTCACGCAGTCGAAACCTTCAAAATGTGTGCGATCCCCTCCCTCCAGCTTTTCACTTGAGTCACTGTTTACGAAGCAAAGCTAACCTGGAGCACTTAAATTAGGAACTCGGTGAGAATGAGGGCTCCAATAAAAAACAGTAATTAAATGTGGGAGATGAGATCGGTTTCATTTAAATACGGTTATTAAAGTCAGATTGGAAGAAGTGCTTTTGTTCACACCAACGACAACTTGAACAAATGTTGGAAACAAGTACAGCGCGTCGTTCGTTTGGACGGAGAGACGCAGACGTCACGTCCTCTGTGGCTGAACCCAAGAGGAGGTTTATGGGACATACAGATGACTGCAGGTGAAGGCTGCGAATCCTTTGCTTCATTAATTCCATGTGAAATATCGGCGACAATGTTGGATGGAGGCATAGTGGCGTCTTGCATCTCTCCTCAGAGATCTGCACTCTAACTAAAAATCCTTTTGGCTCTTGAAAAAAGATGACAATATACCAGGAATAGTGTTGAGGCACAACCTTCAAATGCACCCGAAAATATGACTTTTGCTTAAGCCTTCAATATATATATATATATATATATATATATATATATATATATATATATATATATATATATATATATATATATATATATATATCTGACAGTGTTCTAGCTGCTACCTTGAAGTACTCGGTGTTTCCTCCAACATAAAGAGCCCTGCAGCACCTCCGAGTCTAGAAAGAGAAAGAACCTCACGGGAAACAAAACTTTTAGCTAAGTGATATTGTGGGTTAATCCATTTTTACTCTAATGTGGCATATTTTTGCTCGGCGATATAGTTCACTGTTAAGGTGCAGCTTCCCGAGTGGGAAGGTGGATATTTATGGCACAATTAAGGCTCTTTTTTCAGTTTTACACAGGAGTAGATTGCTTTAAGCATATTATTACCTCGAGTGTATTCTCTTCTCTTCTCCTCTGCAAGAAGGCCAATGCCGTTAACACTGAACATCTATTGAGCAATGCATGCAGGAGCAAAGCAGTGTAGGCTGCAGCGTTCACATCCAGATTAGCGGGGAAGCGACTGATGCTGGGAGCAGATCTCAACCCTGGAGAGAGAGAGAGAGAGTCGCCGTCGAGCTGGATCGCCCCCCCGCTGCAATGCCGAGGGCCTGAGAACTCAACATACCTTTGATCACATCCCCGTACGTACACCCACAGGTGGAAGCGGCCTGAGTCCAACATCAAACGCAACACAGTGCTGCACTGAAGAAAACATCCTCCTCGGAGGGTTTTTTATTACATTAGGAGCCAGAGAGACCCCCAAAGAAACGGCTATTCATCCCGTTTGTACCATCGTTTGCTGCCAATATATTAATATATTAAATAAATATATTAAAACAATGTCTACCTACTGCTAAAACAAAACTGGACCCAAACCATTATACTCCTGGTCAGATAATACAACACACTGCCAGCTGCAAACGCCCCACGTGTTAACTTGCATTTGAATGCCTCCCTATGGATGACTGGTTGTGTGTGTTCGGATGCGTGTAGGTGTGTGTAGGTGTGTGTGGGAGCATCAGCAACGCCAGTGTCGTCACTAATTTCTGCAAATCTTTTTTTTTATTATTGTATCAGAGGATTATTCTATTTTGGGAGCTGTTTTATTGTCGTCGGTGAGATGTGGATATGTTGTGGGCATTAGTTAACGGGCATTAACGATGCGCTGCTTGAAATCAGCAGACTGTGTTCATTGTGCGGCGACACAACTCCTCCGTTTAAGGTCCGTTCTTTCTCATCACTTCAATTCTGCAGCTGCTCCAAATCCAATATTGACGGATGAAATCCCTTCAATGTTTGGCCTCCTCGAGCTGATTGGCGCGCAATCAGCCTCTAGCTAGCCCTCAGTCTCGACCACTTTTAACGTCGCTAATTGCGATATATGAAATCGCAAAATCAGTTTGGGCATTTCCTGGTCTCTTCAAAATTAAAATGTGCGCCTCTTTGCAGACGATGCCATCTTGTCGACTCAGATTCCCACTAGAAAAGCTCAAGGCTGGTTTATTAATGCTAGAGGAAACAGCAGGTTATTGATTGTATTTTTTGCTTTTTTATTCATTTCATGGGCTCCTGAGCACTGATGTCCTCTTCATCTGTTAGTTTGTGTGTTTGTGTCTTTGCTGTCGACTGAAAAGCCTGTGCAAAAATTGCCACCTCTTGTTTATTCTAAATACTGCCTTTAATTTCCATATTTGGAAAGAAATATCCTCTCATATCCCGATAGCATTTAAACACGGATGACCGCATTCTGTAACATGTTCTAACACCTCATGCAGGATGCTGCGTTGTACTTTTATGCCCAAAAAAAATCCCAAAAGTGTGATTTCAACATGACAGTTATCTCAGTTTTAGTATTCACCTCCAGTCTTATTGTAGAATTCGCTTTGAAAAGGCTTCACATACTCGGTTGAGTGTTACAGCACAAACACCCCACATCCATAATCACACACTTGGCAGGCACACGCTGTAATTTACTTATACTGAGCTCCCTCATTTGCATACAAAGACGTCTCTCTTGCATAGCAGCTCTAATGAAATTAGCATGTAGTGTAGAGGCCCTCGGAGGAGTCTTATTGCGCTGCAGCAACATGTTAATACTTAATGCATTCTGTCAACGGGCTCCTTGATGGGTGTCGCTGGTGCATCACTGTGAACGTGGAGGAAATGAGTAATCGCCATCGTGGTGCAGCGCCTTCTCTCGCATTCTCCTCCCAAAAAAAAAGATGTGCCTTCTGCTCTCCCATAGATTTTTTTCCTCATTCACGTCCACATCACAATCCATCTCTGCTAAATCCAAATGATTTTTTTTTCAGACGCTAACCTCCCACTGAGCTTCATGACAGAGTGCGTCTTCTTTTCCTCCTCTGTTTCTTCGGCTGTCATTCTCTGGATCAGCTGCTGCTTTGCCCTCAGGGAGACTGAGTCATACTTAGCTGAGTCCTACTGTAGTGATCAAGGACACACAGCCCCCATTATCTTCTTTTTTTTTTTTACAAAAAGCTGAATTGCTTCTCTGTGAAACACAAATTTGACTCTGAAAGGCCAAAGCTCGCCCTCGGCTGCTGTTAACATTATCCTGAAATGTAAACCTGATCTCCTCTAGTGTCAAGAGAGGCTTAATTATGTGTGTGTGTGTGTGTGTGTGTGTGTGTGTGTGTGTGTGTGTGTGTGTGTGTGTGTGTGGACTGTGTGTGTGTGTGTGTGTGTGAACTGTGTGTGTGTGAGGGTTAAGTCTGAATAGGTGGCGTCTCTCTCTCTCTTTCTCTCTGTGTGTGTGTGTGTGTGTGTGTGTGTGTGTGTCTGTCTCTCTCTTTCTTTTTCTCTTCCTCTGCCTCTCTCTCTCTCTCTCTCTCTCTCTGTGTGTGTCTCTGTCTCGCTTTCTTTTTCTCTTTCTCTGTCTGTCTGTCTCTTCTCTCTCTCTCTCTCTCTCTCTCTCTCTCTCTCTCTCTCTCTCTCTCTCTCTCTCTCTCTCTCTCTCTCTCTCTCTCCCTCTCTCTCTCTCTCTCAGCTAAGGATTTTTGCACATGCGTAACTTTAAACGGACTCTTTGTTCTCCGGTTCGATTTCTCTCTAAAACCCTTCACGCCGCGCCTGAACAATCAATCACAGATAACATATATTGTAATTTTATGTTTCCGCGTTTTTAAAAGTGTCTAATGCACTCTGGCACCCGCCGAGCGCTCCGTATATCAAACGCTGCTCCCGCACTTGGCTAAAAGTGCGACGTGAACCCGCACGACTCCACGATGCAGAAATACTGGAGCAATCTGCAATGAAGTGGATGAGCATCTGGCATTGGGAGCTCTTTTTCCCCCGAGTTGAAATGAGACAGGGATAACAATGAGGTGGTAACTGTGCCCCGAGGTAATAAAGGAGTAATTGTTGGATTGGCTTCCTGTAACAGGAGCAAGGCAGTAGGAAGGAAAACCTCGTCTTCATGGCAGTTACTTTGAACATGGAGCTCATAGGTTTAGTTCATATAACGGCGACATAAAACAAGAGATTTTAGTTTTTGATGACACGCAATGCTTTTTGTGTAAACTCCTAATGCTGCTTGTTTATTTTAATCGTCCCCAGATGACAACTATGCAGCATTCTTATGCAATTACAGAGAGACGTCAGCTGGCTCTTCTTTTCCTTTTCTACAAACTAACATTTGCACAATAGTGAATACATTCATTTGTTTTCTTTCGCACACTTTCTTGACCTTCGCACCACAACCTGCCGTCGTTAACCCGCGTCCTCGCCGTTGTGTTCATCCCTCGCTGCACTCTGCTGTGTTTAAGCCAAAGTGCCCCTCGGGGGCGTCGCCGCTTCACTCGCCTGCTCGCTCCTCTTCACCTCCAGCAGCCGGCGGCGGCGTGTTCATCAAGGCGGCCGTGGCGGTGGCGATGTGGGCGTGTCGCTGCAGGTGCCGAGATGATGAAATACCGCTCCTTCGAGTAGCTGGTCGGACTTGTAAATAGACCCGTGGGTTTAAAGCGTTATCAGACATTGAAACACTCCGCGGCTCTATTAAACGACGAGAGGTGATTCAACAACTCTGAAGAGTAATTATGTCAGCGGTTACTTAGATCACAGAGCTACCTCGCTGGATTTCGGCATTTTTTGCGCGTTTAAATCCCACTCAGGACGCAGTAGCGTGGTGTAAACACACCCAAAAGAGGTCAGTCTTTGAGGGACACAAACACATGCACAGTGGCTGTGCAGTTAGGCACTGCGCTGGCTTCAAACCGAGTAATTATAAGTTGACACAGCTATGAAATAATGAAATAAGCGCGCTCGTCTAATTGAGATGAATTGATGTGCTGGGGGGATCATGATATTTAGCAAAATAATCAAGATGAGCATTTCTGACATAATCACGTAGTCTTGGATCAATTGTGTGTCTGATTATTTGTTGTATCCTTCAACTGATTGTAACCCGTGTTCATTATTGAGATCACGCTGTAATGGTAAGTAGGTTTCATTAGATTACGGCATAATGAGATCAAACACACGCTGTACTGTGAGACAGCGAGGAGGGAGGCCATATTGAAGTGACACATTGACGGCTTCACGACCAGGCCCAATCAGCAGTGTACTTTATCATATTTAAATCCGCCTTTCGCGAGGTCCTCTTCGGAGCTTTACCTCCGGCATCGTTTCTATTACTGACCCAATTATCTGCTCGATCAATAGCGGCTCACGGCGCCTAAACGCTCCGATTGCTGGTTTGTGATGAAATGAGCCCGTCCTCTCGGGTTTCCTTCAATACCGCTCTTCAGCGCACGTCAATGTCCTCGAAAGTTTGGTTAGCGGTTCTTCTCCCTTAATGCCGCTTTAATGCACTTGGGAAGGTAAGCAAATACGCCAGATGGGTGGAGGATAATGTGTTCTGTGGCCCATTAGTGGAGAGGAAAGAGGTTTGAATACCAGAAACCTCGCCTGAATAGCGTTCTCCGCTTGACCTCCACGTCCACCGCTCACATGAACACAGGCATCCTGCGGCGTTTCTAAAGTGATTAGTGACGGCCGGCGGCGCGTCACCTGCGAGTGAGACGCCGAGGATGTCGCTCTGAACCCTTCGGACAATGTTGGGACATGTTTTGTTGTGTGTGCACAATGGAAAGGGCTGAAAAATATGTGATTGGACTGTAATCTGCTCATTTATAACAAAACACCAGATATGTTCCACCTGAAAGTTGAATATTCTGATCCTGATGTCAGCATCAGAGATGACTATACAGTCTAAAGATGCTCTGATTGAGTGTTCGGATCAGGTATCACGTTATCATATCATCTATCGGCTCATTTACGCAGTACAGGAACAACATGGCTACCCGATCTGCTCAACATTCAGTATCTGTACTCACGTCTTGTTTAAAGCACCGGTATCTGATCTCTTATCGGGAAGGGAAGAATTGCATCAGAACATCTCTTCTAAATATGAATTTCACTTCTCTTCCTGGTAACTGAAAGCTGAAACAGGACCAGCTGGGTCTCGTCAGGCGACACACACACCGAGGATCTCGTGTGTGTGTGCCAATGTGTCGGATACCCTCGTAGGCAGATAACAGCGCTCCTCACGATCATCACAGGAGGAAAAGAAAGGTGCTTTCAAAGTGTCAGTTTCGTCAACCCGGTCAGTTCAGACAGAAAACGATCTGTAACGTCGTGACACTGTTGTGTGGTTGGAAAACAGGACGTGAAGTTGCTTCATTGAAGTGTGGACAGAAGATGATGTCATAACTAGAAAGTTGAATGCATGAAGAGAATTTAACCAGAAATGGAGCGATTGTAAAAAAAAAACAGCCTGAATGTGAGAATCATTGATGGAGAGAAGTTGTGTTTTTAGGGGTTTGACTTCTTTTTAGTGTACGTGCAAAATGCTGCAGTGAAACCCTGGACGAGATACTGGTCCGACAGGAGTGCCACGATGGAGAATAAATGGGAAAAATTACACCTGATGGCAAATTGACAAATATCTGGATCTGAAAACCTGGAGGGCCGGTGGAGTGTAGAGTCTTCCCATCTTGGCCTCCACCCTGCTGTCTCACTGAGCGTCTCCTGTGTGTGTCACCTCAGGCCATCGGACCACCAAACAAGACATTTGATGAATGGCAGCCATCACAGTAGCCGGGGTGTTTGATGACGTTTGATGCATTGGGAACGGTTGCGTTTGGACTCATTCTCCCACGTCTCTTATCCTTTCTCACGTTTCCCACAGTTCTTCAAACTCTCTGCGACTCTCGTGTTTGGATCCCTCGTCATTTGCTCCATCCTTTTGTCTCCTGTTGTCGCCCCTCTCGTTTCCAGTCGTGAGGCTAAACGTGAAGCGTGTCGCCGAAGATCACGGATGCTCTGCCGAGACTCCGAAATTATGAAAAGCGTGAAAAACCTTTCAGCTTGTATTTTAAAATGTGATGCAAGAGTGATGCAGTTGCAATACTTTGACTTTAAACTGTCGGATATCATTAACTCTCTGAAAGAAAAAAAAAGGTGCCTAAAGATTAAAGACTATATAAATCGCTTCTAAATTTCCCCCACATTAGTTAGGAACAGCTTCGATTTAACTCTGCAAGTACTCATTTAAACATTTTGTTGAAGAGCTGGGAGAGAAGTTGCTCACTGCACCTTCTTATAATCGCTAAATTAACCGGTCATTTATATCTAGACTGGATTGCTAACAAAAAATGAGCTTGAATCTTCCTCCCAGCTCACATCCTCGGCGCTCCTCCTCTTGACGTCATCTCCAGTCTCCCTCAGCATCTGCCCAACAGCACAACAAGGACATCAGAAGTATATCGGCAATCATTTTGTGCTTCCCGGCTTGCTTTATTTCACACGTTTGCTAATTACCACTTGTGCCACAGCCCCCTGGAGCCCTCTCTCTCTCTCTCTCCCCCTCTCTCTCTCCGCTACCTCGCCTCCTCTCCCCTCCATCTCCATCGATCACGACTCTGCGAAAAGTAAACTTTCCGAGTGCTTTTCCCCCCCTCCTCCATTTCTTCTTCTCCCCCTCCACCCTGATGATGATTCCCAGTTGTGCCGCCTGATTGTGGAAGCGCTAGCAGAGATGCTAATTTGTTCTTGACTAGTGGAGTAAAAATCATTAAGGAGTACCTCAACGCCCGAGAGAGGGAGGAGAGGACAGGTGTGGGAGGAGGAATCCGTGTACACAAAGCCGATTCCACTGTGTACTGGGAGCTGTGGGACTTCCAACAACAGCTTTAGATCAAAGGGAGCCTAATATTTATCAAGAATATCACAGCGTTGTCTAATTTGCCCAACACATTGCTTGATATTGTGATCTCTGAACTAATGACTGCTTTCTTTTTCTGTGTTTCATGCTACCTGCACCACGTGGATTCTCTCCATAGGTGAGTCAACCATCGTTTGACACACACACACACACACACACACACGCACGCACGCACGCACGCCCTTGTTTGTCTGTGTGTTAGCGCCAACCAACCGGCTGCCGGCGCTTTGCAGCATCTACCGCCATCTGCATTCGAGAGCCTGTCTTTCTTTAATGTGCGGTAATTGATAGCCGTGCGGGCGATTGTGCGCCGCGTATGGGCTCCGCGGCGGAGAATAGAAGGTTGTTTGTTCACATTCAAGTGTGACAGATGTGTGTATCCTGTTGTGGATGTGCAGGCGGGAGAGAGAGGAGAGCGAATGCATCCAGAAAAGCAATTCAGCGCCGACAGCTGCGGCGCTGCGGCGGCGTTGCTGACGGGCACGGCGTTTGATTGAAACGTGTGACATTTCCGGTGTGTGTGCACACCGGAAATGTGTGTGTGTGTGTGCGCGTGTGTGTGTGTGTGTTTGTGTGTCCCCCGGTGGTGGCAGTGTTCTCTCACGTAATTAATTCTCTTCACCTTTTTGAAAATTAAAAGTAAACCGAGTGCCAAGAGATCGCTTTTTCAACAAAAAAAGAGTGAAAGACAGATAGTGGAAAGTGGACTGATGTTTTATTTTTGTGTCAGGAATCAGCTCATTTCCATTAAGACGCAGCTCGTGATTGTTTTTGAGGCAGCGCTCGCCACTTTTCTTAACACCAACGCTTGTTTTTCTTCAGCCATAAATTTGAAGAAATCACATCGCGGTGTGGTGAATAAACCGTTGACAGCGGTTGCAGCTCAGACTGTCATCGGATGACACGGCGTCTGCAGACCAGAGATTCGATCGTTCTTAAGGACTTAAGAAGGTTGTTAAGAAGGGTTCGGCTAAGAAGGCGCGCTAAGATAGGAGTTTTTCCCGGACGCTTTCTTAACTGCCTTCTGCTGTTGAGAGCGGGTCAGGCTGATCTTACATTTCCTTCTTAGTAAAAGATCTTCTTAAGCTAAGAACGACTCTGGGAAACAGCGCTCTTAAGAGCGCTCCGAAGAAGCTCTTAGCGCTTAAGAGCTTCTTAACGAATCTGGGAAACGCGGCCAATAACAGTGGAGGTTTCTCCGTGTGGAGATATATACACACTCGGGAAAAGAAGTCAGCTGTCCAGCAGACGTAATCCGTTACAAACGACCTTAATACCCCGGAGAAATTGTACTCATTATTTTTGACGAAAAGCAATCATATTACCTCCACTTTGTCGCTTCACATAAATGGTTTCGTTCAACTGTACCGGTGCTATTTTTGGATTGAGTGACCCCGAGAGGAGTTTGGTTGGTTGTTTAAGATTAAATATAGTATTTTCCACCCGAATGATATCCCTGACCGTGCACGAACTGGCGTAAAAACTCGCGTGGCTTATCAATTTCTTCAGTTGGAGGGATTTTTCTGGACGAGCTTCACCGTCCTGTGAAAAGTGCACATCCTCACAACGCACGCCTTTTAATGAGCTGAGACCAACCGCCTGTTTTCAGCTGCGTCAATGCGTTTTTTTTTTTTCTTCAGATAATCCAATTGGTTTTTAAATGGTCCATTTATCTCAAGGAGTCGAGGATTTCTTAACCCATTAAGAAGCAGTTAATCATCGAAAGAAAAGGACGAGAAAGAGATTTGTCCGGTTTTCCTCTCCGAGTGCACGGGTACCTGCCTCCAGTATTTCATCTACAAACCCAAATTGAATCCGCAGGGTGAGACTGAAAGGAAATATGATTCTTGTTTCCATTTCAACCGCTTTCTTTCTCATTTTCGCTTTGAATTTTGTTGATTTTCCTTCCTGAACTCTGTGTTCGTGGATGATCGCGTACCTTTTTGCTGCACTCATGCAGCACTTCCTCCCTGGGCTAATAGGAACAGTGATCACTTAGCCCGCCGCCAGCGCTCATTTGGCATGATGGTCGGATGGGCCACAAGCTGTTCTGCAGGTATTTGTTGGGCTGCTGGCATCCGTGTAATGGGGACACACAAGAAGACAAAGAGAAGAAAGTCTTATATCTTTTACAAGCCGAACATTTCAGTTTCAAGGATTCAATTAACTCCTTGAGCGCCGATGCAACTACTTCACCATATCGAGCGTTCTTAAAAAGATCACCTCAATCAGTCAAACCTTGAACCAGATGTTTCCTTCTCTTTTTGGTATCAAAAGCTTGCGAATTAAGGTTGTTTTGGAGTGGCGTTTGTGAGTTTACGGCCGACACTCATTCAACCTTTTTCCTCCGTTTCGATCGTACCATCCCTCTCTCAAACGCAGCCCGTCTCACAGCGGATCGTAGCGGCCGAGAATTTATTGTCTACCCGGTAATTTTCCTTCTCAGGAGTTAGAGAGGTTACCTTTTATCCTCGAAGATCGCACATTACTGCAGTAAGTGCTTTTTATACTGCCAAACGCTATCATCCAAGCTTAAACTGGCTGCAGATATAATAAAAGCCTATTTTTTTTAAGTACGAGGGGTCATTTGAGGGGACGTCGTAACTACAGCACTCTCCTCCCTCGCACTTCTGTCAGCGCTTTTTTTTTTTTTTTTTATCCTTGTTTTCTTCAGAGCTTATATCACGCCAGTAAGGGTTTTGTCACGTCTTTATCGCGTGTTAACAGATACATAAAAGCCAAGTGTTCTGCCCATAAAGCGCTCTGATTGCACGAGCGATACAGAGATACTGATACGGGAGAGCCGGCTCGGCGGTCACTCCCGGGGCAGCGGTACCGTCGTGACGGGAATGTTTTTGGGAAGGACTCCATGTTGCCTTGTGATTGTGCCACGTGTTTAAATATTTCTAGGATCCTGATCCGCTTATGAAGCATCAGCTGAGATCTCTGAAGGTACACAAGTGAACACATTGTGCTACCGGAGTGATGCGAAGGGTTAAAGCTCGGTAATATGTTAAAGCTAGAGGAGTAAAGGCGGAGCCTGACCCTCTCAGAGTGGCGTGACACCACCAGAGGCACATTTGTAGTCCTTTGAGGAAGTTGCCGTCCGTCGTAGCTCGGCTTTTGTTCGCTGAAGATCGTAAACCGGATGGCCAATAAGTGTATTTTCCCCAAATGTAAAAATGTTGACCTCTCCGCTTAACATTTGCTCTGCGTGTCCACAGACTGGCCGCTGTCTGCCGGCGCCGTGCCCCGACACGCTGACCTCGGACCAGCGTTCACATCCCTCTGATCTGTGTTTGGTTAGCACGAGCCCGCTAGCGCCGATTGAAAGGCCTTCTCAGATGGAGGGAAATGTAAAAGTGTGAGTGCAGGGTATCGTCTCATCTGAATATCCTGCTTCCCTCCGTTATTTCACGTCCGCATTTCACTGCTGGTTAAGGTGAGGCATGGGGGCTGTAGCTGTTTGATGACACGACACCCTTTTTTTATGATGTTTTAGGCCGAAAAGCAGTTCTTGTAATCCACAGTGTTATAGAGTAAAGTATCTCATTGTTATCCACGGTTTGACAAAGAGAGCGAGCCGGGGTTTCAAGATCACCTTTGCGACGGGGGGAGGCGGGCACTCGCCATTTCCTGATCCCCAGGTATTGTATTGATTGAGCTCTCAGCTTGAGTGTCGTCCTCTCGCCGGGCTTTCTGCTTTCCTCTTCTCAGAGACGCTGAAGGTCAATTGCGACGGGAGCTTTGTGAGCCTGACACATTTTAAAGGCGGGATGATTCGTGGGGGGAATGTTTTTGCGGCAAACACCGGGCGCAGGGGGGGGGGACGTATCGACGTGGCAATTTCTGACAAGCTCCTCTCTCGAAAGTGTTAGAAAACAGAAAAAACCCACCGGCGAAACAGACAGAATGGCGGCGGAGAGACGGAGAGATGTGCGAGTGTTGGAAGCAGGTAATGAAGGGCAGATTTCACCGGAGAGGTTTCTGGAAATTGGCCGGCCCTGCGGGGGTCTGTGACATTTCTTTGAAAGTGCTTCAGGCAGCAGATTCAACATCCGACTCACTTTGTTGGCACTCTATTCAGGCGATGCATACAGTATGTTGAGAACAATAACTGAAGGAGTGAATAAAAACACAGGTTTTTTTTCAGACTTAAACTAAATGATACATTTTTCGGAGGAGGTTTGGCTCGATGGAGGTTTTGCGACAGCTTTCTCGTTGGAAAAAGAGCAGTTTAGGTGAACTTTTGAGTGATTGTGTTGCTTGCAATATCTCTGAAGCTGCATTATTGTTTCACAAAAACACTCATTTAGCTCTTTTTTTCATACTGTGGAAGTCTGGAGAGGAAAATAACGCCCTCTCGCCCTCGCCCTCGCCCTCGCCCTCGCCCTCGAGCCATCTTGCTTCTCCCCCGTCTCACCGTGCCCTGCAGCATTTCCTCTCTCAGACCGCTTCTGCCCCCGAGGAGGCGCCGCCTCGTCACCGTCGTGACCGTGAGCGGCGGCTTCCTTCAGGAGCGCCGCAGTTTGAATTGTTCATTTGTTCTATTGACGGCGCGCTGAAGGCCCGCCATTGATTTCCCATCGACGTGTAGGTGAGCGGTAGATAAGCCAGCAGACGGCACGAGATAAGCGCGTGCCTGTCGTTTTTTTTTTCTTCTTCTTCTTCTTCTTTTTTCCTCTGACAGTTACGGCCGGCCACAGAGGACGGAGCAAAGTCAAACGTCTCCCAAAGTCACCCGTTCGAGCATCGAGCGGCCGACCCTCCCCTTCCCGCCAACCGACACGCGCCGCGGCTCCGTAACAAAAGTACTCGGCGTCTTCGCTCCGGGTCCAACCTCTCGCCATCGAGCACTCGCGAAAAAAGCTGCTGTATTGAATTAGCCGTCGTCTCTGTCACATTAGAAGTCCTCGCTCCGACAGCGGCGTATCAATCAACTGATTCGCTCTCATTAGATCAAACTGTGGGGGTGTCGCGTCGTTAATGTGAAAAATGGGACGCGGGAGCGACAGGATGGAACCTGTGTTTCAACGACGGGCCGAGAGTCAGAGGAAGAATGTCAAAACGCCGCTAACGCTAATGCTCGAAGTTTGAAGCGGGGGCGTTAATATTGATCGATTGATACCGTCATCCAATCATACAGGGAGATGCAGGTGTTGGGTTGGATATGTGATATGAAACATGTGCATCGTAGTTATGTGAAGGTGGAACTCACAGGCGGCACGAGGAGGCCTGTTTACTAGTTATTAGTGATTTAACGAGGCCTTTTCTATTTCACACCCCTATAAAGTGTCCAAACGGCATTTACACACCGCGGGGCGTGAACAATAAAAGACTGGAATATGCATAATTCTCCGTCAAAACTATCCACACCTGCAGCCCAGTGGATCTTTGCGACGGTTGAAAGACTTTCTGTGTAAAAGGTTTGGATGAAAAAAGTGTGAAAAGGCCTCAAGGCGGCACATGCGGACGACATGAAAGACTTTTTAACGTGAACGCCTGAAGCCTCGCGCTGCAAAAATCTGCACCGATTCAAATCCGTGGCTATTTTTAGCCGCATATATACACCGCCGCTTGTACCACCTAAAACCTCCGTTCCATATAACAGGCAGGTGAAATAAAAGCTTATATTTGTATCCTCATTTTCTGCTGTCATAAGCAGAAGGCAGACTTTGCCTATAAATAGTTGTCCTTAATATTTCTTCTCTAAGACACACCACCAAAATCAGCTTAGACTTAAATCACCGGGAAAGCTATTTTTTGCTCGATGCATTATTTCAAGATTACCACGTCCAGCGTGCTTCATTCTCAGCAACGGTTATTTTAGGAGAAACTAAATCTAATATTCCACTCGTGCGTCCAGTTAGTCGTCGTCCAGTTCAGTCCGGGGATTGAGAACGTCAAGCCCGTCCTCATTTATGTCGACGGAGACTCCAAAAGAAGTCCGGCGACTGTCGGCGAACGCGCTCCTCACATCGAACTCGATTGGCAGACGAAAGAAAACGAGGCTGACGAGCGCACAAACTTTTGGTGTGAAGGAGTTTTTTTTTTTGGCAGCCTGAATCGCAGCTGAAATATGGCTGCGGGCTTCTGGAACAAAGGCTTCCATGCCGAGTTTTTGGTGCCAAATTTCACAACCTTGTGAATGGCCATTAAAAGGGTTGTGAATAATGCCTGGGGAAGCCGGCCAGTTAGTCGCTTCCTGTGTTGCCGCCGCCGCCGCCACTAACGAACGGCGACGGGGACTCCACCGAAAGCGCGGGGACAGTTTCCCAACTTCTACTCCCGGTCGAAAAGACACTTTTTCTCCGACTGTGATTATATCCCTCCATCTTCTTTCTTGCGCTCGGGTCTGAGGACAGAGCCGGGCTTTATTGGAAAAGAGTCGGAAGATGATAAGCCGGCGTCTGAAGTCTTCTGACGCTCTCCCGTGGCCTCGGCGCCGCTCGCGGTGTGTGTGTGTGTGTGTGTGTGTGTTTCATTTCCCCACTCGGGGAGGAAGGAGCAGCGTTCGCCCACACCGGCCCGCGCCAGTCAGAGGGTGGTGATTAAAGGAAGGGCGGCATGGGAGGGAGGAATTGGGGTGAGGGTTGAGAAAAGAGAGGACTCGAGGGAGCTTCAGTGGGGGGGTGTTGTGGCAGGAAAGAAGCTCGGCCAGCTCCTCAGTGGCCTCGTTTTTTTTACTGTACTTGCTTCTCTTCTTCCTCTTTTCGCTTTGTTCCCGCCGCACACGCCGCCGGTCGGCACCTCGAGGGAACCCGGGCGCCCGTGGGACGGCCCGGCTTTGTGGACACGTTTTCGTCACGACGGAGAAGACTTTGCGTGACTGGAACTTTTTTTTGTTTTTGTTGTCGTATTTATAGATCTTAAAATCCAGTAAATTTTCAGACTTTCATTCTGCTGTTGTAGAAGTTATTCCTTCTTTTATTTCTTCTGAGCACAGCATCTGTCCTGCGTCTAACGAGAGGGCTAATTATAGTTTTCACACTTATTTTTTTCTTACATGAGGATTAACCTTGTTTAGTTTTTTTTAGTTTTTTTTCAATTATAACCAGCCGACTACCAGGAAAAAACACATCCAGCTTCAGATCAGCGCTGTAATTAGTAGAAGAAATTTACGCCTCGTCTCCATATTAGCAGCGAAAGCAGCAGCTCAACGACAAATGAAAGAATTGCTTCAACTTTAAAATAGTGTTTTGATTCCCAGTTATGCAGAAACAAAGTGAAGCTGGAACCATTATGTCCAGTGTGAACGTCTGCGCTGGTTGAACTTGTCCAGAGAAAGCTGGCTTTGGCCTTTTACAAGTTCCCTTTGTCCTAACAGTGCACATCCTCACGGCGTTAAGGTGGATAGAGTTGCCTTTCACTCAGCAACATGGAAAGTTGCATCGCGCCGCTTTAAATCCTCTGCTGGATCATAATTACCAACAGATTCCTCTTTATCGCAGGGACGCTGCACAGCAGTTGCTCAATGTGCCTCGCAGCAAATTCAAGGACTCCTACCGAGACCACAAATGTATAAATTGTATTGAGATCACACACACTCACACACACACCTCCTCCTGCCGGTTGCTAGGGAATGAAGGGCAGCCGTCCACGCGCTGAACAACACCGCAACACAGTCGCACGCCCGGCAGCTTCTGGCCGGGTTATTGATGGCTCTCGGCGGCGGCGGTGATGGGATCGGCTCGAGCTTGATCGCCGAACAGGAGGGACCTGCTGCTGCCGCGAGGGCCGAATCCCCTCATTGCATCACACTGGGGCGACCGAGAGAGAGAGAGAGAGAGAGAGAGAGAGAGAGAGAGAGAGAGAGAGAGATGGCGCTGGAACAGTCACCAGAGAAAACACACCCACGCGCAGCGTACAGACACACACGGGAGATGCATGCTTTGTTTTGAGTGTTGCGTTCACAGAGTGGCTGATTTTCTTTGCTCTCATACACACACACACACACACACACACACACACACGCACGCGCACAAACACATGTGCACACGCACATCCTCCTCCTTACTTGAATAACAAATGAAATCATGCACACACTCGATCTGACGCCTCGCTGTGCGCAACGAGCCGGCCTCTCCGGCTCGTACGTCGTCTTTTTCAACAAAAAAAATTTCCTCGTCCGCGCTACATCACGCCAACTCCCCCACGGCGAGGGTCATTACCGCTGCTGCACTACAGTGATTTGTAGCACAGCCTCCGCCACAAGCTTTACTGCTTGTAATTGTGCAGCTTTAGACTCCAATTAGCATAGGTTTCCATATGTATGGGGGAGATCTCCATATATTATAGCTATCGGCAGCAGAGGCCGGGGCGCTAATGTGGATCATAAGCTGGGCTGGTGGAGGGGACGGGAGGACGCCGCCGCGCACGGGAGCCGGTGAAAGATGCCATTTTGATTCCGTTTCCTGTCAAATGAATCTTGGCCTCGGGTGACCTAATTAGGCCGGCGATAAATCAAAGCGCCCCACGGGCTCGCTCGCTTTCTGTTGGCGTGAGATATGTCAGGCACCCTCGGGGGAGGCCGGGCCAACCTTCATAACTTCTCCGAATCAAGGTTACGGCTGGAAATCGGGGATTATGTGCAAACTTGTCCAGCTTATGAATGGACGGAGAAATATTCGGCTTAATAACCTAATGAAACCTTAATGCGTTGGCAGGATAACAAGTGACAAGCTGTCAGTTCACTCAAAGCCGCACTAATCAATATTTAACGGGTCAGAATTTGAGTAATGTGACAGTTGCTATTAAAAATGTTGTCATTGTGCGTTTCTGTCGGCCGACTGCTGACGCCGTCCATAAATACGTTTCATATCGGCCTCCTCTTTTAATAACAGCTGCTCGACCGAATGCGACGCGCACATTAAATGTTCTGTGATCGCACAACGGCAACTCGGGTTTCCGATCCGACGGGAGAAGCTGGTGACGGAGGACAGTCGCCGCCGCTGTCGCGCTCCACGTCGCGCTCCACGTCGCGTCGATTCTGCGGAGTTGCTGCGGTTGAAGTTGCCGAGCGCCTTGTGATCGGGGGCGGCAACTTTTTCTCCACGACAAATTTCAAGCTTTTCTTCCGTACATCAGATTATTCTGCACGTCTACCGGGAGCCTCCAGCGTCTTCCTCTTTGTTTGTCTGGTACAAAAGAGACACCACACCGTGATGCGCTCCCATCACCGGCTGCTCTCCAAAGATTGAGAGCTGAAGTTAAAAATATGTCAACTTTTTTTCTTTTTTTTGTGTTGCAAAAGTGCGCTAAAAAGTTACTGGCGTTGGCTACAAGTGGGGCTCACAGCAACCGGGGGTTCATCTTACATCTGTGTTACGCTTCCAGCTAAAGGCGGGTAACCCGTGGGCACAGGGGCTCGTGTGGCTGCGGTTCATACAAAACAACACATCTCGCTGTTTCCCTCCCAAAAAAAACGCTGCTTCAACGCGTGTAAAGTTGCAAAAAATGCGCCCCTGTTGTCTTTTCTTACAAGCGGCGTGAAACATGTGTCCGCAGTACAAGTTTTAGCCTCGACGCTTCTTCATAAAACCCTTTTAACAGTTTGATAATGAAGTGATTCAAAGCCAACATCAAATAACAATTCACGCAGCGTCAAATGGTACAACTCCACGAGAGGAGCTAATGCAACCGGCAACGCATTGCTCCCCGAAAGCCCGAGTCACTTATTGACAGACGCCTCGCCTGTCAACACACACACACACACACACACACACAACAGCACACCGGCGTGGACGCTGTATGGAAACTATATCGCCGGGAGGCTGTTAGTGTCGATGGCGCGGCGCCGGCGGTGCTGACAGGTGTGACAGCACTCACGCGCCGAGGGAAGGGAAGGAGGAGAAGGCGGCTAACAACACCGCCAGGCCAATACCTCAGCCCCACTGCCCCCTGGGAAATGTCCAGCTGCTGGTCTTATTGGTGGGAAGATGAAGCTGACAGGCCTTGGAGGACGGCGCTCCGTGGAACGCCTTGTCTTTCTCACTTAGGCTCTCCTCTTTTTTGACCCGCCTGGAAGTCTCCTGGTGGGGTCTCGAGCCGGCGGAGCTGCATTATCCGTCGTGTGGATAATGCAATCAGAAGCTGAAGTAATTGTCACGTACAGTGTATCTCATATGCGCCACGCTAATGCCAGTTAGAGTGATCTGCAATGATTTACTGCCTTTTAGATTTGAATTATGTCGAAGGGGTTTGTGTCAATTTGTGTGAAAACGTAATTTCTCCAGTGGAAAAACAAGTTGCCTCGAATCATATAAATGTGGTTGAAATGGCAGGAAAGAGGAAACAAAAGGAAAAGTAAACCGTGGGCTGGGCGGAGAGAGAAGGTATAATAAGAGTAATTTAGTATCAGAGCGCTGCAAAGGAACGCTGCACTTAGAGAGATTGCAAAGAAAATCAATGCGGCTTCATTGTTTACCTCGAAGAACACAAAGGAACGAGTTGTGTAACATCCGATCAGACGGACGCGCCGCTGGTTAACCCTGAAGCCCGACGACGCACAATGATGCAGATAACGTGATGATGATGATGGAGCTCACACTCAAGTTACCTGGGGGCCCCTAGACATGTTTGATTCTTCAAGAGGGGGGGGCCGCTGGAACTACAATACACACACCTCCTCCTCCTCCTCTTCCTCTTCATCCTCATACCAAACATACCGCCTGGCAGATTGTTGCTCCAGATCAGCGTTGTCGTTTCAAAATGAGACAGGAAACGGTTGCGTTAAACTCCTCAAACTAAATTGTGCTTACACAAAAGGGGAGGAGCTAAATCCTAATGAGAGAAAATGTATTTCCTGGTTGGAACTCACACTCATGAGTTGTTCTTCATCAACTTAAAAGACATCTTTTAACATGTGATGCATGATAATACAAATAACAAAACATTTGTTTCAGTCCTTGATTTGACTCACTCTGGTCCTTGATTTACATTTTGCGGATACTTGTGTAGACTGTGCGCGACTGTGACGATGCTAATACAACCCGTGTGGCTAATGCGCTAACCTTACACGTGTGTGTTCACACACAAGCGCTCCCCGGGGGTCGTGCTTAGGTTAAAATGCTATTTGTCACATAAATTTCAGGCTCACACTCGAAGTGGATTGTTCTATAATGGCTGTAAATGCTACTCCCACTTTCCCAGACTCCAGCACACGCACACAAACACACACACACACACACACACACACACACACACACTTGTGTTTGCCCATTTAACCTCAGGCTACGAGCTCAAGCATCTGATCCGACTCTGAATGAAGCATACGCGCGGCAGCAACAATGAATTATCATGAAGTGTCGCTGGCATATATAAATATATGTACACAAGTGATAAAAAAAAATGAGGTATGGGTTTAAATAATTCATGCTTTGAAGGGAAGAGATGTCTCTGCGAGGGAAGTGGATGTTTTCCAAAGTTACACATCTGCTATCTGGGCACACGGGGACGTACAGTCTCAACAGGAGGAGGCGTCGGGTGACACTGCGGGCGGATCGTGTCTTCATCGCCGTCAGGCAGACCGGGGCTTTTTGTTTTCCCAACAAACAATCTTGTTTCCGTGAGACAAGCGCCCGAGGTCACACGCTGGAAGCGGGGCGCCGCGCCCTTCAGCGTCCTTCAGCCGCTCGGTCGCCGCTCGCTGGAAGATGAGACGAAGGAAGTAAATAGAAACAAGTGTGAGCGAATGAGAGGAAGGGAAGCCGCCAAGCGCACGCCTTTTTCCTCAAGTATTCATATTTTCTCACGCGCGGAGTGCAAAAAGAGTCTTTTAAACACACGAGGATGAAAGATTGATGGGTCCCCACGACTCCTTTCGCTGCATGCTTTAGCGACTCCTTTTTTTTTCTCTTCAGCAGTCTCTTTTGGCGCCTCAAGGGAGGAAGAAGTGACATTGAAAATTCAGGCAAAGTAGTTTTTATTTTTTGAATGTAGCTCACCTCGAGTGAAGTTTAAACGCTAAACTCGGCTGACCCCCGCGGACATGTTGGTCGAGACGTGAACCCCCCCCCCCGCCCCGCCCGCCCCGCTGGCTTTTCGAAGGCGCTTTCCCTGTGTGGAGTGTAAACAAGTGACATCATCTCCCTCCTGTTGCCAAGCCCCTCCCCCGTGGCTTTGAGTGACAGCTCCTGGCGGCAGGGCCCCCGGGCAGCGAGTCTTAAACACAGCGCTCGGAGCCGCGGAGTCCCGGGGCCCAGGGCGATGCCAGCTGCCGCGCTGACGCCCCTCTGCAGGGTGCCAGCGCACACATGTGTGTTTATGCGTTTGTCCTCTGTCTGTGCGCATTAGTGTGTGTGTGTGTGTGTGTGTGTGTGTTTGTTTGAGCAAAGGATCAGACCAAGGCAGTTTGGGGTGTTTACTTTTAATTATGTTGGTTCTTTTTTATCCCGTTTTCTCCGCCATGAATGGGGGAATCTATTAATTACACACAGGAAATGTGCCGCGGGTCTTCACAGGCACGGAGATATGCCTCGTACGTCGCCACATTTTCTATTTCTATTGACTCAGAGCAGATAAACGAGGTATGTTGGGTTGGTATTCAGCGGCTGTCAGTGGATCGTGTTTAATGTCTGCTATTACGAATGATTAGCTTTTGGATTAGCTGCAGCTTTTGTCTCGTCTGGTCGCTTTGTTTCCCCCCGTTCCTTTCAAATCCAAGTCATTTGGAGAAGTGGCTCTTTTTGGAATTGTGTCCGAATCAAAAGCACACACACACACACACACACACACACACACACACACAAACACACAAAGACAGCGGGAGATCGCTGCTTTTGATGGCGAGTCTATACTTTGATGGTGAGATGTGTTTTGCTGAGTGTGGAGCGGTGATGGTCATTGTTTCCTGTGTGTTTGCATGATGATAGTTCCATCCACTCATTGCAAAGTGGGTGTATCGTAATGTCGCTTAACGAAAGAAGAAATCAATACTAAATCACATGCAGGAGAAAACAAATGCGCTTCTGGACCATCGAATCAGATGTTTTTCATCTGCTTTCAAAGGCAACACCCACGGGACATTCATTATAATCCTCTGCATTCGACGCCAAGCACACACAGATAAACACATCTTGCACCATAACACCGTCTATATGTTCATCTACATGCAGCGTTTAAATCACTATTAATTTGAGAGCTTGTGCACGTCCACAAGCCTCGTACTCTGCCAAATTAGCTCCCCCAATTACCAATAAATGGTCAAGCAAGTGGCCGTTGTGAGCGCCGCTGTGCATGTGAATCGGCTTGTTAGTTGCTGGAGAAAATGATGAAATTTAGATCCCCAAATGGCTAATTACTCTGCCTTTTAATAGAAGTGGAGGTGGAGCCAAGACAAGCTGGCGTGCTCTGCAGCAAGGCAACATGTGTTGATTGTTTCTGGACCATCAATGACTCCACGCACGCTGACAGGAAGCATCATCTGAAGAATAGATCAAGAACAATGTCGAAATTTCGTCCACTCTTTGTCTGGCTATGATTTATTTATTTTTTTTTTTTGTGATTTAAAAAAAAACCAATAGCGCCTTGTGATTCTTCCTTTTACAGCGCGATACAAAATAGAGGCTATGATGTAGCTTTTTGAATGTGATTTAGTTTAAACTTGATTTCTGTTATATTCACATGGCTTTAGAGGTGCGGTGCCTCGCCACATGCTCCCGAAAATGGACTCCTGGAGCCACACAATGTAAATTGGCCAGAACACTGCGTGAGCGAGACCTCGAATCGTGTATCACGTTACAATGCTGAACGTTCATCGGTAATCTGTGAAGAAAATGATTCACGGCGAAGACGGGAGGACATAATTCACACCTCTCGGCTGGAAAGAAAGACATGCAGCGGGAGTGCATGCGCTCTTCTGGGGCTGCTGCTTGTTGTGATGCGTGACCTTCCCGTGAACGCTTTCCCACCTGCGCTACATGTGAATTACACCCAGCCGGTGCCAGCGAGATGGCAGCCGGTGAGAAATGGGCATTCTGGTGCCTTTTTTTTAAAAAATAAATAAATTTGAATCTGTGCATTTGTGCGAGGTTTGTGTGATAAACTATATCTCACGGCCTTCATCCATAGATCTGCGTAGCCGCGTGCTATTTGGAGCACTTTGATCAGCCGGCGTTATTGTGACGGCGCGTGGTAATTGATACTGCAGGGCTTGTTAGATCAACAATACGTTGACTTGCCGCCGGCTTGTAGCGAGAGATGGCCACCTCGACACGTGATGCACATCGAAGTGAAGAAAATTGCGAATTTCATCACGTGCAATGAAGCGGAGGACGGCGTCTTGCACTCTCCTGCGCTCCCAACGAGACGTATACTTTCACCTCGGCGTGTTTCTCTGTATCCAGTGACATGGACCCGGGCCCTGTGATCTTTTTTTTTGTCGAGCGCTCGGGCGTGGCCTCGCCCGCTCCCCTCCGTTGCGCCGAGTCAACATCCGAGGCGCTATCATCATCACAGGTGATCATCTCCCCGCTCGGCCGCCTCCCGAGAGACGAGTCGAACCGTTTTTCCGCCCCCCCCCGAGGCCGCCCCGTTTGACCGACGTGCGTCGATCGTAAACACACACTCCTCTGTGTCGCGGCGGGACGCCGGCCCGCTCGGCGTGGACGGGATCCAATTACCCGAGCCGCGGTTGGAAGTGAGGGGAAACGCCGGCGGTGGTTAGCGCACACATCAGCACCCAGGAGACGGACAGACGCCCCGCTTTCCCCATTGCACTCTCCTCCCCGTACACATGTTCACGCCCGCATGCGGAGCGCCAGCTTATTTATGCACTCGCTCAGTGAACCGCGCAGTGCCTGCTGGTCCTCGCTGTGTGTGTGTGTGTGTGTGTGTGAGGCTTGCAAAAAAAAAGCCTCTCACTTCTATTTGAATGTCACAAACTAAAAACACGTGTGTAGTTTTTGAAGAGAAACGCGTAACCGCAGCACATCTCTTTCCCGCACTATCTGATCAGGGCCCACAAAGTGTTTGTTTTTTTTAAAGGCGGCAGACATTTGAGAACATTTCTACCGTACAAGTGTGACGTCGCAACTTAGCGCGTTTCCTCTGATCCCATTCGACGGCTCTTCGAGTCGATCACGCAGCCGGAGGCCGGACGCCTCCGTCCCCCGTTTGTCATTGGAAATGATGCTCGAGTGATGGGAAAAACACTTCATCTGTGTTTTTTTTTCAAGCCATCACTTCGGCCAGCGTCTCATCCGGTCGTCGAGCTATAAGATGTGCTCTGGGAAAAGGGAAAAGGAGGGATGTGAGGAGTGAGAGATGAGCTGTTAATATCCTGTGGGAAGCAAAAGAATATTAATAATCTTGCACAATGTTTTGTTCTGGCTCCGGCAGTGAAATCCAAGCCATAATGTAAGTACCTTAAACGATCACCTAAAAGCCAGTATTCAATGAAGACAGGTGATTATACGACTCACTTCATACTCGCTGCTCTGACTCGTTCTTCTATTCTTCACCAGAAATTCTATCGGTTAAGAAAACTACCAGCAGGAAATGAACAGAGACATGAAAGTCTCTATACGGGAACTTTCGTTCATTAGAAAACATTTAAAAACATGTCTTTCTTTGATGAATTGAACCCCAAATACAATGCATGCTGGTACTTCTCTGCTGATAAGCTCATGATGTCTCGAAACAATTAAAATGGATGAGTTTGGTGAATGATCCCCCGGAGAGAAGGGTTGATTTAATATCATTAATCATATTATTTTCCTCAGTAGGCTTTTTGTTTTAAATATCTGTGGCACGTTTTACATTTCTGATCAATCGTGGAATGATTCATTTCTATTTCAAGTGGTGGAAATGTTTTTCACTTTGATGGAGGCGGAAAGTCAAAGTTCTGACAATGCAAAATGTATGTAATGTGATAAAATGTTCTTCTGAAACAGCAGAACATCTCATAAACAAGCGCGGTTCAGATGCTTTGATTCTCTGTGAAAGGTGCACGAGCTCCAACTGTTCCCCTCAGGAGTTAGTGGGACCTCTGGGACGCGCTGAGGACTGTTCGTCCCGTTAAAATGCTCTCAGTAATGAATATGAAACACTGGAGAGTTTACAACAGACTTTTTGGGCCACAGCCAACAGTCCTCGGGTGTTAATTATTCCTGGAAACGAATGCTTTGTATTTGTATGTTTGTACTTTTTCTCTCAAAGTATGATGCAACACACGTGTAAGCGCACTAAGTACGCGTGGATTACTCTGTTCTGTTCTCTCCTGGAAGATAAAAAACACGACTTTGACCATCGTGAAAGCCACTTTCTCCCAAATGTGGTTTGCCTGTGAGGGCGAGAGAGGTCATGCACCGGGTCATGCATGCTCTCCTCCCTCTGGGGCGGCCGTCGCTGGCCCCACCAGTCCAATTTAAGACAGTAATTTAAGGATGCTCGTGCGCGCCACCATCGCACCGTCACGGCCTCGGCGGCGCCCGTCCCCGGTCACGCAGGTTAAATCATTCGCACGCACTCAGACTGGCTCACCCAATCAGCTAAAGACAGAGGAACTCACACGCAGCCTCTTTGACCCTCTGGTGATTATGTAGATTATTCGTCTATATATGTGTGTGTGTGTGTGTGTGTGTGTGTGTGTGTTCATGGGTTCCCCTCCATTTCACTAATTGCTTAGAATAGTAGATAAGACTCTAATTACAACTCTCGTCTCAGAGAAGAGCTCTCGGTGTCGGCGCTCGTCTCTGCTGCTTTGCTTTGCGGCGCTCCGTTCAACCCGCTGCGTCCTCACGGAAGACATCCGGCGCCCATCTTCTCGCTAATCCGTTTTTTTGGGGGGGGGGAAATTGTGCGTTCTCCTCGCCTGTTTTCTCTCCTCCTGATTGAGACATTGTTCGCGGCGCGCGGCGCAATCAAAGCAAACATTAAAGCCGTCGCGGTAACGCGGCGAGAACGCTGGCGACGTCCTCCCTCCCACCCAGAACGGCGTTCTGCGCTTCTGCAAAGAAGATGGTTGTTTTTGTAAATAATGAGCGTTGAACGCGCATCCGTGTGTGTCTGTGTGTAACTGTAGCAGCGTTTATAAGGATTGGCAACAGTCCATGATGGATGAAATCAGACGCTTCTCTTCTTCTGTTGATTGTGCAGAAGCATGAATCGACAGAAGGTATTCTGGTTCGCTCGTGCTCTCGCTTATCAAGGAGTCTGTGAGCGTGCACGTCGGTGATGTTCATCATATTTGTTTTATGACATCCGCATGGAGCAGGAGCAAAGTTCTTGGTATCTCCAGCGATCATATCCAGGGTCCTCAACTGGGATTGCTCGACCTCCTCCATCAACAAACATGTCGACAACGAGGCTGTTGACACACAGCGAGTCTCGGGGTGGCGAGGGAAGAGGGGGCGGAGCTGACGTGTCACATCCTGTCGCTGCTGAATAGGAGTTGTTGCCTTCAGGATGAAGGAACTCTGTGTGCTCAGAGATCCTGTTGATTATCCCGTCGGTCCACGCCTGTGTTTGGATGATAAGAATGGAGGGGGGAAAAGGCGAAACATGTTGTTGAGTGTTTCTCAAAGCCCAAGATGACGTCAAATGTCTTAATTTGTCTCACACAAATCAAAGATAGACAGTTAATTGTCACAGAGAAGGAAAACAACCAGAATATTTTCACTTTCAAGAAGCTGGAATCAGAGAATTCGGCCTTATTTTCCTTTAAAAAATAACTCAAACCGATAAATTGATCAACATAATTGCCAATTCAATGGTTGTGGCTCCACTGCACATTATTTACTGAGGCCGTTGGAGAAGTTCCTCTTTTTTCTTTGCTTTTGTTGCGAGGTGTTACTTCGACTAACGAGCTACCTGAAACTGCGTTCAAACAAATGTTCAAAACCGGCCTGAAGCTCGAGTTTGGTATTTCTTCTTCGCGAATCTTTCGTCTTTCATCCTTCAGGCTGCAAACGTCTCTAAATAAACCTGAAGCTCGCGGTTTCTCGTTGGGACTGCAGGAGCTGTCCGTGGTGCTGAACTCGCCCTCCTTTAGAAAACACACTGTTTACTGTGCAGTGTACTCGCTACCAGGCACGCACACACACACACACACTCCATGTAGCCGCACAACAGATGCCGACATTACACTGCTGCTCAATCCATTACAGTGTTTGTTTATCTGACAAGATGTCAAGCCCCAGGACAAGCATTCCTTCATGAGAGTTATTTCAGCTGAGTGTAATCCCCGCTTGGATCTGACTCCGGGATGTTTTACAAGCGATTCCTTACTTTTGTTCCAAACCTGGCAAACGGTCAACTCCGATAAGCTTCCTCTTCCCGCCGCCGTCGCTTCTTATCCAGGCATCCTGCGTCCCGCATGGGTGTAGCGGGCCAAACAACAAACATGACAGCCAATACATTAGAGGCCCGGTAGATTTCAAGACTGATCAGCGTTGCGTTTCCGCTGGCACGCGATCAAAAAACTGAACCCCGAGTAAAGTTTCCACCTGCGCGAGTTGCAGTTTAAATGATGGCGACAGACACACACACAAAAAAAAAGCTTTCGAGGCAGTTTGCGGGAGAGAAGAGCCAGGCGACACCGGCAGGAAGGGATCGCCTGCAGAGAGGAACCATTTATACTGGGCCAGAGCGGCGTGAGGCCACATTTCTGCACTTGTTTTTTCCCCTCTCTCGCTTTTGAAAAACACGGCTTGTCTCGATGAAGAATACAATTGCGGAAGACGCTGGACGTCCACTCATGTTGACAAATGCACATTTATGCACAGCGGGGGTGGCTCTTGTGCATCCACGGAACAAATGACCACACAACACACACACACACACATAGTCAAAGAATAGGGGGGGGGGGGGGCTCTGCATGATCCATCAGTGGGAGTGGCTGAAGTGCACACCAGACAAGCGAAATGACACCGGCGGCTCAGACGGATGAATCAGCGCGGCTTCGCTGTGAAAGGAGCGTGAAAGAGATGTTCATATTCATCCATCCATCCTCGTCAGACTGCCCCCCCCCCCCCCCCGACCCGACCCGACGCCGTCAGAGACACTCGCGAGCGGCCGCCACAGATGTCCGTTGCTCTCTCGCGTGCGCACACACGCACGGCATCGTGGGAGGACGAGAGCGGGCCACATCTTGTTGACATTTTCATAGGCACTCGGAGTAATTTATGTAAGGTTAGCTTGCTCCCAGTGCACTGGGCCAGAACACAGTAAAAGCAAACAGAGGGAGAAAGAGAACAAATTGCTTTTTTAAATTGCTCAGACAAGGGGTGCTCTTTTTGCTCTATTAGGACATAGTGCAAACACTGCTACAAAGCAGGGGGGGCAACCACAGGAGTGTGACTAAATCTAATAGAAATACCATTCGCCAACGTGGATACCAATGGGCCGGTGGCATCTGCATGGAACTAGTTTGATCTGGATAGAAAACTATTTGAACTCGCGCCGCGCCAAGCTAAATGGAGCTGGCATTTACCTACAAAGTAGTCTATTTCCAGCCTGCAAGGTGAGGATAACTGAGTCTCACGAGGGACAAAGCAGGGAAAAATCTAAAAATATCAGAAGAAGCAAACGTGTTCCACTTTGTCCGTATCGCTGATGCAGTCTTACTTGTATGAGTTATCGTCCTCTGGCATCTTTGAAGAGGAGCCGCTCTTCAAAAAACTCAGCGCCCACTTTAATGTTTGCTTCCACACGCACTGCACATGGATGTAAATGTGAATATTTCATAAGCTTCATCTGTACCCGACTGTGCTCCATGTTTTCACCTCATGCTGTAAACACGCCGCGTTTCTCTTTTTAATTACCGGTTTCCAGCTTAACACTTTCCTCTCATTAGAGATGATGGCATGATTGTAAATAAGTACCGAGCGCCATGATTCACGCGTGGTGCACGGTTGGTTGGTGTGGACCTTATGCATGCAGTAATATATATATATATATATATATATATATATATATATATATATATATATATATATATATATATATATATATACAAATCTTTAATCATGCTGTACGTGTAATAGTGAAGACATGGTTAATGGTGCAGTGGAGCGTATGTGTAGCTTCTGGAGCTAGAAGAGAGAAATGATGAAATTACATCTTATCACCAGATTCTACTGGGTTCTTCCTCTTGGGATTATGCTTATGCTCAGCAAATCCCACGGATAGCTGGCTTCTATACAGAATATCTTGTACGTAAGTGGATTTTTTGTGTGTTCTGGCTATGGGACAGTCTTTATTATCTCCTGAGGACCATACATGTCCACATCGCAGTTATCTTGTGTACCGTATAGCGGTGTTATTTTCGAACGTGCTCCAGGAGAGGTCGTAATGATCAAAATAGAAGGCGATCCTTTTGAGGGACGAAGGCCGAGAGCAGAAATGACACCAGAAGTGAAATATTTATGGGGGACATCTTGTGTTCATGTCTCAGAACACGAGCCGCTTGATTACTCTGCTGTTAAAAAAAACACGGCGCAACAACCCAACGCTTCGGTCCACGGCAGACGTGAGCGCTACGCTATACGAAGTCAGAGGAGACGTGAGGAAATCAACAAGCCTCCACTCAAGTGGTCCGTTCTGTTGGAAGTGAAACGTTGGGAAAGGATGAAGCCATAAAGGATCAGCTGATAGAGCCAGCCGAACCTCCCCGTGGTTACCAGCCAGTCGATAACCTTCAAAGCGGCCCCGGTTCCCCCTCCCTGCTCGTCACAGCGCCCGATGCCCCCCCGCGGAGAGGCTGAGATATTGGCTATCCGCGGGAGGCACCCCTCGGTGCTACCGTGTCCGGTCCGCGGCCCTCTTTTGGCTGAACTTCAATGGATGCATGTAATCCTGCGCCGCTCGTGTGCACGGCCCCACAGAGGACCCCCCTCGGAGGGGAATCTGACGTTGCGGGGTGGCAACGAGGACATCTGGCTCTCCTCGCATTGGACCACGCTCAGAGCGGGAGGTTCCCACCCTCTGGAGGAGCTCAGGAGGGAATCAGTGTGGGAAATAAATCTGTTTTTCCCCGACACCTCGGAGCTAAAAGTTCATGCAGTTGACATCTTTTTTTCATTAAAACTTCACCTCGACGGTCACGTTTTAGGAGTGGTTCCGTATGGTTTCAGTAAATGTATATTTAAATTAACCCAACACTAAAGACATCTTATTTTTGTCTCTCCCCAATTTTATTGAATTTAAACCAACATAATTGGAATCACTGGAGCAAAGGATCCTTAAAAGCTTCCCAAAATGGCAACCGTGTTTGTTTTTTCTCTCATGCATATTAACTCAAGCTTGAATCTCTCTCCTCACAAACCTCGTCCGCGCGCTTCAAGCCAAACACGCGTGTTTCAGACTTTTCCCACGCGCGTGCGCGCACTCCCGTGCAGACTGCCAGTCACAATCATTTGACTTCTCACGAGCGTGCGGCGGATCAGCGGCGACGCGTCCGTCTCGCCGGCGCAGCGACGCGCCTTTCATCTCCCAAAAGCGCGCCGACGCGTCCCGCTCACGCTGCCGCCGGCGCGGCCCCCTGTGATCCTCCTCGCCGAACACGACACGCAAAGTGTCAAGAGTCCATCAATTTCTGGCATTTTCGCTGCTGAGGCTGTGCGAGAGGACTCCTCGCTGTATGATTTATACTCGCAGGTGAACTATGCGTTTTTTCCAGAGGAAGCGTGCACAGCCGGTCCTGCAGTCAATGAGACGTTTGCAGCGATAAGACGACGCCACACTCTGGTGCAGTTCAAGAGGGCGAGTCTGCAGCACGTTAACTATGATATAGTATCTGCACGCCGCTAAAATGGACTTCTACTGTAGCCTAAGAAGCATAGTTTCTCTTTCTCATTGTGGTGATTCATTGTTATCAGCTCGACAGGTACTGTAGCAACTTCCAAATCTTCAAAAAAAGCTTTTTTTTTCAAATATATTCTGGAGTGTTAAAGTCCAGCTTTGAGCCGTTTGCTGCCAGCTGTTTTGAAGGCTGATGCCATTGTGTTTGGAATTGATTGCACCGCTGCTTTTCGGGTTACTGGAGTCAATACCTCAGAACCCTGTTTTCTTTTTATCTGCTGATCATTGCTCTGAGCTTCCAGTCGCTTTGTAGAAAGACTCATACACGCGGAGGTGAGAGCAAAACCGGCTTCCAGCCGTCAGTGTAGTGGCACACTGTGGACTAAGAAGATGTCTTCTAGCATCCGCCGTATGCGTAGCTCGTGTCCCGCCTTGCTATTGTCGTCTCATGCCTCTAACAAAAAAAAACAAAAAAACAGCTGCCACAGCTGTTTTGGGGTAAGATGAGGAGCGGGACGCCACATCTATAACTCGGTTGTATTTTGTGTTTCCTAACGGGTGATCACGGCCCCGCTGTCTAACCGTGACCAGGTAATCCTCCTCCTGTAAAGTCGCTTCCTTCCCCCCCCCCCCCTCTATCCTCCTGTCATCTCGTCGACTCTCCTCCCGTCCTGGAACAGCGTGTTCCTTTCCATCCCCGTTGGAAATATGAGGAATGCTGCACCGCTGACAGCCGCCCTGCGTCATGAAAAAAAAATCAAATGGAAAAAAAAAGGCGCTGCTATCTTTCCCTCTGAGGCAGACTGAGAAACCTTTTTGGTGGTTTCTGATTTCTTGAGGCTTTGCTGCACGCTTACTGGATATCCACCTGTTTTAACTCACTCATGAATGTTTGGATTCATCAAATTGTGCTTTCACATTCCCATTATGCTAAATGCTACATGCATTAAAGGCACAATTGGGGGAAAAAGGCTCATAAAGTAAGCGGGCAAATGTCAAATCAAACCTGTACTTTACCGCTAATAAATGGGTATGAGTAATAATTGCTGTCTTTCATCACATTTGTGGCGTATATGTTTGTCATTGACAGCTGCGGTTCTGCATTATCTCAAGTGGTAAGTAATTATGGGTCATAATGCCTTTTATATATTTTTGTGCGTCGCCAGAACTCTTTGCTGATAATGTGATAATGTGCGCTTTCTGCACACGTGGTCGGGGGGTAGGGAGGGGTCTCCCGGAGCAGCCAAGGTGCCCTATTGTTTTATGGCCGTCCACAAAACAAAGCCAGCACATCCCTTAACTTTCACGACAGAAACGCTCACCAAGCTACTTAATTTGCACCTTGATTTACGCGCGGCCTCAATCACGCCGGCTCTCAGGCTAATGGCGTCTCCCTGCACTTTATTTCACCGGCTTTAATGGCTCTCTAATTGTGTGCATTTAATAAGAATCAGAGGGAGAGCGAGAGAGAGAGAGCGCGAAGACGGGTCTCTATGCGTCACGTGTAAGCCGACAAGTGAAGAGTTTGAAGAGAAGAAGGTGTCGAGGAGTTTTTTACAGTCTTAACGTGACAATCACAGAAAGGTACCAGGTTCATTTCTCCGTCTCCGTCTCGCTGATGAAGGTGCTGAATGACAGCCGCTCGAACGGCGCGGCGTCTCCTATTTGTTTAAAACTGACAGCGGCCTGAACGCCGACACGCCGGCGCACATCCTTTCAGCAGCTAATCGGCCGAACGTAGCGGCGCGACGACAATCGCGCTCAAAGCGATTGTCTCGGATCGAGCCGGTTTTCTCATGCAAGCCTTCACTCCGGGCGCCACTTCAACGTACACCTCCATACATGACGCACAAAGCAAATGATAGACCTGCTGGAGAACGTAGATAAGAACAAAGGTGCCTATCAGGGAGTAATTCAGCCCTCCAATGAGTCCTTCATAGCGTATCGCTGTATTGAAGGCTCTATCTCGTCTTTAATGGAGGTAAATGTCCACATTCTTCGCCAACATAATAGCTCCTTACCGCTCTGTGATATTCATCTCTCCTGCTTTTCATGAGATGATTTTAGGTGACGTGCCGCTCGCTGCTCTTTAGCAACGTTGCTTTCGGTATGTGGGTTCACCAGTTATTCACCTTTTTGTTATGCGCCCATCAAACTGCACTGTATAGTGGATAGCGGCTTCCTCTTTCAGTCAGACTCTGGTATGTTATAATTGCTACCGATCTCTCTACAAACAACCCAGTCGCCAGAATAAATAGTTGGCGTTGTACGTCTCTGGAAAGCAGATACGTTCATATCACATTCCATGTAGTTTTCTATACGTGCATATCAACAGTGCTTCGTGGTGCTTTTTGAGCTGGAGGCAACAAAACGATCCAGTTAGACGAAGCGGATGATCATTCTTTGAGTCTCTGAGGTTAGATAGAGTCCATTCCTTGAGTACTCGCCCTGCTGTCCGTCAGCCTCTCAGCCTGAAGACAGTCAAGCGGTCCCATTCATTATTTTCTAAATCTGTAAGTGCTGCTGCACGTGCTATCAATCTGATAAAAATCATCGGTCTTATCACAAAGAGCCGGACGGTCGATCAGAAAGCACTTTGGCTGCTGCGGACCTTTCTGCAACATAGTTTTGATTATGTATTTGCCCACTCTGGAGAGGGGGGAGGGAGCAGAGCAACAGCCCGTCAACACAGCGGCGACACATCAGAAACCTTCACCGGGCTTTTATTGTGAAAAGCCGCCTCGCTGTCGCAACTCCATGAATTTGATTCACGCTGCGAGCTGGTGCTCTGATTCAACGAGACTCAAAGAGCAGCCTGTTTGAAATGCAAACGGCAGCAGTGTTTGTGGCTCACTGCGTCGGTCAATTTCACATCAACACTTTCCCCCCGCGCCCCGAAAACACGTCTGTAATATTCACACGTCTTTCGGGGACTATTTTCAGCGCCACTCTGTTGTTTATTCCTCCTCGCGCTTGAAAATGGGGCAAAGTAAAGTTAATGCGGCAAATAGCAGCGAGCGAGTCATATTTCATGTGTTGCCTCTGTGTCTTTTATTGCGGTGATGGATTGCAGCTTTTAAAGCAAGCCGTGTCTCTGATGTGGGAACAGAATTAGAGATACTACGGTGTGGAATAACCCGGGGAGCAGTGGAAATATAGGCGTGTGGGAGGATCAACATCCTTTTTTTTCCCCGCTCCAATCACGCGGCGGTATCTGAGGTGACATTTTTTAATCACATTTAGAATAGAATTAATTCAAAAGTGAAAGCGGCGACGGAGGAGCCTCCAACGCCGCGTGTGGAGCGCCGGGAAGAGAATGGAGGCATTATTATTAAAACATCAGACCCGCGATTTCAATACCTGGAACCTGCACTTTGTGAAATGAATAAAAAGTCTGCAATAAATGCCGCTACCTGGCTGGCACATTCATTAAAATGTTGCATATTATTAAGGATTCGGCTGATTTATGCGCCGCAGATTAAAAGGCAGATTGGGTAATTGACCCTCCACTAGAACACACCAGCACACATAGTTTTTATTTTAATAAGGTTTTTGGTCATAAAATGAGTCTGCTTGAAAACAAAAAACAACTTTTGGAAGCACTTCATCATATTTAGCATTAGTAAAGAATGAGTATACACTTAATTCATCATTTATAAAGCATTATTCCAACATGAACACTCATTAGGATGCAATACACACAGTTATGTTTCATTCTGGATTCATACACTTTACTGTTATGATGGATTCCCCATTTGTAATTGAAGTATTACAGACTTATAAATGTATAATAAGATCATTGTTCGTAAATGATAAAACAATGATTTAAATGTCATTTATTCATGCATTTATTTATACATATAATGACTTTTTAACCGTGTTTTAATACTGCACTTACTGATAGATTCAGCTACTCTTCAGTTAAGTATTAGTTAAGTATGTTCTGTGACCTTTGTTTCAACATTTTTAAGTGATACAACTCGTTGTTGTAAACTGTTGTTGTAAACTGTTGTAAACTGAACTAAAGGGGGCGTGGCTTAGTCTGTTTACTCCGTGTGGATTCAGCGCTTCCTTTTCTTTCTCAAGAGCACTTCAGCGACGGGGATGATGCCGTGTTCGACAGCCACCGGTCTTACGCCGCTCCGTTCCTTTTTCTTCTTCTCCCAAATGAACCCGGCAACCGTTCAGGTTGCTGGTCAGCCGCCGCGTCTCGGGCCGCCCACGGCGCCGCCGCCGCCCGGCGATTACGGTCCTCCACGGCGCCGCAGCGTTTGTTTGTTTGTTTGCTCGAGCAGATTCAAAACAAGTCCGCAGAGGAAAGAGAGGGAGGGGAAAGACTGAGTGGGAAGAGACTATAAAGGGACCGGGCACATTGTGCAAGAAAAAAGCGGCGAGCAGAGAGGCGCAACGCACAAAAGAGCGAGCGAGGGAACCGTCTTCGTTGGCGGCACACGTTTGCCTCCCGACGGCCTCTGGAGGTTCCCTAATCAGCCGCAATTGGAGAGATGGATTTCTCAAAATGAGTCTTTGATGTGAGGGTTTAACATTTGTTTTTTGATCTAATTATATAAAAGGCGGGCCAGCCGTGTCAGGGGTAAAGCACGCACACGTGTCTTCAACCAAACAAGCAAATCACGCCGCTGCTTTGAAGTTCCCTTTCTACGTCTGATTTTTATAGCTCGGTGTAATACTCCTGGTTATTGAGATCCCAAAATAAGAATCAACAGCAAAACAACGGTTTTCTCACATTGCGATTAGTTCTCAAAGCACATCTTGTGAAGACGAGTCACTGTGTGTGTCTGTATTCATCTGAATCTCTGATCAATGCTCTGAAGAAGGTAACAGCGGATTGGTTCACTGCTCCCGACGTCCACCAGGCGATTCCAACGTGTTCAAAAACACAGATATTAAAAAGCAGTACAGAGCGACTGGCTGGTTTCTTCAGCATATTCTCCTCCATGTAACACGTTACTATCACTAATATTAATGTGTCGGGGAGAGAAAAAAAAGGAAAAAGGACCTGCCTGCTCTGGAGCTCAGCCCTCAGGAGTCTGACAGCTGAATAATAATTGCTGATGCGTGTGTTTTCTCCGGAGCGCTCCAGCTCATATCTGCTGTTAATTTTTTCATTTGGCTCGATTCCAACGTGGCGGCAAAGTTTTTTTTTGATGAGACCCGTGAAAAAGTAAGTTCAATCAAAGTCGAAGCATTTCAGAATGAGCAATTAGCCGGCGTCAGATACTTTATCAGATATAGTGATGACGACACCTGTTGAGGGGGCACGATTGATGCAACCGTTATCTGTATTCATGACACGTGCAATGTGTGCAATGTATACCGTATGTACTGCATTTCTCCCAGTACTTCTAGTTGGATGCACCTACCTCTCGTATGGTCTCCCCAGCAACACGTTCTCACCTTCTTTGTAAAAATAACTCGACACTTAATGTACAAACCTTGCAACACCTGGAAAATGACTCACAGAGCTCACTAGAAGGCCACAGCGAAGATTGCCCGGTGTTTTAATTTGACTGTAAAGTTGCTGCACCGACTATGGAAGCGACCGTGTCTCTCTGCAGTCCTGCAGCGTGCTCATTAAACTCAGAGTCGAACACGCGTGTGTGTGTGTCCCTGTGCACGCGTTTGCGTTGCGGTGAGATCGCATTTGAATTTCGTACCGAAAGCAGAAATGGAATAGCTGTGGAACGTTTTCGCGTCTTTAAGTGCGGCTTAAATTACGATAAAGACGACACTCAATGTCCTGAAAAGCCTAGCAACAGCAATTTAATGTCTCGCGGCGTAAAAGCAGAAAAGGGAGCATGTGAATGTCGCGTGTGTGTGGAGTTACACCAATTTAAACCACATGACATGGCATGTAGTTCAGGGTTCTGGAGGTGTTCAGTAATGGTACTTGTAGCACATGCTATGTGTAAAAGTAACCCTGTATAGGGCAGCAGTCACATATGATGAATTTCACTCTCGGAGCAATTAATCATGTCCAGACACCTCAAGGAAACATGCTGTGAGGTGTTGTAGCATATTCACTATACCTAAAAGACTCTTCTGGAACAATATGGGTTCATAAAGAGTTAAAAATACATCACTGGTGGTTGTAAATCCTTGGTTTTCTCCGCATCGCTTCCAAGAAGTGCGACAACTGACACCGTCTCCACGATGGCCTTTCTTCTCGTAGATTGGGGCAGCAGAGCGATCACGTGACCCTCTGGGAGCGCGCCAGAGTTCAACCAAGTCGGCATAAACAGCGAGTCGATGGATTCACGCTGAAAGAAATAGTCCCGTGCGTTTGATGTAGCGATTCAAAACCCAATACGTTTTATACACGATATTAAAATCTTTAAAATGTGAAGCCTATATGATTAAAGCCCCAACATCAGTCTCAAGGTACTCGAGCTAAATGGAGCTTTATTGATTATCTTTACCACATCTTTAAGACGTTGTAATCTTCTTTTTACGTCTCTCACTTTCACAGTTTGCAGTCGTCCTTACACATTTATGTTTCTATTTCACACAGATCCACCAGGAGGTAACTGGTGTTCATCACGGGTCTTGTTCTTTGAAAGCCTCAACTAGCGTCGGTTTCCTGCATGAACACACGATTTTCAGCCAACGTCGCAGCAGTTTTCTGGTTATTTCACGTCACAGATTAATTGCTTTTGAGTGTAAAACGCTCCAGAAAATAAGGCGTGACACTTTAGCTTTGAATAATGTTCTAAATGAAAATATGTTCTACTTTTCAAAAGATTAAATGGAGGATGGTGCCGCAGAAAAGTTTTTGTTCAAGTATATTTTCTCATAAATGGAGATTTATTCATAGAAAGAATGATGCAGCAGACTGTAAGTTGACAAGTTATATGAAAGATAGCTTGAGGTTACGAGTCCCCACCACGCCACAGACACCATAAGCTTCTCAGCCAAAGAAACATCCATCCCAACAAATCAATTTCCAGCCCAAAGAAAGCCCGCTTCCCAAAGGAAACCAAAGCAATCTGTTTGGTTTTGTTCATTAGAGGCAAAAAGAAAAGTTTTTCCCGCCACAGCCTGGGAAAACACAACCCTCTGCTATTGTTTATCCGCACCACCGTCTTTCATCTCACCAGTGGTCATCCTCCTCGTGTGCGCTTTTAATCCAACAGTTTGAGTCGGAGGGGCAATTATTCAAATAACTTAACTGATTACCCAGCGGCCGCTCGGAGGGCAGCGTCCAAGTTTCAAGGATGATTAACGCCGGATGCTGATCCGTGGTAACGTTGGAAAAACGTTTCACCCCCACGACGGCTCGTAATTGCAACATTCACGGCGTGAGAGGCCACGCGTTGTCGGGCTCTCCTTCACCTTTATGTGTTTCTGCTCGCGAGCGCAGGGTTTTTGGAACGATTCCCACTTATTTTCGAGATGCGAGAGAACCTTTATTTCAACTCTCCGCCGTTTCCCTCTGCACTCTGTCTTTGTGTTCGGATCCATGGTCACAAACGCTGCTTCCTTGGCTCAACACAATGACTTCCTTCATCACACACGCCCGAGTGTACAAATCCAACCCGCGTTAGCTCAAACTAAAACAACTGTACAGCGGATGCAACAGTACTTGGTAAATGGACCTGTGCAGCGCTTTTCTAGTCTTTAGACCACTCAACGTGCTTTAACACTACATGGCATCATTCACACACTTATGGAGCTACAATGCACGGTGCCACATCAGGATTATCAACCATTCATACTCCATAGGCGCAGCTACGGGAGCTCTGTAGGGTTTATCGACATGGGCTGGCGGACTCGGCAGCATTGTTGCATTTGCTGTACAGTGAGGTTTCAGCGAACGCAGGTTATCCACAGTGTCATGTTTTGCTGGCAATAAGTACAAATCTGCCAATGGAACAAGTAACAATACTTCAGACTTGTTGTTGTGTGGTGATTGTGTTATTTTCTTGGCATTGGCCCATCCTCCATGCCCACAGGGTGCACATATTATGTGGCCGCGTTCAGATTCCTCCCATATTTCCTGTTACTTCCAGCTCGTGTAATGGGAAATAAGGGGCATCTTAATGCCTCGGTAAGTGCTCCGCAATGTACGATAACACAAACATATTCCTGACATCAGCCCGGTCATTGGAAAACAGGCCCTGGGCGTCTCCCGCCCTTGAAGCTTTGATGCTCCTCCATAATGCATGCGGAGCGCCGGAGGCTCCCGAGCGGTGTGGGCGATGTGGTCCGACGTCGGGAGGACCGACCCGGGTGCTGACAGGCTCCTAATCAGCCAGAGAACATCTCCCTCATGTGACCCTATATATATATATATATATATATATATATATATATATATATATATATATATATATGTATATGGCACCAAGTAGCGAGCAAGACTCTCCTCCTGCATTAGTGGAAGAATAAAAAGTATTCTTCATGTATGTGTGGTCGAGGTGAGATCCTCCTCGCCGCCATAATGACGAGGCGGTCTTGCTCAAGGCCACACGAGCGAAAAAAAAAAAAGGGCTGGCGTCCGCCGTCCCGGGCGCTCGTAACCGGGTTCATCCGGTTGAGGGAGACGCTCTCCGGAGCCCACATTCAGCTCCATTGATCTCGGCGTCTGCCAGCTCCCTGCAGGGTAACATTTATCAGTTAATTGGGCTTAAAGCCGCTCCTCTTGGCCGGAGCGCGCTCTGGCGACGACTCAATACGGCCCAGGCAACTGGCGGCGGTGTTGTTGGGTTCGGAAAACAAAGGCCGGTCTGCTTCATCGGCTCTCACCTCGCGTGCGTGTAGTGGAGTCTTTTCAATGTCTTTTTTTAAAATGTAGCTTGATCTTACCCTGTGACCATAAAGAACAAAAAGCATGAGTCTGTGCAAAGTCTTATTAAATCCATAGATCCTCCGACTGAGCCTGGACCAGATTTTAAAAAAACCCCAGCTCCTACAGGAAATGCATGTGCAGTGTATGTGAAGCTGCTCGGGATTCAACACCTTTATACCAGATCCAGCTTTTCCCTCACAACAAAAGGAATTGGAGACAGAGTTGTGAGCCCGACGGTGGAACAGTCACTGCATCATGTTGTTCATCACCAGCAAGTGAGTGTTTAGCGTGTGGCTAGCTAACGCGGCAGCCGCGCTCACGCTCTAATCGTCGCTTAAACGCAGGAGAAGCGCGGCTAATGCTAATCTACGATGGGACACGGCGCTCATCCCTAAATATCGTTTGCGGCCGGCACAAAGCGTGAGATTTCATATCTTCCGTGTTGCTTTTTGAGCCGCTGTTTGAAGCGGATTATTCACACCGGTGAAGGTTGTTTCCAGCGTCGCGGGATTGACCCCCCGAGCGCCGCATGAATGAAAACGCTGCCCGTGTTTCCCGTCCTGAGAGATTCTCGACAATTTCACGGCGTTGGGAGAGCGGCGGCGGCGTGCGGTGAGGATTCATCCGCTGAATGGATTCATCAGTGATTGATTTGCGGGCTGCTCGTGGTGGTGGTGGTGGTGGTGGTGGTGGGGTTTCTTTCGTTTCTTGCAGAGGGCATCAGAGATGACAGGAAACACAAATACCAATTAAATCACCGAGATCCAGCCGTGTTCCAGTCGAGCCCGCGAGACAGACCAACATTTGCGCGTTGGCTCTCAGGATACACAACGTCGAGGTGAATTAGGCTCCGGGAAGGTGACACGAGCATTTACGTTCAGACGGCGAGCCCTCGACCTCATTTCCTCTACCTTTTTTTATTCCTGCAGGTAATGGATTTGATTGCTTTAGTGCCACTCACCATTTTCCTAACTTAACACTAAATGTGGTTACAGTTGCTCTATTGAATCATCAGTTGACCGCGGCCAATGAAAGTGAGCGCCCTTGTTTTATGGCGCGACATACTTTATTTTTATTCAAACGCATCAAATCTCGTACACTTTAGTCCACAAAATCAATGATGTTCGTTTGGGTTGCATGTCCCTAAATAAACCCCGCTGCCTCCTCTAACCTCGCCCCATCCATCACCTCTCATCAGTGTGAGCTGGAGGGTGTTGTACTCCATTAAGACATGCAGAGCTGGGGAGCGACTGAGCCGTGGCGTTGAAGTCATGCTGAGTTTTTTTTTTTCAAGGCCACTGAAAAGAAAAACGTGCAATATCTGAAAATCCTCTTTCACCGTTTTCCTCAGGCGAACGCCTTTCATGGCTATTAAAACCACAATATATTTAGACATCTGTTGCCATGGCGTGAGGAAATATTTCAAATGCCAATAAAACATCTTAAACCCCTCTTCTACTTCTTCTTAAAGCATGCTGGGTAACGGCCACGTCGCTGGCTCTCGTTGCTGTAAATCACAATGCTCTAAATATCATTAAAAAACAAGATATGAGTCTCGGCTTTATGGCAACATCAAATCTTATGATTCTGTCTGGGACTAAAACAGCCGTGCGGAGGGGCTCTGGGTTTTTAAAGTTTTAAAGCCATCAGGCGAGGCTAATTCTGTGAGAGGAACTCGTCTCCGAGCACTGATGAAGAACCAGATTTGACAGAATTAACAGCCTCGTGCAGTGGGCAACGTTTTTAAATTAGTTTGCATGGAGAGCATCTTCACATTATTTTCACATTATTTTTTCCACTCCTAAAAGCTGTTTTCTACGTCCGTATTCTCCGCCGCCGTGGAGCGCTTGGCGCCGCGTCTCCTGCACGGAGGGTGCTATTGCGTTGTCTTCGTGAAATGGAAAAACCACGCACAATGTTTGTTGCTTTGTGCACATGCTCGTGTGCTGGTGCTCTGCGGGTTCCAGACTGCACCTTTTTAGGCCGCCGACGGAAATGAGATGAATTCAACGGGAAATATTCTGCATTAGCGGCGCCTCTAGGGTTGCTTTCCTTTCATCGGCGCCAAGCGGCGTCCATGTGAAGGTGCTGATTGGAACGAGCACGCTGGGAAAGTGGACACAATGGAACATTTGCTTTCTCGTTGCACTTCCTCCAACCGGCCTTGATTTCCATTTTCTTTGGTGGTCCGACCTTGTCGCTGCTGATTTTCCTCTACTTTTTTCGGGGGGGGGGGATTTAAGGGTTTACTGCAGCTGGGTGATATTTTCATCAAGTGCAGAAGGATCTCTAATAAGACTGAAGTGGTGCACAACCTTACTTTAGCTTCTACCGATGGAAAACAAAGCTCTTATATGACAGCACATTGTGCTTCCATTGGTGAAACCTTACTAAGGACATTCACTAAGTATAGTGGAGGCTACAATTACCGAGTGATGCATTGGCTTATTATCTCGAAAGTGAATGGAAAAAAAAGATGAGAATAATACCGTGCATGTATTTTGTGTAGAAAGGGGCTCAGCACAACAAAAAGTACAAATTATGTCCAATTCACCATCACATCTCCCCGGCAGACCAAGGAGAAATGCTATGACTGGGCCAGAAACCGCTATCAGCTGAATACCACCGCCCACCCGTCTGCACAGCAGCTGTGCACAAACACTGCCGCACACACTGACCAGAGTGTTCCAACGCTTCCTCTTTCTTCGGGGAGCAAAAAAAAAAAAAACAACCCCAACATAAATCAATAACGCATTTCGGCTGATCTCGGGAGCGAGGTGTGTGTTGCCGACCGAGGCCGCTTTTAACCGCCGAGCGAAAAACAGCACCGGCGTCTTCGCCGCGGTGTTTGTCCTCCTCCGCTCACTCGCCCAGGGGTTGTTTTTTTTTTTTCTGATCGCCGGAGCAGAAGAGCCGCTTCTGGTCGGCGCCATCTCGCTGTGCGGCTCTGGAGGGCGCGTGCGTACGCGTTTGAACGCGCGCGGGGAGGGAACGCCGCCCGGCTACTGGCGTCACACTCCAGGAGAGGGGGAAGCTTACCTTGCTGCTCATGGAATATTAATGACACGACATGCTATTAATGTACTTAATTGGCTCCTTGCCTGCTTCTAATCGTGCCATTTTTGCCGCGTGTGCATTAACTATTAACACAAACAAATGAAGCATTTATTCCAAGCCGCTGGAGGAAAGAGGAGCGGGTAATGTAACACGCCGGGCGCGGTGCTGTATTAAAATGGCCGCCGTGAAGTCTGTTTTTTTTTTTATTTCAAAAAGAGCGAGCCGATTGTTTACTCGCTGTCCCAGGAGTTGAGATAAAAGGGTTTAATCTGTTCTGAATCACACGAGGACGAGAGCCACAGAGCCGGCGTGACTCTGGGACGAGCTCCTGCCGCCAGACAAGGAGTCGGATTGATTTCTCACAAACAGCAATTACAGTTTTGGTTGTAATGTTCTGTTTGCGTTCACTTGGGAGGAACGCCGCCGGCCGGAAGTGATGTCATTCGACATTTCCAATGAGCGGGATCAAGTACATGAGTACCTCATGGAGGATAGACGTTCACACGGACGCTTATCAGTGTGCTGTATTGTGGAAGCACACGCATCGCGGGTTAAGTGTAGAAATATGCCTCGCGAGTGGAGCAGCAGCTCGGAGCGAATATTGAATATAACGATCGGGTCACCGGGCCAGATTTTTAGTTTTTCATAGAATAAAAAGACGTTTCAACACATCATAATCGTTTTTAGAGGCTTCCAGCACAGATTTGAGCGTTAGCTGGAAGGTGAAAAGTCAGTGAGTTTCTCAACAAGTAACAGCAGCTACTTATTTAATAACTACTGCTGCTTTGTCATAATATTAATATGTGTTTTAACAGGAATTTGCGTCCAAGAAAGCATTGAAAACCCCGAAACAATTCAAATCCGACACTCGCGCTGCGAATCCTGTAATGAAATAAAACTCGATAAGTAAGAAACTGCCACTCTGTGTCCTTTACAAACTGAGATAGAAGACTCAATATCTCGCGGGTCACAGAGGACGTCGATAAGACAAACCGCAGGTATTAATAACTTGCAGCGGCAGATGTTTTTTTTTTTTGAGGGCGACTTGGATACAGAATACTGCGGATCGAGAGAGTTTCTGCAACAACAGAGCGCCGCTGTCCACCGGGGAGTCGATACCGCGAGTCAGGGAGGATTGTCGGGGCATTAGTGAGGTATCAGTAGCCGAACACACTCCTCCTCGTCTCCTCCTCCTCGTCTCCTCCTCCTCTTTCTTTCATTGTTCGCTTGGCGGCGCTTGGCCCCTCCTCTCTCATCTTTGCAGGTTGAGCTGTGATAGCTCGCAGCCACATCACACGGGCTGGAAAACAGGTGGAAAACAAGCATGAGGGGAGAGAGGGAGAGAGGAGGTGGAGGGAAGGGGGTTAAGATGGAGGATGAAACCCTGCGAAAGAGCAATATGTGCACATAAATGTCTGTGCATGGATATAGCGAATATAGATGGGCAGCGCCGGGAGGTGAAGCGGTTCTTTGTGGAGGAGTTAGAGGACCTGCACATCCTCTGATACACACACACACACACACACACACACCTGAGGATCTTGAGACACCTGTAGGACCCGAACCAGGAAGTCTGACTCATTTCCACCCGTCTCCGCTCTCGACTGCGCACACTCCTCCTCCTTTGTCATTCTCTTTTTCTTTCCCTCTCCACCACAGACTTCTCACCCACACTCTCATTGTCTCTCACGCTCCACAGCGCCTCCCCGTTTCCTTTTTCCCTTTTTTTTTCCTCCCTTTTTCTCTGTCACAATAGCCCGAAGATGCTATTCATTTCACAAGCCGAGTGTAGGTGGAAGCATCTGTGGAATCGGTGCCAACGCCGGTACGTCCCAGTCTGATTTAAGCCAGCGGCGTTCTGTTTTCTTCTTCTTCTTCTTCTTCTTCTTCTCAAATAGCTTTTGCACCAAGTAGGACCAACACAGATAAAAAAAAAAGGTACAAAAAAGAAAGCAGAATAGTGTTTCAGAATGAGGTTTTCCGAAGGCGAGGCCGGGTGAGGTTGTTCTGCGGCGCCCGAACCAACAGGATGAGTCAGTCCGCTGAAATCGACCAGGACCGAGGCTCTGCCAGTGACGCTGCAGGAGCGTTGCAGTGCGATTACGTTCTCTAACGGTCCGTCTCCAAATGAGAGATTAGCGTTCAGTGTGCAACCCTGGAGGAAAATAGGCCGGGCTTAATGGCTGCTCTGTGTCCCATCAAGAAAATAAAGAGACGTAGTAACCACGGTCATCTATTTGATGGAATCATTGTTTGATGACATATTGATTTAAGAATACGGGAGCATTTTCACAAGAACAAAGAGAAACGCTTAAAAAAGCTCCAGTCATTTGCACTCTGTAGTGCTCAAAGCAGGCAGGAGAGAAAAGATGGCCGCAAACCTCATTTCAAACCACAACTGAAAGCACAGCTTTGAATGGAGTCGAGGTATTTAATCCACTCGATGGAAGATGACAGTGATGTCATTATTCCTGTCGCAGATAAACAAAGCTTTTAAAGCCCATCACTCCCGGTGTTGGACATTCGCAGGAGAGCGCTGGAAAGACGCGGAATAGCTTCTTTCTTTTTTAGTGACGTGTCACACCCACCTGAAGGACACGTCGCAATGCTGAGCGCCAACACCCTGTTCCATCCCCGTGTCTTTTATTCTCCGTTGGAACGGCCGCACAAAACACATCAACGGGTGCAACAACAACAACAACAAAAAAGAAGAAGAAAGAAAGAAAGGCGACAGAAGCATTGTGCATCACATCCAAAAGAAAACCATAAAAAAACCCAAGGACACAAACAGAGACATGACGATACGTAACCTCCACGTGTCACAGCCGGAGGACGAGGACGCCCACCTGGAGCGGCAGAATGCAGAGGGCAATTTTCACTTATTCTCCACGGCTTCATTTCTCTGCCTCCGGCTGCACTCACATGACTCATCGGATGAGGGGAAGGACACCCGGAGCGTCGGGCGGTGGGATCGATACCCAGCGGGGGGCGCTGGCAGTGCGAGAGGGAGGGGGAGGGAGGGGGAGGGAGGGGGGTGTCAGCGTGTCGAGCTGGCTGATTGGTGGAAAAGACCGAAATAATTCCCAGGTTGGGTCACGTCTGTGGCCCTCGCCATCACTAGCACAGCACTCGACTTGATTGGAGCAACATCAACAAACACATCCAGGATGGAGCTGTGTTGGAGTCTCGGCTCGTCAGTCTTTTGAGTTTTATCCACCTCCATCTTCCTCCGGCTCTGCTCCAGCTGCGTGTTCTGCTTGTTTAAAATTGAAATGAAAAAATTGCCCCCACTTCCCCTCCCCCCTGCGGAGAGGACAACGCAACGACATGAAGGCTGATGCCCTTCTTGAGATGGAAAAGAACCCGGGATGAATTTTTTTTTCCTCCAAAAACTAAAATCATCTCACCTTTGCAACGCCCTTGACCTTCACGTTGAACTCGCTGTAAACAATTGAAATGGTAATAATCAGTTTTAAATGGTGAATTAAAGCCTAAAACGCAGCCCTTCCTATGCAGGATGAGTGGGTTTTTTTTTTGTATCCTGAGCCAGTGAGACATGAAATGACTTGATAGCACCTCCACAAAGAAGCTGTTTATGAACCGGTCATGAGACAACGGTCCTCAACAACCAGGCCTTGCATCCATTCTACCGTCCTTAACGCCTTAAATAAATCCCCTGTCCATCTCAGATTGACAAGATAAATACCATCTGCCTCCGCACAGACAGAGAAACCTGTCCACCCCAGGGGGGAGCATGCATTCGCTTCCCTAAAGGGGAGATAAGGATAAGTGATGGTTTGTGAACCAACAGGAGCTCTGGAGGATCGAGTGAAGCTTTTGAGAAATGAGCTCTGGACTTCATACGGGGGATTTTGTCCCCAGATGGAAGGGCAGTTATTAAGTGTTCATGATATCTGCTGATAAAGCAAAACTAGGGGGGATTATTTTATATTTATCTGCATGCAATCATTTGTTTCATTCATCAAGACAAGCCCCAAGTGCTGGACTTTACCCGAAGCAGGAGATAAATAAGAAAATCCACCCTAAAACAAGAAGAAGGCTGTCATTTAATATTTTCGAACCAGGCCAAACGGAGACGCTGTGATGCCAGACACCTCCAGCGAAGCTGCAGGGAGTTTGATTGCAGATCGCTCTCGTGCACAGCAGCAGCAGCAGCAGCAGCAGCAGCAGCAGCAATCAGCGGGCTGTCAGAGCATCGAGCAAGAGTCTCCCCCCCCAAGTCCAGATCATCTTAAGTCCATTGTGGAGGACAATGTTCTCTTCCCACAGTCGCCTCAATAGCCCAGATTGCAACGCAGCGTTTGTCGCGGTGGAGGGATGCGACTCTTGCTTTGTCTCATCTCGACAGAAGCTTTGTTGCTCTTGGTGTTATTTTCTTCCTTTCTTTTCCGACCGCTCCTGTTCAGGCCGCATTGGAAGTCATTCCAGGAGCTGTGGGGAATCACAAATTCAAGTACATAATCACAAAACCGCTTTGGGGATGAATCGGTACGTGCAAATTGATGATTTATTGCAGCGTAAGATATATAAGAGTGGATGCTAGCATGGTGACAGATTTGCAAGCACATTTATCATTTCTTATTCAGCCTCCCTGCATTTTTCTTCAAAGTCCCAAAGCTAGTTTTTTTTTTAAAAATCCATCCCTTTCCACAGCACCGCCTCTAAAACCAACCACATGTATTTTTTCCTGAACATCTGTCTTTTTTCTTTAGCTAAAGGAGCGTCAGACATCATGAAAAAGAAGCTTTCTGTGCTCTCCAGGAGACCGCTTATTCATTTCGAGCATGCAGATGTGGGATCAATATTCCTTCTTCCGCGCCAGGCCGTTAAAAATGCAACGGATGCTCCTCTGTGAGGGAGAAGAAGGAGAAAAAAAAAAGTGTCATTTTCTCCCAGGATTGGATAGCGGCTCAACACCTGTTCAAAACCTCCCCAAACTCCAATGAAGCGCAATTACGTGTGCCAGGAGTTACGCAACGCGCTGACAGCAGATGTGAGGAGGATGTCGGGATGGCCCGCGCGGGGACGGGGGGGGACGGGGGGAATCGGGCGAAGCGAGCCGGTCGACTGTAAACGCTTTCACGGCCGTGGCGTGGTTTTCATTAAGCGGGGACCCCGGAGCAGATGTGACGGTCACCGGCAGCGGTCGCCCGCGGGAAAGACGGAGGGGAAGCGGCAGATTGCCGGGGGCGAGACTCGTTAGATGTGAAGCCATTGTGACGGAGCCGCGTGCACAAACACAGGCCTGGTTGCTTGTGCGGGGAGACGATTGACCTCTAACGCAAACGCACACGAGCAAAAAAAAATGCCCGACGTGTCGTTGTTAGAGCTTCGAAAAATGAGGATAAATGTTTGTGTTTTTGGGGTGTTTCGGTAGTCGGCGCAGCGGGAAGTTGGGCGCGAGGAAGGCCGATGCTGAGAGAACGATGCGGGAGGGAGGGGGAGAAACGGGAGGAGGAAGGAAAAAAATGGGAAATGAAGGCAGGCGGGGAGAGAAGGAAGACCTGCTGCAGATTGGTTTGACAGCATCGTGCATGGTGTTCGCTCACCCGTTGCTAATGTTATCTCTCCCTTCTCTCTTGTCCACAACACTACTTACTGCTTTCTTTCTCCATCACCTTTTTTTGGGGGTTTAATTTCGCCTCCCCGCATATGCCGTTGTCAGCTATTTGCTGCCCGCCTTTAATCCCCCCTCCTCTTTCTATTCGTGCACCATTCCTCCATTTGTTGTCTTGTCATCCTCCAACATGGGGTAATTCACTTTTTACTGACTCTCTATTTCTTTCTCGTCCCTGTCACTTTCTCTCCGTGTCCTGCTGCAGTCCCACTTTATTACACAACAATGCCTCTTCCGCACGCCGGGGGGCTCGTTGTCCTCGGCGTACACGCGGGGCCGCGGAGGTTTACGGCCTCCTTTAACTTCCATCTACCCGTCAGCTTTGAAAGGTCATGGGGTCGCTTCACTGTGAAAGGAGGAACGACCTCATATCTTCCCGTAAAGCTCCAAAATATCCAGACGAAAGTGGATGGGACTGAAAGCTGGGCGCGGGTCCAATCATGTCGCGCGCTGCCTCTCCATGTTGGACGCCCTCCCGCGTGTCCTGCCTTACTCCACATTCAGAGCTTGTTTTTCTTTAAACAGTGCAGAGAGAGCAGACGAGGAGGAGGCTATCTTTGATTCGGTAAAAAAAACAGGAGGATGGGAGGTGAGAGCGAGCTCATTAGCCATGATTCAGTGACATCGCTGACATTTTGAAAGTGTGTTTTTCTTCACTCGGCTCTTGTCCTGATGTGCGGGTAAAAAGTGTACGTTGGATGTCAAATGGAAAATGGCATCTTTGCGTTTGTAGCATTCATTTTTCTCCAGTGAGAGTAGCTGGTATTTTTTATTTTTTTTTATCAGCAAAGGTCCACTGTAGAAACTTCCTCCCCGAGAACTTGGCAGTGACCTAACAGAATGAATACGACCTGGTAAAATGGAGAAGCATATGCTGTTAAAGGTCCAGGTGTTGCTTTCATTTTGTCCGGGAAGCTGGAAGGAGAAGCAAGCAGCGGCGGGTGATGGGAGGTTTTACACATACAGGGAGCGATTCTAAGGGCCGGTGCCAAATAAACAGAGACAGAAGGCAGGAAGGAGCGAAATGAGGTGAGACAGCAGCACTGATGGAGGATGTTTTGCATGTGTGTGTGTTCGCCTGCAGCTCTCTCATTAAGGACATCTCTCTATTCCAACACCAGCCCCTACTGTGGTCTGATACACACACACACACATGCAGAGCGACACTACCCAAAGCTGATAGACGCCGGTCGGCTAATTCTGCCAGATTAGCTATCACTGCCTCAGATCTCCCCCTCGCGTCTCTTTATTTCAAGTTACGGAGTGAGGAAACTAATTAATGGACTCGGTGTCTTCTCTTCGGAGGCCATTAGATTCACAGCTTATTGCTATTCGAGCTGGCCCATTTCCTGAAATACAACTTCCATTATGATTTCATGCTTTCACAATAATCAGAAGCCGCTGTAATTATGAGTTTTGAAATATCTTTGAACCCCCACACAGCGGCGGCAGTAAACACCTCGGTGTCACAGGAGCGAGGCCTCCTCTGCATGCTGATGCGCCGGCGGGCTGACTCACGTCGTGCCGTTCATCCCAGCAAAACACACACGTGCGCACGGCGAAAGCCCGATTGAAGGGACACGGCGGAGGATCTGAAATGGGGTCAGACCCACGGACGGCGTCTTAAAGAGCCACCGCAAGCTGGTAAAGAATATAACCGCAAATGTCAATAAATCCATCACACTAAATGCCAGCATTGTGCCGAGGAAATGTCATTGGCTGGTTTTTAATGGGGCTGCTTTCAAGGGGGAGGGGGAGGGGCCTCCTGCTTAGGAAACGCTTGGAGCACGCAGAGACGGCGTCGGGACGGGCGTGCACAGAGCCACCGAAGGGTGAGCGATTACACTAAAAGCCTTCTGTAGGTGAAAGCGATTAACGTCCTGCGACACCTGTGGAGCTCGGCGCCGGCGCGATGCCGCCGCTCGCTTCGCGGCGACAATCCTCAGCCGCGAGCAGCTTCTCTCTTTAAATTTGGATTAAGTTTGACAAAGATACAGTGCGAGCTGGAACAGCCGCGTTATGATTTAGGTTGGTGTTTAATAATACGCCGAGGAAGATCGCTGCCGCTGCTCTCTGGCTCTTCAGGCGCGCTGAGAATCCTGCGCTTGTTTTTGGGGTTTTTCTCTTTGGAAAAGAGATAGAAATGAGGAGGCTCAGACTCTTTACTTCTAAATCAAAGGCCTCATGCTCACGGCTTCAGTGTGTTGAGGAATCAAAAGGCTTGACTTGACTGCTAAGCTACGATCAAAGTGGAAAAAGGGGGAAAAGATCCATCTATCGGCTTCACTCCCTGATGGAGCGGTTTCATCCCGTCGGGAGTTGACGGTCCCTGTCCGGGCCTTAGTGGTCGCCGGTCGGCGACTCACACTGACCCGACACTTTGCCAAGGCACTTAATGCAGCCCCCCTCCCTCCCTCTGACTTGTCACCCATCTGCAACACTGCGGGTACTTAAGTGTTGCGGCCTCACCGCACAGAACACGCTGCTCGGATGTGGTTCACGCATCGAGTTTCACACTTCAAGCCTCTTCGTTTGCGACCAGCACCCATCTGTCCTCTGCAATTTCATCGGGTGTCACACTGCCTCCAGCCCTCAGACGACCAAAACGGCTCTCTCATTAGCGGGTATTAAATGTTATGTCGACACGCCAAAAAATGCAACCCTCACCCTTACACACACACACACACACACACACACACACACACACACACACACAGTGATTTTTCTCCCCGCAGTTTCGTCAGCAGTGATCAAATTCACTGTGTGTGCACCTTCTCCACCTGCTTCAGCGGCCTCGTTCACTTGATGCGAACTGGCATCGAGTGGGTAGCGACATTAATATTCAGAGCGCGGGGGTGTGCGTGGGCGTGTGTGTGTGTACACGTGGCTTTGCTTTTTTTTATTCAAGTGTGCGCGTGCACAACGACCGGGAATGAATCCACCGCTGCGGCGCTCACGCTCTGCTCCATCTCTGTCTTTCACGTCTGCGTGGATGCACGTTTGCAATAAACGCCTAGATACATCAGCGTGTGTGTGTGTGTGTGTGTGTGTGTGTGTGTGTGTGTGTGAGAGAGATAAGTGGGAGGGTGATGGGAGGATCACAACAGCAATGACTTGAGGCATTTACAGTACATTTAAAAACCCAAACTCTTCTGAAATTGTGGTCATTTAAGAGTCCTGAAAATGATCCCGGGCCTTCAAGGCGCTCTGAGAGGATGAAACGTTCGTGTGAGGGCATGAACCAGCAGCTAAACATCTGAGCTGGTTCAGCAGAGCTTACACACACACACACACACACACACACACACACACTGTTGAAACACGTCAGCATCACAACATGGAGGTTTTTATCGACTTGCTGGTCTGTAATTTTTGAAGAACGCTGTGTTGCAGAAACAGTTTTTTAAAAGAATAGTTTGGGGGAAATATACTTGTAAAGATAGAGCTCAATACAAGCCCCTTACCATTGCTTTACTCATAGATCAGCTTAGTTTGCTCATACTAATTAGGATAATTGAAATGTCCTCCTGGGACAGAGTGCAGGCAGCTCTCCTGAGCAATCCCAAAATAAAAGCCCTTTGGTACATTCTTCCCCTGATGATATCTTGAAGAGACGAGCGAGTCTGTGTTTGACTTTGTTCTGGGACAACAGCGAGGCGACTTAAAAATGTCCTCCGGGGTTCAGCATCCCTCTGACACCCGGATCAGAAGCCAGACGCAGGAGCAGCGCCGTCAAAGGCTTAGCATTAGCGCTAGTGGCTAAAGCGGCGCCCACAGGTCAGATTAGCCGCATGTAAAGCACCCCTTACGCCGCACTTTGAAGTGAGGCTTATACATCCTCTGCTTCATCCTGTCAGGAAGCGGCATCCACGCTTATGGAAGCACCGTTTCAGGTTTCAGCTTCGGGTGACGAGCAACGAAGGAGAGCAGGAGTGTTTAGTAGCTAACGGGGTCTCCGTCGGGACTCCAGCTGTCAATGAGAGTAGCTAACGGTTAGCTGAAGGTGGGGAAGTGATTCCTTATCTCCTTCTTCCTTTGTTCTCTGTGTGTTCAGCTGATAAGTCACAGCAGTACGCCTCTTCAAGACCCGCCATAAATACTCATTCTTCACCTTAGTCGGTCGTCCTGCACCAACGTTTGCTTCCCCTCTTAAGATTCGACGTTTATTTCATAGCTTGCACTTTTAACAGGGAAATAAGGAGACATTTTCTTCACTAATGCGGTGTCACATCTTGGAAAACCCCGGCCCGCCCGGGCAAAAGTAATTTCCTGGTTTTATGTGGAGGAGATAATCAGACATCACGGCCCTCCTCGGAGACAGCTGTGGCATATCAAGCCCCCGCGATGGAGACGGTGTGAATGCCTCCTGATTTTCCCCCCCGTCTCGATCTCCGACCCCAGATGAACGCCACGCAATAACGTCCGTCTCCCTCGACGACCCGCGCTTCGCCGCCGCCGCCGACTTTGAGGTTATTGGAAAGTAATGCCTGTTGAATGCGTCTTGTGATTGATGGCGTTTTGAGGACACTTTAAGCACAGCTCGGTGAAATAATGGTGATGAAAATGAAAAAGAGGCCTCTGTGGGATAATTCAGAGGGAATGTTACTTTGAAGCTGGAGAATTATTTTTCGAATAGTTCCGACACTGAACCTTTTTTGGGGGGATTCACGTCATTTAAAAGGACTTAGCGGTAAATACGCTACAGGTCTGAGTCAGCGGGGAACATGCAAGTTACATTTGTATAAGTGGAAATGCGGTCCAACAGATTCACACATGTGTGTGGGACTTTTCCATGTCAGAAACTGTATTAAATCATGTGCATAGGAGGGCCGAGGCTCTAATTTGCAGGAGGAGACGCGAGTTGGACACGCTCCAGTAACAGTGGATTTTAGAAAAAGGACTCGGCAGACGACTAATGTTATGTTTGTCCGTTTCGGCTGAACTTAGTTTCTCTGTGGCGGCGCTGTGAGTTCGGCGTCGGCAGAGTGAAGCCGGGGCTGTAAGGAACGTCCCGGCTCACCGGTTCCACCGTCTGACTTTCAGCCGCTGACATTTCGGCTGCTTTAACGATGCATTTACATTTCAGTACACGGTAAACTGGATGTTCTGTGTTTTTTAATGGAGGGAAATTGAACATTTGGCCACCGTCAGGGGCGGTAACAGTTGGCATCTGCGCCGTTCTCCTCTCTTTACGTTTGTGTACGAGCGGCTGCACGGTTGTGCTGCCAAGAGTCACAACAACACACAGTATTTCATTGCACGTGTGTGGTCAGTAATGCAAATGTTTTAAATATTGCCTTTGTACTTTGAAAGGAAGAAACAATATATGGTGGTTTCACTTGAGCAACAGCATCACTTTCACATTATTTCTTCATCAATAATCATCATGTGGCATTGCTCCAGGCACTGAATATTTTAAAATCATGCACATTTTCATTGTATTGCAGTTATTAAAGAGTTTATTTAAATTGTAGGTCCCGTGTTGGACACGAAACATGCAAAATGTTGTTCATCTTTCACTAATGAGCTTCTCATTTCTCTCTCTTTGCCCTCTGTGTGTCCATCGGGATCTCTGCGCTTCTTCTCACATGTCTCCTCTCGGCCAATGGGGATGCTCCATTTCTGCTGACATCATCAGGTAAGACAAACAAACCTTGCATTGACTGTGCAGCTGCTGTTGGTTTGGATTATGTCAATGTTTGACATATTCATGTGTTTAATTGTTGATCAATAACGGCAGATGGGGGATGTGGCTTATTGCTGGAGACCCTAATGCGTTTTTCAGCATATGTGGGATGTGCGTTGTCTATTTTTGTCGACGTTAGGACATTTTTTTCATTGCTGAACAAACTAAAAACACAAAAAAGGAAAGAAGATGATTCAGCTGAGTTTAAAATAATGTTTATATGAAACCATCTGACCTCAGAAGACAGGAGCTGACCCGATTAGCAGTCGATGCCTCGCTGCAGTAACCAGCGGGGCATAATCAGAGCTACATGAAGGCTAAATAGCCTTTTAATAATGTATGGTCTGTTCTGCACTTGGCCGCATTGATAAGCTGCCTGCTTTAACATATTGAGATCATGAATAAGTGATTCACACGAGCACTTCAGGCTGCGTTCACAAACTCTCTGCGAATGCTCAAAGCCAACAAAGAGGCGCACGGCTCGGAGGTGAAACGCGGGCGGGATCTAAACATCCTGGAAAAAGGGGGAAGTCTTCAGCAACAGCTGCACTGGATCCAGAGCGCCTGACGGGTTCGTAGTTCAAGTGGAAGTTTGAAGTAGCCAGGATGCTCCTCTCGTCACAACAGCCCGAAAGATTGTTTTTCTTTGTGGCCTCGGGCATCAGGAGCTCCCTTCTGCTCTTTCATGAGCATCCATTTTTTGTTCGTAGTGTCCTGTACATTGCGGCAATCGACCCAACCGAATCGCATAAAACCAGCTGAAGGTGCTTGTTTATGAGCTCATATCTTGTGTTCTACTCGTCATAAGTCCTCTTCACCAGCAAGTCCTTGCTTTACAATACGATATAAGTAAATTGTTCATGTTTTAACATACTTTGACAATGAGCGGGAGCATAAACCATAAGGATGAAAAAGATGTCTTGAAAATGACTCCGAGAGAGCTCCTTCAACTTGTGTACCGTTAGCTTTATGCTACACGCGATTAGCGCACTTTTCTAGAAAGATTACAACCAACTGAGAAGAAATCGTCTGTGGGGCAAGCACCCGCCACTTCCCAGACATTTTTCATCCATCAAAACACTTTTTTCCCAGCAAAAGAAATGATATATGACTTACCTTTTGGGTGAAAACAAGGTCTCACACAGCTTTGCTTGGTAGCATTACGACAAGCGCCAGAAACGTTGTGTTGTTTTCTTCTCTTTTTTTTGCACTGTAGTTTGTTTGTGTGTCTGTTTGTGAGAAGAAAACAACAAAAAGAGCTTTTTTATGTTGTTCTAACCTTTCGAAGAAGAGAAAAAAGCCCCTTTAAATCACCGTTTCCTCCGTCAACTCTTTGAAACGGTCGGCTTCGCGCGCAGGTTGAGAATTGAGGTCGATTTAAGGTGACAGGAGTTTAGGGTTGTTCGTGTAATAGCATTAAGCCTCAGCGTTGGGGTTAATGAACAAGTGTAAGTCAGAGAGATGCTCCCAAACAAAACGTGTATGTCTTTTGTGTGTGTCTGTGTGTGTGTGTGTGTGTGTGTTTGCCCGAGCCCTTAATCCTTTAACGGGATTACAAGCCGCATTGTCCTTTGTTCACTTGTTCCTTTCCACCCACGTACGCCGGTAGCGGAGATGTCAGAGCCCACATGCAGGATTACAGTGTAATGGGCCCTCAGCAGGCCGGGTGAGAGGGACGCCTGCCCGTTAGATTGTCATTTCCCCATCTTCCCCTCCCGCCATTACGATTGCGCAGCGCAAAAGCGGAGACGCGGAGACGCGCCGGCGGCTTCAAGCGGCGGCAACGAGGTGAAGTCGATGGTGTCGGCTGTGCCCGCGTGTGCTCAGCAGCTATAAAGCGTCACGGATCACTGGAAAAGCACATCGGCATCCCTTCAGCTGCAACTCCACCAGAGATGCGTGGGAGCCATTAGAATATTGTCTGACTTTCTTCCGCCGGCCTTCACCGACACACTTAACTGCTCCGGCGGCCTCGCCGCGGTTATTTAAAATAGCGGGACTCTAGTGGCTGACGCTCGCTTTGCCGAGCCACTGATTACACCCGGAAAAAAACAAAGTCTCCATCGCTGTGGAGCGGTGTTTGCACCGGCGCTGGGGCTTTTTTTATTGTGCAGACACTTCAGTCTGTGTTTGTGCTGAAAGGAACATGCCAGCAGTTTTACAGGTTTTAGTCCATTAGCCACACATTGCGTATAGCTCGCTTCACGACTTCACATCTCAGTCGGCTCGTAAACATTCCTGAATCCATCAAACACACGTAAACCGGTTTCACGCTGTCCGTGCTTGCTCGTAGGTCATCCTCCTGCAATGGCTCGTCAGGTGAATTAACTCTTGTTTCTCCAGGTGACGTGCGTACTATGAACGTCGGAGCATCCTTTGTACCACCCAGGCACTGCTCCATAGGAAATATTTAGAAAGGAATTGCAAGAGCTTATGGTCATAACGTACAGAAACAGATGCATAAAGCGGCAATTTAAAAAAACAAATGCTTTGGAAAGAGGTCAGTGGAAATATGCACTCTGGGTCAATACTCGGCTAACATATGCAAACCACCATCATAGTGCTTTAATAATGTATGGGCATGAGACGCTATCTACCATCTATTTATATCTGTTTATTTATTCTTGCATGCAAGTCATCGGCTGGACTGCCAGTCCTGCATCTCTCGGCCCACGAGGCAGATAGCTGTATTTCAAAATAATGGATATGTCCATAAATACTACACATTGTCAGGAGAAGAAGTGCCAAGTAGCCACTTAGCCGCGCTCCGTATGCAGGTGCACGGAGGCGAAGAGGCAGGTGAGTGCCGTGCCGCGCCGGTGAGGGAATGACAGCCGGGTCTTGCATCCAAAGTCGACAGCTGGAGGAGGAGGAGAGGGAGGAGGAGAGGGAGGAGGAGAGGGAGGAGGAGAGGGAGGAGGAGAGGGAGGGCCCGCACGGTCTCCTGGGGAACGGCCTCGAGTGGATCCAGGGTCTTTTTGACGCCTGCGCTTCGAAGGTTGTGTTTTTGTCCGCACATCGACCGAGGAGCCAAAAGTGGACGAAGGCCGGCCGAGCTCGTCCCGTAATGCACAGCAGCTTCTTGACACATTGATTTTTTTTTACCATTAACGGAACTATCTGCAATCCATATTTCAAAACTTGACGGCATTTGCATTTAGATATTAATGTTGTCTGATCCCGTGCACCCAGGACAAGGTTTCATCACGCATCTAATAGTATTTAACCTTCGGTGTGAGACATTTTATTTGTATTCTAACTATTTACATTCAGTGAAATGAATAAAAGCTTGTAATTTCTTCTCAATGAAACACATACACCAGTATTAGCATCCGTATTAAGTTGAAATAATATAGTTAACATGACAAATGCTCGCCACAGTGTGTCTTTTGCATAAAAAAATGAATCATAATCGATCAAAGCTGAACACACAGACTCGATACACACATTTTTTTTTTTCAAGTTTTCTTCACTATCATCTAATAATTAGTTGGACATCCATGCTAATTGCTAATTTGGCTTTCACTTCATATAAAAGGTCACCACATTTATTTAAACAAAGGGGCCACAGCTCAAATATATAAAGTATATAAAGTTTTTCCTGTCAAAGATACACCAAATACGAGTGCTGTTGGCACTTATTCGCACCTCTCTGTACATGTGAATCATGTAATTGGTTTGTTTGTCTACTTTTCCCTCCTCTGCTCATCGCGCCTGCTGCGTCCTACTTTTAGCGCACTTCACGCTGCAGCGAAAACAATCTCCTTGAGAATCTCTGCGGTGTCAGGAGAGAGAGAGAGGGGGGGAAAAAGAGAAGAAAATAGACGGCATCTTCTGTCAATTAGTGTGCTTCCACCATATGGGATACTCAGTTATTCTGTTTGTGAGTCGCGGAGTGGAAGTGTCATATCCTGTCTGCAGTAATCCGGTCCCCCGATGGAGGAGACTCCAGCTTTTGAGATCAATAATGTGCACGCGTTACAAAACAGCCACATTTTAATTGTAAACACAAGTTGAGAAGGTGATGATATGCACAGCGAGGGCTGTACGCACCTCATCATGGAAAGAGTTGTGTTTCATGGCCTCCGCGTGATCTGTAAAGCGCTCGGTGTATTCATGCAATGGGGGTTATATGTGTGTGTGTGTGTGTGTGTGTGTGTGTGTGTGTGTGTGTGTGTGTGTGTGTGTGTGTGTGTGTGTGTGTGTGTGATGGACTTTAATGATGCACATCAACAGCTCACTCTGAATCCAGTTTCAATTTGTTTTTGTATCACTTGTGTGATATCAACTATTAGCCAGAATACTGCACGCACGCACACGTGAAGAAATGGATTCAGCCGGAACGCTTGATTTCAAGCAAAACAACAACAACAACAACAACAACAAAACCACTAAATGCATGTTGTCCTTATTTAGGAATAACAAGTTTAATGTATGAAACAAAACAACTGAAACCGTCAACTCATTTCGGAGTGTTTACAGTTTGCTTTAACACAAACACAAATGTGTCAGTAGCATACAAAGCTGTAAATGTCACATATAGACACACACACACACACATATATATATATATATATATATATATATATATATATATATATATATATATATATATATATATACACACACACACACACAGCCAGCAGACATAAACCACATTCTTGTTTAGTTTAACTTTTATTTGTCCACGTTCCTCTCTTACCCGAGGTCTCCAACGTACTGATGGAAACAAGCGTATTTTTTTTCTTTTCACTTCCACATCCGCGGGGAGGTCAGAGGTCAGAGGTCATTCGCACAATTGTTCCGTGGGTTTTGTGTTCGGTGGAGTAAATCACCCCTCTCTGATTCTCCCGGCGATAAAATAAAGAAAAGAGAAAAAAAATGATCCAGCAATTGAGCGCGAGATCAAACAAAGAGATTGAGGAGTTAGGCGGGAACGGGCGGCGAGTAGTAAAGTAAAGGTGTGTGTGTGTGTGTGTGTGTGTGTGTATGTGTGTGTGTGTGTGTGCGCAGCTGTTGTTGGTAACTGAGACAAACTGGAGCTATTAGAGGGCCTATTGTTGCCCGGCTGGCCCCTGAAAGAACAGCTTGTCCCAGCACTTATTCAGTGAATAGATGTGGCCGGCACTCCCGGCTATCTCGGCTGATCGCACAGATCAATCTGGCCGGGTGAACATGCGGCGGCCGCGTTCCAGGGTCAGAGCGTGTTGTGTGTGGACGTGGAAAACATGCACATGTTGAGCGACTTTGTTGTGCGCCTGTAGAAGTGCGGCTTTATAATGGAATTGATTGTAATTAAAACAAGTCAGGTGTCTACACTGATTCATCTGCTATTACTTTAAAGTCCCAGAAAAGCCATTTTTCACAATGAGCAATGGCACCAAAAACACAACGTTTCAGGCGCTTTAATTAAAGAAGAGCTTTAGTTTACTGCTTTCACAGTTTTTGGCCATCAAATAAAATGCCAATCACAACATTTAAAGTAATTGTGCAGAACAAAAAAATGAATCTTGCCCCTTCAGATTGTGTTGTAGAGAACTACTATTATTAAAACAGACAGAAATGAACTCAAAACCATCTAACTATGTCTTGGGTTTTATCTTATGGCGGCGATTACGCAACAAGTCAGCGAGCGTTGACAGAACTCTCCAACTTGCAATCAAAAGCGCAGTCGGCGCTGCGGGCTGAAAGAATCCATCATTACCCCTCACACGGCTGATCTCCCTCCGTCCACCTGCGCTCGTTGCACAACTTCAAAGATGGCTGATCTAACCGCCGCTACCTCCCACTCCGCTAAACAGCCTCCAAAGCGGCTTTGAAGTGGCATCAATCTTCCTTCTGCATCTGTCGACGTTCTCTCACATCCACTCTCTCCGACCGGCCGGCCCCATCAAGGGGGAATCAAAGCGCCTCCGGGCGTTCGCCACGCTGTAAATAGAACCGGCGCGGATGAGCCGCGGCGTGAATTAGCCGCGAACGGGACGGGTCTATTTGCTGGCTCGTAAGCGTGCGGCTTCGTATCCCCCCGCAGACCATATGACACGGACGCCCGAATGGTCCTCATCGCTTCAAATTCAACTCACGGGTTGTTGTTGTTTTTTATCACCCCCGCCTTAATTTGGGTGTGCATAATTGAAAGAAAATGAGATTTATGGGAGCCCCCCACGTACAGAAGAGCAAGTCCACGGCCTGTTTCTATCACACACACACACACACACACACACACACACACACACACATGCACTGACCTTGTTGGCTCTTTTATTTACAGCACAATGACTGCAATTTCCAGAGTGTCATTAGAGCTGTTATAGCCTGGCCTTTGGTCTCAGTCATTTAGAGGTGAGCACACTATCAGTCCGCCCCCCCCCCCCTCCTCTCTCCTTTTCGCCCCACAACTTTCCCATCCCACTTCTCCTTGACTGAGGCCGATACCAGCGTGCACGTCGTCGTCCTCGAGCCAGGAACAGGGCCATTTTCTCCGCTCATTTTCATTCCGGCTACTTAATTAATCATTTCCCCCGCATTTTCAGCTGAACACCCACAAATTGCCCTGGTCAGAGCCCGGAGACAAAGGGATTTTGTGTTAATTAAGCATACGGCAATTCATTTACACACCACTCTCCCCGTCCTCCCACACGCACACAACCACTAGCAGCAACTCTGCAGCTGTCACCGCTTTAATTTGTGTGTTCATTTGTCTTTTTCTTTGTGCTCCAGGAAGCACCGTATACCTTGGCTGTAATCACATTCAAGCGCGGAAAGAGAGAGGAAAAGGATTTAGTTTTCCATTTTTTTATATATTTTTTCGACTGGGCATCTGCCTGATGAAAAGGTTTTTTTTTTTCTGCACAAAGGAGTCCGAGCTTCAATAACAGTGGTGCCTTCTGCCATTTTTCTGCAGCCGTAAAAACATTATTTCTTATGTATTGCGCCGAGAGTGATGAACAAAGGGAAAAAACAGCATAGAAATGCAACGGCGATACTATCAAACTTTCTCTTGCTGCATGTATTTGCTCCCTCGTTCATTTTTGATAAGTTTAGAAACAGTCCAGGCAACTTTTGCACTTAACAATGAGCACACACAACATCTTTAAAATGCATTGAGGAATATCTGTTGTCCGCGTGTGCCATAATATACTAGAATCCATGGACCTTTTTTTCATACTGGCCCGTATTGATTTCTCCTCCTCCCACTGCGCTACCACAACGGCCATACATAACGCCCCGAAACCAGCCCGTCGGCCGATTCAGCTCCATGCATCTTCTCCCTCCGGCCGCCGTGGGTTTATAACGCGTCGACGCGTCAGCTCGGTGTCTCGGCCTGCAGCTGATGGACGACGGTGACCTTTCTCTCCTGATAGCCGGCGCCGGCCGCTGTATATCAGCCGGCCGCGATCAATACGGCCACGGAGGATCCGCGAGGCGCACAAAAGCACGTCCGCGTGAGTGAATCAGGCGACAGAACCGGCGGGTGCACTTTTGAAATGAAGATGAGACATGTAAATGCGACGGCTGTCAGTTCAGGCAGTGAGGAGGGTTTTTTCTTTCTAAATGCTCGACATGTGCACACGGGTCAAGTCTTTTCATTTCAGTTTTTTATGACTGGCGGGATGTGTTCTCCCCTCAGTGAAGGCTCTTGTCTCATGTCGCCGGGCAAAGAAACTCAAATACCTTTTTGGAAACAGGCATTAGAGCTCCTCCGTGTCACAGTCTGTTCCGCCGCGCCGAGGGAAAGCAGCTGTTGACAAAAAAAAACGCCGCGGCTCTTTGTGGTTTTTCGGGCTCGCCGTCGCGATGGCAACACACACACACACACATAACCGATTTCAATGGGCATGGGACTTCATTAGTTCCGGACCAAAACAAATGCTGCATCGATGGACTGCGGAGCCGCCGCCGCCGCCGCCGCCGCCGCGGAATCGGACAGAACAAGCGAATGCACTCGTCTGCTAATTGCAATGGAAGATGAAAAGGGAGAGATGGAGGCAGCAAAAGGGGTGCAGATATTACACCGGCCCTTCTTTTCCTTTTTTTTTAACCGACATGCACCGCTCCATCGTGTCTCCGTCAGCAGGACGCGAGGTGTGTGCACCGGTGCAGCGAGGCAGCCTCCAGCAGCCTGACAAGCTTATCTTTATCACCTGTCACTCTGACATTCGGTGTCTCTGCTCGGCCCCAAAAAACCTTCCCCGTGACTCAAAGGCACGCCGCCGCCGCCGCCGCCGCCGCCGCCGCCGCCGCCGCCGCCGCCGCCGCCACCTCTCCATCCCCGGCCTCGTACACTGGATGCATAGTGTCCATATAGCGCTCCGTCACGCTGCGCTCGCCACCTGGCTCAAGGTTGGCAACAAGGATGGAGGAAGTAGAAGACGGAGCGTGATTTACCAGCCCGAGTGATGAAGCGGGACACAGGCAGACGAGGCGGAGCGCGGCTGTGTGGTGCAGCAAATCAAGCAGATGGGCTTCCTCATCAGGAAGCCCGTGATACATAGAAACAAGTCACAACCTCCAAAATGCAATATGCAATAAGTGACAACGAGTGTTAACCATTTTAGCAGCGATCTGAAGCTTTTTCCTGTGAAATGTCAGTGCGGTCTTTAATATTTCTGATGATGTAATAATGTAAAAACCTTTTTTTTCAGTGTCCATAATGTCTATAATAAGTGGCATCGAAAACACAAACATTTGACGCTGATTTCAAAGCGTTATTGCAATACATTTGATTACATTGTTATAAAAGCCAATACGTTATTGGGTTTTATTACAGTTTCGATCAGGTTAAGTGCACATTTTATGACGTATTAAGGAGATTGCTGCAGGGCATCCTCCCCTCCTCTCACATGCAATGCCCCAAGAGTTCCCTTTTCTGCAATATAATACAGTTTCTCTCCAGGAAGTGGCTTGTCAAGAGGGCTCAATGCAACGTGGGGGTTTCTTACAATATTCCAGCACCAAAATAAACACAAACAAGTGGTTTAGTTCCAACCATTTGATCCCTCAGCGTCATTTTACCCCCCCACCTCCCTCCCTCCAACACACACACACACACAGAAACACACACACACACACACGCCTCTTCCATATGTGCATTTAAAATCCAATAGCCGCCACCAAGCTGAGGAGTAAGCAAAACCCCACAAACGCAATTCCGGGCGAAATTGAATATTGATTGCCGGTAATCTATGCACACCGGCTCCATATGAAATAGTGGTGAAGGGACAAAGCTGCATTGTGACCGCGGCAAGCGGATCACGGTTACCTCACCGGACCTCTCTACGAATCGGAGACAGCCAATCATCACCTTCAGGCCGTGAAGGCAAAATTGAGGCCTTTTTTTTTGGGGGGGGGGGGGGGGCTGGAGAGTCTATCATCTTTACTGCCACATGAAAGAGACGAGCTTCTCCAGCACACATCGAGCAGGCAGCAGTTAATGAAGCACATTACGGTGGAGAGATGACATGGATTTTGAGGGCTTGAAATTGGCACCACAGATGCTCATCAAGCAATCAGCACTATTTGGATGTAATTTTATGGTAATCCTTTCATTTTCCGAGCCGTTCTGTTCATTTCATGGATTGTAGACGCGGCTCTGAAGAGACTCCGGGAGGAAAATAGCACATGGCTCACAATAAAAACCTCCGAAATTCAGAGCAATGCAACCGCGGTTGGAAGAGGAAGAAGAAAAAAACGCGACTCCGAAGTCGATTAATGAACAATTGTGTGGCAGGAGAGTGAATTCGCGGGTTTCAATTACGACAAAGAGCGCTGATTGTGATGGTGGAGCGCGGGGACGACGAGATGTGGAGGAAAAGCACCGCGAAGTGCAGAGGAGCTGAACAATGTTTCGCATTCCCAAACCACCCTGCTGCCCGGCGATGCCTTCACTGTCCCGGTTACTCCGAACAGGAAATGGAAAACCAAACCGTTAACGCTCTCATCTCCTAAAAAAAAAAAAAAAATCACCGCTTTGTGTCTTTCGGCCCACGCAATCATTGGTAAACACTTGATTTTGAAAGTGTTTTGAGCGCCTCGAGTGGACGAACATCACTCCAATCAGCGATTGCGACTCCGGACCAGCTCCTCGGGTGTTATTACCGATTGATTTATGCTTCCTGAACGCTCCGTAGGAACTCTGAGATGTTGCTTCCTTTGCACGATTTCTCAGAATCCAGTTTGCAACCAAACAAGTCTTTGTCAGATTAATTGTAAACAAGTGTTGCTGCTGAGCTGCATCTTTCTCTGAGCTGCTACCTGCTGGCGTAGACTCATTATTGCCCCCCCTGCTGGGCAATTAGTCCATTTAAATGGAATGAGGCCGTCCAGAAAACGCAAGGCAGCGCGCAAAAACTTCATACGTAGAATAACTGAGCCACTTACTGCGCTTATGCCGCTGGTATTAACCTAAGTGTTAAAAACACATCAATAAGAGATGTGGCTTCATTTCCATAAACATTAGATGTGTGTATGAGATAATAAGACCCACACACACCGCCCTGCTGCCTTAAAAAATGCATATTTCTTTCCGTTTGAGTAGTGTTAGCTAATATTTACAGCTTTTTTTAGGAAATTCCTAACCCCTTCTTATTATTAAATATGTGTGACTCATTTGAAATATTTACATCTTTAATAAAATCAACTGCTTGAGCGAACTGGAGGTGGGAAAGTATTCATAGATATGTTGTTAGTTTGTGAATTTTCCCAGGATTTGACAATAAGAAAGTCATTATTTATTCATGTTGTGAGCCATTTCATTTGAGATATGCTAAAGAGAGCTTCGCTACGCAGAAAAATAGGGTTTTATTACAGCAGACATTATGTAAGCGAGCTTATTAATGTGACGAAAACTGAACGGTGCTGGCACTTTGCTTTTATCATAAGACAATCCTGCACATTTCACGGGTGATTGTAACCGTCAATGCAAAGAATATACGCGATGAGATGCAGAGAATGAATTCATTTATTCACCCGTAAATGCTCATTTGCCTCAAATGGAACATTAATCCAAGATATCTTTAGGGTATTGCAGCGGGATCTCTTTATATTCATGAAAGCGAGATTTCATCTCAGTAGCAGTTCATTTTCCTTCTGTTCTTGAAGCCCTTCTGAAATAGAAATAGAAGTATACAAGCCGTCCGCGCATGTAAAAGCAACTCTCCTGAGCTCCGGCCCACATTCACACCACACGCAGCTGGACTGCAGCGGCTAGAAGAGTCGACGTGTATCTGGTGGATCCGTTTGAGTCCACCTCTCAGAGATGCCGTCCGGTGTGTCGGCGTTCCTGTGACCTTCTGCTGCCGGCCCCGTGGGTCAAGCCGGGTGCGTTTTCCTTCGCCGACGTTGAGAGAAAACGGTTGGCCGTGCATCCGTCTGAAGGACGACGTGTCGTGGCGCCGGTCCGTCTGCCTCTTCTTTAAACGGAGCATCCTCTATTCTCGAGCTTTTTAAAAAACATCAATCTCATGAATAAACATTGGCGTTTGAGCGCTTTAATTAAATGCGTAAGTGGCTGGGGCCTGTTATTCCCTAAAGGTTTGCGTTTTCCCAAGACAGCGGAGTCATTTACAGCGATGCCACGTATCGGGGCATTTCCCCCTCAAGTTTGTTTTCCCAACAATGACAACAAACCGCAGCGTGAATCCAAAAATAGTTGGTTTTTCAAAGCCGACGTCCATGGGCAATTTACAGCTCGCTTTTCGGAACAAATTGCTGATCTTAAAAAAAAAAAAAATTGGTTGGTACATGAGGACTTTGAAGTACAAAATGTCTCTTATCAACTTTTGCCAGCTGTTTTAAAGACACCCATTGCTGTGTGTGTGTGTGTGTGTGTGTGTGTGTGTGTGTGTGTGTGTGTGTGTTGCATTTAAGGTTTCGCAAAATCATGCAAATCCCTGTCATTGAGATTCAATGTGCATCAAGAGTGCACTTACCCAAGAGACAAGTAGATTTATAGTCTAAACAAAGTCGGGGAGAAAAGTTGTAAGAGCTGTGCTCCCTGTTTCTGAATATTTCCTCTTCCCATTTAGCAGGGGAGAGATATCATTATCAAGTTCGAGGCTAATGGGATCCTCGCTGATGAAAGCTGCACTTTTCATCTTGAAAGCTGAACGTAAACAGCGCCCAGAAAGGGGGGAAATAACCCTGGGTTTGCAGAAAAGAAGCCATTTGGACGAGTGAAAGATAAGTGTGAATGCGCTGCTCTGCAAAGAGTCTTACCTGCTAATAAATGTGAAATGGGTTTCTAAGACCGAATGTCAGAGATATTTCCAGGTTGTTAGATTATTTTATTTTATTGGCTGCAGTTGGAACAATTCAATTAACACTTGCATGGGTGAGATTAATCCACACACACACACACACACACACACACACACACACACACACACACACACACGCCTCGCTGGTGTTGTGTAAACTCCAGCCAGAAGGACTCATTATGGCCGTAATCCATTTTCAACATCATGGAACATGAAAGTAGTCGCAGTCAGGAGTCAGGCTGGATTTAATTAAGAGGGTCCACACAGATTGTTATCTGAGGGCTTTATCTCGGCGTGTGGAGCCGTTTCAGATGTGATGATCACTCGCTCCGTGCGTCAACGGTGTGACAGCCGGAAGTAGATTCATAGCGCAGAGTGATAGATTGAGGAGGGATACGGATCAGATACGGTGTCACATAGATTTAAAAAGCATAGCCCCGCCCCCTTTCAGGACACTTTGGGAGCAATTAACTCGTAAAGTTTTTGTCCAGTTGTGCTTTGAATTGTCTTGTTTCTCAATACAAGGTCGTTATGTTTTCATTTTGGTGAAAGGTACTCAAAATATTTTTGGGTTATAGACATTTATTTCACTGCTTTTGTGAACCTGAGACCTCTGGTAAACCAATTTCAAGAACCAAAACAGTTCGACCACCTGAGTAAAGTTTTCACAAGAGATATGAAGAATTTCCAAAATCGGGATTACATAGTTCAGCTTTAGAGTCGTGTTTTCTCTTTACACAATGGTGCCTCATTAAATACAGTAGAGAGCTGAGATTTAGATGTACAACACGCGGGTGTCTGTCATATGCAATGGCCTTTAAAAAGTGAATTTAAGAAATGAAAATCCAGAAAATCCCCCCCCCTACCCGCTCTCAGAGGGTTAAATGCATCTGCTCTGCGATCATGAATACACGTTTCGACGTGGCGGTAGGGGGAGGAGCCAGCACGGCAGCCCGCTCGCGCTGAGCCGCGGGGACGGATATCACGCGTGTCGAGCGTCTTGACGTGTTTGACCCCCGGGGTCACGAGAACGGAAACACCTGGGAGGTGAGAGGAAAGGTTTTTTTTCAAGAAAGCGCGGGTTGCGGTGTTCTCTCTCGGCGTTTCGTCGGTGCCACGGCAGAACGAGCTCGCCCGGCTTCGCTTTCCAACGTCCGAGACGCGCGCTGAAGATCCCGCGATACGTGAAGAGGTTAGCGAAAGAGGAGAGAGCGAGGGAGCGCCTGCTGGTGTCGATGCTCCGAGCTGTGACTCGGGGGTGTCGAAGAATCGGAGCGGCGGGTGAACGGACGCCCGCATGACTGACCGGGCGATGGAGATAGGCCAGAATAGAGAAGGAGGTGGAGTGAGGGGAGGAGGAGGGCCGTGACCGGCTGATAACCGGGGTCCATTGAGCCTCGGAGAGCTTCCGCCCTCATGGTTGGCCGAGCCGGGAGATGGATATCACGCGTACGGGCTTGGCAGCTCCTCAGAGCAGCTCGGGCAATTAACAAGACGGAGAACCGGCGCCCTGACAGTCGACTGCTGCTATTAATGTCTTTCCCTGGATGTAAATGATGTGCCCAGAAAATTAGGAATGTGGTATTTTTGAATCCTGCCGGAACATTGTTCAATCTCTACATCCTGAAAATGTGATATCGGAGGGAAAAGATGATTTTCATTCCTCTCATTCTCTCTGAAAAGCATAGTTTCTCAGGGATCTATACCAAACAGATGTTTTATTAGCTCTGTAGATAGTGAACATGTTAGCCAGGACTATTTTTGACACACATTTAACCTTTAAAGGTTCTCTATTTGATCTTCAGAGCATCGTTAGAGCATCAAACAACATTGTTTTGGTCAGAATGGCGAGCTCACAGAGGCGGTTATCTGATATTTCAGTTTAATGAGCGAAGGTGAGCTGGAGGGCAAGAAACCGTATGAATGAGACTCATCATCACGTCACGCAGGTGGAGGAGATGGGCAGTGAGTTGCGTCGAGACATCGCCTTCAAACTCCCGATCATTGGCAGCGTCTCTGGCATCGGGGCCAAAAAGGGGACCGAACTTTAATCCTAAAGCATAAAAGATGCCGTTCTCCTTTTCTTTTCTCCTTCCTTCCTTCTTTTTTTTCTCGCTCTCCTCCTTTTTTTACGTCCGAACTCTGGCGGCTGGAGGCAGTCGGGAGCTGGAGGGAGAAGCTGAGCGGTTGCCAGCGCACATCAAAGACACATCGTCAGAGCGAGCCATCTGTCCTGCACGGCCCGAACTTTCCCGCTCCCCATCTGACGACGTGCACACATAGCGAGGAGATGACACAATGCCGCGTCACTGATCACAACTGATGATACACACACGTTGGTGTGTTGAGTTAAGGTCAAGAGAGCAGTTCATGCAGCGTCAGGACGCGTTTGCTAGCTATTTGTTTCTGTCGTCTGCCGTATGAAGCCTTGACCCTTTCACCCTTTTCCCCGCTGACAAAGCTCTCCAACGCCCCAAAAAAAATCAAAAATGTCGAAACCTTCTTGAGAGTTATATATTTAAAGGTTAACGTCGGCACATTGTGAAGAGACAAATCCACATCGCGGAACTGCTTTTCCACGGATAACTTGGAGGGGTCAGGCCACGCCGCGGTCTGCAGAGACTCGCTAAATGAGGCAAAAGATTGACTCGACTGACGCAGAAATCTCCCGTGAGGCTCAGCATTTGGATGAATCAAGTCGCCGACGGATATAGCGCTGGAGTTACTGTAAAGAAATACAAGTCATAAACTCCTCTCGGAAATGTGCGTTTACGCATACCGACAGTCTCATAATAGGCCCTCTGCCTCGGCGGCTCACGCAGGCTCATTTGAATCAACAGCTCAGAGAGATAATTAGGGTGAGGTCATGCAGAGCCGCTGAATCAATCAGCGCAGTGTCTTAATAAATTCCACAAACGTACCAGCTACCAGCGAGCAGACGCTCAAACGGGGCCGATACAGTCGTGCACTAGGAGCAGCGTGGGCTCCTGCAGCATGTTAAACTCACGCTTTACTTTGTGCCCCCGGTGCTTATGCCGTCACAGGTTTCTGGAGGCTGGACTGGAAGAGGCCGTCGTTCGTGAGCTGGCTCTGAATTCGTCGATGCTTGTGCTTTTCAGTGCGTCGACGTCGCTAATGAGCGCGCGTGCGTTAGCCTTGATGTCTTGGATTGAAACGGAAGGTTATAAAATTCCCACAGTCAGCATTTGAAGCAATAAAGACATCAAGTGAACACCAGCAATCAACTTTTTAAAACGATAAGAAGCAGGGATTGTGCTGATTTATAGAGATTACTTCAGAGGAGCATTTTTGCTCTTGTTTTCTTTTATTGAATAGTACTAATTCCTTCATGTCTTGTGAAGTGCAAGCAGCTTTGTACTTTCCCACGTCGGAGAGCGTCTTCTGCAATCTCCTTCTGGGCCGAGGATGCTTTCATTAATCCAAACGGCGTGCAGTGGATTGTATTAGTGCCGAAAGCATCTAAAGAAGAAGAAAACAAGCATTAATCAAATTCATCAGTGTCATTTGACCACAATGCACTAGTGTTATAGTTTAGCCACTTAGCATGAGGCTGGATGCCGGAGACCTAAGGAATGGATGGGTTAGCTAACTTACTAGCTAGTATTTAAGCTAAGCAGCCGGGGTTGTGTAAAATACTAAAGTCTTCTTATGGGGCTTCAATCCTATGTCGTGTATCAAATGTGTACTCAAAACCCCTTTGAAAAGATTCTTGATCTTAAGGTAGTTAGCTTGGCATTAGTCTAATTACTCAGCTTGATCTGCCAAAAGGCCATAGCGACAGTAGGCATAGCATACGTTGGAGCACAGCAAACGTGCAGGATTACGTGATTCATCTTTGGATGAAGTTCATTTTACCACTTTTTCTCTGCCTGCATGGTCATCAATCTTATTGCAGCGCATCTGAGGTCAGATCTTCTTCTCTAAATGCACTCCAGCGTGTAGTCCCTCATTCTGGGTCTTATCATTTTCACTACAACAACTGGCGATGGCCAGCAGATAGTGACTCATTCATCAATCGGATCTCCTTGAGCTGCCGTACACTCGCGTATGTATTTTTTCAGGAGGCGACGGCTGCACTATTCTGCCTCTTCACTTTGTCCAGGAGGCAGACGTTTGTTTACAAAACCACTTTTCATGATGGGAAAACAATAGGCGCATTACTACATGTTTGAGTGTGGGAATCAAGACACTGAACACACTGCTAAGTGCATCAAAGCCTTTCATTAGCTGTGGCGGAGGCTCGGCGTCCATCATCCCTCCATTCCCTCTTGTTTACCTGCGGGGAATTGGAAGAGAGCGCTTGGCCTCCCATCAATGTTTGATGCTAACTCTCGGGGTCAGTGCCGCCGTCGCCATTCAGTCCATTAGCAACCATGGGGAACATGCACATCGACGTGGCGCAGACCTTGGCTTCATGTCATTTTATTCCTGCTCGCATTCAGAGGAAAACCTGGCGGTTGAGTTGAAGTGGCCCTGTGCGATGCTTCAGGGCAGGTCAAGAAGTTTCTGCTCAAGATGGAAGGACTGCAGCGCTCTCCTCATCCCTGAGAATGAATCACTGCCACATGAGAGGCTTCGGGACATTGCTTTGATGGTGTGGACACACACACACACACACACACACACACACACACATATACATAATGTAAACGTATTAAAATCATTATTAATTGATGAATAAATCATTTCAGGGGTTTATTTATTCATTTATAATTACTTTTACCTGGAATTGCATTATTATTCTTCCCTTACGCCACAATTTTGTTTGATTTCTTCTCATATATGTATTTTTTACTTTCTTTTTCACACGTGAAACGCTGCTCTAGCGGCCTCCTCTTTTCTTGGATCCCAGCAGCAGAGGTTTGCTCCCATCCCAGCCACAGGAAGGTCAAACGCTGATGTGCCAGACCGAAAGGTTTAACGCTCGCCAGCTCAGGGGTCAGGAACGAGATGAACGGCCAGGTGGTAGCGCCATACCCAAACCCCCGTTTCATTGAAATGCATCGTGTAGTTTATGAGTTTCTGAGCTAACATCTCACTGACCCCGAGTTCAACGCCTCGCTGTCTCGTAACCGCCGTGAAACCCAATGCCTTGCTTCAGAGGAACCGACACATCTGACACGTGTAACTCGCTCCACTCGGGGTCATTCGGTTCAGTGCGATCAATTTTCACCGGTAAAACATATTAAATATATATTTAAAAAAAGAACAATCCGTGGCTGCTTTGTAGGGGACTCGGGTTAGAGAATCCACTCATCCGGAGCTGAACTTTTCATCATTCACAGCTCACGTCCTTCACTTTAACTTCAACGTTCTCTCAGTTTCTTTCTCCGTTGCTGTCTGCTCTTCTCCTTTTATCTCAGCGGCAAACCCTCACCCTCCTCTCTCTCTCTCTCTCTCTCTCTCGCTCTCTGTCTTTCTCTCTCTACCCCTCCATATCTCCATCCCTCGCTCCCGTGTCTTTAACGAGCCAATGAGAGACAACTCCACAAACATTCCATCACATTAGCGTGGTGGTGGTGGTGGTGGTGGTGGTGGTGGTGGTGGTGGTGGTGGTGGGTGGGGGGACTCGGGCGAGGGATTGTGTTAAGCTCAGCATTAGCTCAGCCCGCCGCTGCTTTAATTGCGTTTGCTCAGCACCAGCTACTCTAATGGCGGAGCTCTGCGCCACGTTTCTTCCCCCGCTAGAAGGACGAATGCAGCTGCAGCTTCCCGGCTGCTGCTGCTGCTGAGCAACAAGGCGTGCACGAGGAGTTACATTCATTTAGATGCAACACCTCCTGCTGGAGCAGTGTCATTGGAATAATAACACTGCATTATGCAGCTGAGTTTAGAAGTAAAAGCAACCTGTCTGCTTGTTATCATTTGAGTTGTACTGTGTCCAGGACGTGCAGTACGCAGCCATCGACACACACTGTTATTCCTACAGCTCTTTTACATCACCACCTTTTTTATTTCCACTGTGTCTCCTCCTGTTTTTGTCCTTTTCTTTTCTCCGTCTGTGCTCGTTTCTGCCGCAGTTAGTTATCCTCGTGGGCGGTGAAATCGCCCGAGACATCATCTCCGCTCCTTTTGCTGCACAATAAACACATGTCGCTGCCACAAATGCGCTTTTATGAATCTACAATGCATGACCCTACCGTCTTGTTCGGGGTATTTCTTTCATATGTTTCGACCAGCGTACGGCGTGAACAACAGTAACAGCGTATTATGACAGCGTTTGCGGTAATTAGCTCGTACTTGTCACAGCCTGCGATGCATTTGCGAATGATGTTTGTTGACAAATCTCCATTTATTTCAGTACAAGCGGCCTCAATTAGTCACGCGGTGGCATTGTTAATAAGACAAAATATGTATGATTGCAGCTTTAGGTTTCATTTTCACGCTCAGTGTAGAAATTCAATACATCGTGCGGCTCGGAGACGAGCAAATGCCATCGAGATAATAACAACCCTGTCCAAATAAAACATGATGTATTGTTAATATCCGCCCACGGCCTTGTGTCCAGGCTCCCCATGTAGTCTTCCTCCCAAGGACATGACATAAATATAATTAGGCCCGTTTGTTAATGCGGCGCCGGCTGCGTCCACAGAGCCGCGTCGGCTGCAGCCTCCTCTCTCTGCAGGTGAAGTGTGGAGGCTCGAGCCGAGCACGTCCGCTTCATTCTGTCCAAGCATCAATCTTCCCGTCTGGTTTCAGGACTCAGACCAGTAAACAGGATTCTGACCCCTCGGGCGACTGCCACTGCTGCTGATGTCAGATTTGGGCTGATGCATTCTGGGTTTGTGTCTGGCCCGTCGCCTCCGTGCTGAAGCACACGTCGCGCTCCTCAGCCTGAGAGGCTTTTTTTAAAACAAGTCTAAATCATTGACGCAAATGTAAAAACACGCAGCAGCTTCCTCGTGCGGCGCTTTGATGTGCCGGCTACCCGGATCACATGAAAGACACCTCGCAATTTACAAAGATTTGTTTCAACTACTTGTGGATTAATGTCGGGTAGTTAAACGGTAACTCTGCAGCGGCACTGTGGGTCTTCAGGAGGATTTCTTTTCTTTGTATTTAATTTTTTTGACTGTAAAGTATGTGTGTACTTCCCGGGTTAATTAAAAGACGGTCACGTCCGCAACATCTGGCTGCGAAGTTGTCAAATCCAATGAGTGGAGAGAAGTCAGAGAATCGCCCGAGGGACTTTTACAACAGAGCGAAGTGAGAGGGAAAATAACATCTCACTGGTGCTTTTGGCTGGTGTGCGATCAAGAGGAAGACATGTTGTGCGATAGAGATGGAGGAGAAGGAGGAGGAGAAGGAGGAGGAGGAGGGAGCAGCAGAGATCTGCAGCCGTGCAGGAGGGAGTGGGAGGTTCAAGGCTGATTGATGAATTCAGTTTTTGTTGAATCCTCGCTGTCAACGAGCACACACACAGATGCAGACGTTCTACTTCGACTGGAGGCAGCGTGAGGGCTTTGATTTTTCCGGTGGGGTTTTATAGGAAATGATGGAGCACAACGGTCCGCACTAATACCTTTTGACATCTCTGTGTGAGCGCCTCTCATCCCGAAAAACGGCACCTTCGGGTCGGCATCCGGATTCACTTTTTGTGGTCCGGCTTTAGAGTCTGCGTGTGTTGACTCTGCGGAGATCTGGCTGCGCCGCGTCAGCTCGTGCTCGTTCCCGAGGTCTTGTGGTGGAGCAGAGGCGTGGCCGGAGGCGGGGCTTCCCAATTAAAAATTCCCAAAACCCGATAGGAAGTGAAGTCACAGCTTAAATCCCCGACAAGAAGCCGTCTCCGGCGTCCTCGGCTGCCTGCAAGTGGCGCCGCCATCCCCCTCTCCTGCTCTTCGTTCCCCTGCCCCGCCTCCTCTTCCCTCTTGTTCTCCCCTCCTCCTGGTTTTCGGCGTCTCGCGCGCTGCCACGTTCTCCTCCTCCCTCTCAGCGGCGCGCAGCCAACAGGTCGACGTAGAGCTGCCGGCAGGTTTGATACCGATGTGATGACGCAGCGCGGCCCGAGGCGCGACGCCGAAAACTGATTCCCCTCCTCTCTCCCTCTCTTTCCCTCTCCTCTCTCTCTCTCTCTCCACCACCGCAACTTTTTCCTCCTCCTCCTCCTGTCTTCACGTCGCTTTGTTTTTGTCACTTTCCGCTGGGAGGTGTCAGCCAGCGCTTATTATCCTCCTCTTACACTAATTGGGGGCAGACTGAGCCTTGATTGCCGCCTTCCCCTTTTTGCATTTATACCATCCTCCCTCCTGTCCCCTCGTTCACACACACACACACACACACCCACACACACACACACGCACGCATCAACACTCTCACTCCAAACACAGCCAGGCGTTCATGCTCCGTCTCCCTTTTTGTCAACATCAAACACACCGCTAGAGCGGGCCCTGACACAGTTTGGTGGGTTTTGGCGTCGCCGCGCCCCAGATAACAGCTCTATTAGCTCTCCATTTCATTATCTCGCTCCGACAATGGCTGAATCCGCCGCTGCCCCTAATCCTCTTTGTTTTCGGTGGCCTCCTTTTTTTTTTTGCGTTGTTGGGATGGGTGGGGTCACGTGGTCTCGCATCTGATAAGTTTGTAATGACTCGTAATGAGCCATTATTTATCCCCCCGGCTAATGAGCTTGCATATCGAGTGCGAGGGCGGATTGCCGACGAGGCCGCCGGCCCGAAGGTCTCGTTTTTTTCATGCCTTAGTCAAAGAAAAAGGAAAAACAGAGAGATGGATCCTTGGAAGCAACCTGGAGGTGTGTGGGTCACAACGTAGCGACAACGGCGCTTCTGTTTCCCCACACATCGGGTTCAGCCTCGGCGCCACGTGAGCCGGGCCTCGCAGCCAACGTGTCGGCGAACGGGAGTCGCGCCGGCGTCAGCTGCACACCTCACTGCGCCCACACGGTTCTATTTCTGATCCGTGTGTTTTCACTCACGGATGCACAGGTTGCGCTGTCCCGGCGAGAGCAGAGTGCAGAGCTTTCAACCAGAATTTGACTGAGTATTTCTAGACCAGGAAAACGGCACGTGATGCAGAGAAATGAACTTCCCGTCACTCACGTGCACGAGCACACGCTAAGAGCCCGGCAAAGGAAATCACAGCTCGTCCACAGGCTGAGGAACAGTTCACATCAGCACCTACTGCTGAATCTACACACAGACACACACAGACACACACGCGCGCAGGAGCTCTGCCCCGATACACTTGCATAACATATCGACGCCCTCAATATCGTGCCGGTATTTAGGCTGGGAAAATGGGGAATTTATGCAAAATCAATGCAACAACTAAACAAAAGCAGGCAGGGGGAAAGAATACAGCAAGACAAATGGAAAAGAGCACAAACCTGCACTTCCTGTCCCATTGTATGTCGCAAGTCACTCAATATTATACAAATGTACATTTCTATAATCTTTCTACAACAAGCAGGACATTCTAGTGTTTGTTTCTTTGCATTTTAACCCTTTAAAGGTCACTCATTGAAATACCATTTTTCAAAATGTCAACCGTGGAGCGCTATTGGAGGACATAATAATAATCCTTTACTGTTGTAACGTTTAAAAATATATATATATATATATATATATATATATATATATATATATATATATATATGTATATATATATATATATATATATATATACCAAATGACCACCAAATGACCATATATGGTTACTATATATATATATATATATATATATATATATATATATATATATATATATATTAAAAAATGCAGGAAATAGGTTAAGATAATCCTTTATTAGTCCTGCAGAGGGGAAATTACAGGATTATAGCAGCAACTGCGCACAATACACACTTAATGTTCTGGTCGTGGGTGGTCAGGACAGAGCTGCTGCCGTTCATCTCTTCTGTGGAAGCAGTGAAGCGCGTCCTTGGTGTTTAACTCCAGTGACCACGTGAACAAATAATGACACATTCATTCTCCTCCTCTTCAATTTTTCCGTTTTTTTTTTCCCTTCACATTTAGACACGACAAAAAGCAACCCAGGCATGACATGAATATGACGAACGCACGCGCGTCTCATTCAAAGAGCCTCTTCCTGATGTCAAGGCGCCTCATTTCAAGCGGTTGCATACATCTGGGTCACATGGGAGGGATGAGCCGGGATTCATCAGCTCGCTTTCTCAAGCGGCGCGAGGGATTTGTGTAGGATTTTCTCGTTGTTTGCACAAGATCTACCTCCACCGATCCGCCTCCCCGCTCTTTGCTTTGGTCCGCTGATGTGAAAGCCCGCCTCGTTGCCCCCGCGGGCTTCATCGTAAAACAGGGATGATGTAATCGATGCGCGTCACTCATCTGAAGTCTCCCGACGAGATCCCCTCCGCGTTTTGGGCTTCGGCCAAATGGGAATTTGAGAACGCACTTAGCTCGGATCGGAATATAAACAAACACGACCCCGCTTTGCAGTCCCCCGGATAAGTAGCCATTTGAGGAACAAAGTGGTTGCTGCGCCCACATTCACACATTCACACATTCACACGTTCACACATTCACACGTTCACGACGACAGGTGGTTTAGAGTCGTTGGGATTCCCAGTTTCTGACTTTTCCTTTACTGAAGTGATGATATTCAAGGCACCGTTTTATCTCCGTTAATATCTCTGTGAAAGCAGGAGGGCCTGCGTGGCCTTTGGTGAGCCGCTGTGGGACTATTGCATGTTTTGGAGGAACACACATGTCTGATTCATGCGTCACCTCCTGTCTGTAGTCCTATATCTGTAGTTCGGGGGTTGGCAGTGCCGGCCTGTTTGCTTTGTCAGTTCATTACTTTTGTCCAGACCGAAACGTCTCAACCGCCGTTGAGTGGATTGATGGATTATGCTTCATATTCTCATGCGGCCGCGGCTGCAGACAGACGCTGTGTGTCTCTATTTTCCAGTTATGCCCAGCATATATTCTGCACTGACTTCTATTTGTACCACTTTCTTGTGAAAAGTCATTGGTAATAAGACATATTCTGAAACAGAACGTTCACATCTTCTGTAACTTTAAGGACACAGTGGGTCCGCTGGGCTGGAATATAGTTTACTTTATTAAATGTGTTTTACAACACATGATTTTCTACTTTGAAGACTCAGCCCTGAATTACATTACTAACTCCCAGTTACCCAAATCCAGGTCCAGCTGTCACAGTGGGAAGTGTTTGCAGCCCTCCGACTGGTAAAAGCTTTCATCCCCCTCTTTCAGCGCGTATTGATCTCCGTACCGAGAAAACTCCTGTGAAGAGCGAATTAGAAAGGCGATTGAGGCTTCGATCCTCGATGCCTCCCTCTGCTCTCTCTCTCTCACACACACACACACACACACACACACACACGGGCACACTTTGGAAAAGTGTCCCTCGGCACATGAAGAGGAAGCTTGCGGAGTGAAGATAGCGGTGCAGACAGCCGTGGAGGGCCGGCGATAATGGCCGTCTCCTGGCGGCCCCAAACGGCCGTGACGGGCCGCCGTTCCCTGCCAGCGGCCCGGCCGCACGATAAGGACGGTCCGGGCGGAGGGACGCCGCGTCGGGGCGATCTCTTTCTCCCACGGCGCATCCGCCCGCTCCCCGTGCCGACCGAGATAGCCGACGAGCACCGCGTACGATGTTGATTCATGGAATATGTTTATATCATCCAAGTGAGTGCTGCAATTTGTACTGGAAGCACGATGATGGAGGCAGAAAAGAGAAAAGAAGCGTGTGTGTGTGTGTGTGTGTGTGTGTGTGTGTGTGTGTGTGTGTGTGTGTGTGTGTGTGTGTGTGAGGGGCCAAAGTAGCTTGCTGAGACTATTCTAATCATATTTGCAGATAAATAGAGATTTGCCTAAATGATCCAGGATCAACAATAAATAGATGAATACATAAGTTCAGCCTCAGCTTAAATCAGTGGCTCTGTAATTAATCAGTCATCTATCAATTGCCTGCTACTTGTGCCAGTATTATTATTTCTTCTTTTTTTTTTGCGCCAAACAAATTTTCCTAGTAAATGAATCTAGAAAATGAGCGTGGATGATTTGAATGACCCATTATCGTTGGGAATTACGCAGTGTGATGTCAATTTAGGTCTTTCTCTGCCCGACGCCTGTGTCAGCTTCCTGCTCGGTAACAGAGCTAAAAGATGTCACACACACACACACACACACACACACACACACACACAGACACAGACAAGGGAAATATTCAGCATGATAATCAGGGAGAGACAGACTCGGCTAACAGAAGAGGAGTCTGTTTCAGGAGCTCGTTCATGCAGACTGAGAAGAGCACGTTTTCATTCAATACTTAAAAATGTAGCGTTGTTTTCCAGATGGGAAGGGGAACCGCTGCATTCTGGGTAACGTTGAAGACTCCGAGTGCAATATCTCACAGTTTCACGATACTTCAAGCCGTCTTGGGAGCCTGAATCCCACGAAGGAAAGGTTTTACTCACAGTGGGCTTACTGTTAAAGGAAGGCCGACTTAAAGGATAAGGAAGGCGATAATCTCTATCTCTGTTATTGCCAACAAACCCCACAAAAAGTCTAAAACCAACAATGCTTCATCTGCCTTCGCCTTGTCTTCGGATCCCAGCACAAAGCCCAGAGGTTGAAAAAGATGAAATTCTCAACAACAACAACACGTATATAGTTTCACCTTTTAAACAATGGCAGTGTATTGGGTGTTGATTTGGGCGGTCCCAGAGTCCTTTTTTAGAAAACCTTCCAGCCGGCGGTCTGCGTGGTTTTGCCGGTATCTAACATGTAGCATCGACGTCGAGCGTCACGAATAACGTGCTGCGACTCTGAAGTGATTGGAAAGAGAAAACAAGCCACGCATTTGTCTTGGAATATTTTCAGCCGTGGATTAAAACCCCCGTGGAGCATCGGCGGCGGCGGCGGCGTGGTGGAAGTGGGATCAACTTTAAAAATAAACTGCAGCGCTGATGTTTATGCTAATGTGCTTACATTTCACCCAGGGCGATCAGTAATGTAATCAGATGTAAGTACACGTAGCTTTAAATCGCTGAATCAAAACAACGCGTTAACATCCGGATGTGTTGTGCGTGTATTCACGCCGTTATGGGAAAGACCCGCGCGTGTGTGTGGGTTTTCCGTTGCAGAGCAAAATCAGCCTCAAGAAAGAGATAGGAGGGCGCGGGGGGGGGGGGGGATGAAACAGAAGAGCCGTCAGATGGATGGCACTCCAGATAATAGTCTGTTGGCACCGGGACAGCCGGCAGCAGCCATTGGTGGAGGAAGCGTCGTTTCCTGCAGAGAGAGCGAGAGAGAGAGAGAGAGAGGCCGCCACATGTTGGACCGTTCCCTCTAAATGGTGATGCCTCCCTCGGGGCGCTACATACGGCGCCGCTCGCTCTCCGCCGTCCGAGGGCGGGGAGTCCGGCGAGCAGCTGCGTCCTCGGCGCTCAGCCGCCGGCGAATCGAACCGGATCTCGCGCGGCGTTGATCCCATGGCCTCGGCTCGCCGAGCGCCGTCGAGCCAGTCGGCCGGTACGCCGCACCGCGTCGAGCTTTTGAACCCCCCACCTGCGCTCTGGGGCACCGTACGAAACCACCGGGGGGCTCACGCGTCACCTCACGGACCCCAAGCTGCTTCGCGTCGGTCTTCGGCGCCTCGTACCCGACCCGCGCGAGCCGACACGCGCCGCGATCTGCCTCTAACGAGAATCTAACGAGGCCCCGTCAGACGTGAAGGAGTCATTAGCATGTTGGCGTCGGAAGCATCTGCGGGGCCTCCGTGACATGTCGTATGATGATGATGATGTAACGGAAAATTAATGGAGATTTAATGAACGCTGGTACCCATATCTATTTGTTTGTCTGTCTCCTACATCTTTCTTTCCATCTCTAATTGCATATTTAATACCGTGAACATATGGCCAAAAGTATGTGGACGCTTTAATCCTTATTACCCGACGCCAGAGGCCAAACCTCACTAATGGAGCTCATTTCCCAGAAACGTTGAGGCTGTGGAAGCACATTGACGCCCTGGGTTTTGGAGTGAAAACGCTCAACTTTGTCCACATCATTTTGGCAACGCACTGTGCATTAAAGGGAGTAATAATATTAAGAAGAAAACAAGGATTCTAGATCCTCAGCGTGAGCCAGTAGACCGATTTATTCATTATATAAGTGTTGGTCTCACAGGCTTCCCTCTCACTTATTATATCCACATACATATTTGGCAGCTAAGAGAGCGCTTTCGTTCATATCTTCCTCTTTCTTATTTATTTTTATATGCTCGTAAAGGGTTTCTGGGCGTATAAAGATATGATAATAAGATGATATCTCTCTCGATATACCGTGGTCCAAAACCTCTCTCTATCTCTCTCTCTCTCTCTCTCTCTCTCTCTACGGATCAATGCCGCAGTGTCCCACTGAGAGCGTCTGGCGTTATTTCCTGTGGATATTGAGATAATATATGTGTTTATATCTCCAACTCATTAAGGCTCCATCTCATTAAGTGGACATTGAGTGAACCGCAATTCAGCACGGCGCTCTCCAAAAGTCAAGGACTTTAAAAAGAAGAAGAAAAAACAAACCGGGCCTGGTTTCTGGCTCCGTGGCCGCCGCCATCCGCGTTCACCGAGCCGCTCGAGCCGCGGAGCCGGAGAATGGAGGATGAGGAAGCCCACTCACGTAATGACTCACCAAATCCAAAGGCACGACTCTGAGTTAATGGCTGGCGGGGCGCGTTAGCATTTCAAAAAACAAGGTCACAGTCTGCTTCTGAGGCAAACCCTCGATCAGCAGCGTGTGATTTATGTGTCGGGTCGGGTGGATGAGCTTTTCCCCCCCTGCCTGAGCGGTAATGAATGTAATCTAGAGGGTGTTAATTTGGAGGCCCAGAGGACTCACTGCCTCCTCTGCTCTCCATGGTGACAGCACCAAAAAAAACATTCAAACAAGTCAATTAGTCCTCGACTGACCCGTAAGAAATCCGGAAAACATGAAAAATGGCAATTCTTTCCCGTCAAACATTCAAATTTTGAAAGACGTGACTGTCGAAATAAGCAAAGGGACATCTCGGCCGCTTAACGTCTTAATTTTATAGTCAATATTATATCATGTGTGGCAACATTTCGGTGGCAACTGTTGTCGCCAGCGGAGTCTGTTCATGGTGGTTGGAAACAAATAAACTTCTCAAACCACTCCAGCAGCACCATATGCTCCAAACCCTCATATTCTCTTGATATTTTCAAATTGTGGCTGACTTAGAGACATTTCGATGGTGTAATATGAACGTTTTCTTATTGTATTGGACCCACTGTGTGGTTCAGTGCACCGTCCATCGCGTTACCGTTAGTTTAATCTGATTGGCTGTGTATAAAACCTGAACTGGAGCACCACCGCTTCAGGAGTACATGCACGCCTGCATGCTACGGAATGAATCCCATGTCATGTCGGGTACCAAAGCTGACATTTTCTGCAATCAAAATGCAGCCTATTCCTTTAAGAGCCAGCTGAGTCATGTGTCAGCACAGCGTGACATCACCGCTCGGTGCGGAGAGGAAACACTGCTTCTCAGTTGTTTCTTGCAGCTGCGGCGGACCGGTCCTCCGCCTCCTCTTTATCCTCGCTCCTTTATCGTACCAGGAAGACATAGCTCTGTTTTTGTCTCTTTGTGCCAGCTGCGTTTGTGTGTGTGCGTGTGTGTGTGTGTGTGTGCGGCCGTCATACAGATTATCACGCCAGCGGGCCATCTGTTGCCTGCTTAGTACTGGCCGACTGGGAAGGACGGCGAGCATGAGGTTGTCTCTCTGGTTCGACTGCTCTCTCTTTCTCTGACGGCCGAGCGTCACGACACACGCAGACACAGATACGCCGTGACACACGTTGAGGAGCTAATTGAGCCGGGTTTGGGGGCTCTCGAAGCAGACGGGCGCTCTGTCAGGTCACCGCAGGTGCACGGCGAGGAAGGGGGGCACCTGTGCTGCAGCGTCCTGCAGGCAGATGGTCACACGTGGACCACGGGAGTTGTTCGAAAAGAGGTGAAGAAGTGACAGAGCGCAGTCTAGATTCCCGGTTTATCTCTTTAATTCTGCTCCTTCTCTTTCCTTCTCTTTGTTCTCCGTTCTGCTGATTCCCCGCCCACATGTCTGTCATCACCTCGCTCCTGAAGCGAGTGCTGACGACTCCAGCCTGCTCCCCGGCGTCCCGTCGACGCACGCGCCAGACATTTATACGACGACTTCAATCAAAGCCGCCTCGCTCGCGGCGGCCTCGGCGCTTCAAAAAGATTTGGTTCACGTCAGTGTTACTTTTTCATCTTTGACGCGGAATAAAATCACGTCGTTTTCAATTTCAAATTAAGGCTTTCAGGGAGAACGTCGTCTCCGCTAAGAAGTTCTCTTCAATTCGCTTCACGCCACAAAAGAAAATTAGAAAATGCATCATTTCATTTGCTTTAAGGGACGGATGGTTTACTCTGCCATGTTTGAAAAGTATCAGCGCGGTTTGTTTGCAGGCATCCATGACACAGTTCCATGTCGTCTTTCTCTGATGTCAACGCAGTTGAGCTGTTTTGCCAGTCGTATGAAAAGACACTTTCCCTCAAGCTTCCGGCGCGTTCAAATCACACGAACGATTTCTCTTCTTTTGCTGAGAGTCTCGTGGATAAAAGCAAAGCTGTGAGGCGCTACCCGTCATAATGATGGAATATCTGTGCTGTATTAATAACAGCTTCATCTCTGATATTAAAAGCAAAACGTAAATGAAAATGTGTCTCAAAGGGGGGGATAACGCTCTTGTTCTTCTTTACAAGAACTGAAGGGCTGTTAGAACTTGATATTTTGAATATATCCACATATCCACAGGTGGTGTCTGGCCACACCCCCTGTGGATGTTGTTTCATTGCACATACAGCACTTTGTCCCTTCAACTTGAAGCAGAGGGCCAGATTGCATGAGGCTCTGTCATTGTGACTCTTAGCGGCGCCCCTGAGAGCACTTTCATCATGGGAGGATCATGTGAGGTGGGGTTTCCCATTATCATCCTGTACAATGAATCAAAGCACTTAATATTTGACATATGAGGTGTAAAGGCTTCTTTGCTGCCTCTGTGACCCCCTGAGGTTCATTTAAGGTCAACCAGATGCTCCAACCGCGGCAGAATAACTTAACTTCGATCATTCATTCTGATCATTTTGCTTTGCTCGGCGACGTACCAGTAAACTATCGGCGTTTTATGGGGAAAAGCAACGGCGGACATTGTTATCGGTCCTCTTTCAAGCAGCGGCTCCCGTCAGTGCGGGAGCATCCTGGCTCGCTGCCGTGTTTGTGCTTTCAAAACAAGTGCAAAATGCAATCACATGGCAGTCACCACGACCCACGAGCAAGTCAGAAAAGAGCTCATTTTATGTTGTCAGAGCTCCCTTGAACGCCCCGGCCGTTTAAACCGCCGCCAGTGAACCTGAAAACGGCCACAACGCCGCCAGCCGGCGCGAGACAGACTCCAGTGGACGCAGCCGGAGCAGACATCCTTTCTTCTGCTGCTCCTGGCTGCTGCTGGGTGGCGGGGGGGCGGAGGGGGCGGAGGGTGGATGGAGGGTGGAGGGGGGTAGTTTTCCAGCCTAGAGAGGGATAAATAAAGCACTAGACAATAGAGTCACTCTCCATAGACTTCAGCCTCTGGGCGATGCTCCAGCCATACCGGCCAATTGCTCAAATGGAAATTAGAGGCAAGGAGACAGATTGTGAATAGTACGTTTACTCAAGTCGGCCCGGACAGATCGATGGACCAGATTCCGCAGGGCGAGACGGCCCCGCGGCAGAAATTGGGGTGAATGGGGCAAGGAGTGTGTGTGTGTGTGTGTGTGTGTGTGTGTGTGTGTGTGTGCATATATTTCATATGTGCTTCGACTACCCGTAACCTCAAAAGGGCCAGGGAGCCACATCCAGTGGCGACGCACCTCGTTTCCCAGCGATAGCCGCCATTGTCTCTTCCTTCCAGTCGCTCTCAGCCGGAGCACACACACACACAAACACACACACACACACACACACACACACACACAAGACCAGCCACTGGAGAAGCCACCTCCGCTTGCCAGAGGGTGGGGGGGGTGTTGTCAGCGAGCAGAACAGCCTTTAAACAGGGACATTGTTTTCTTTGTCCCTGAGCCAGAGCGCCGTTTCAGTCGCCCGAGTTTGGCGGTAAACACACCCGAGAGCTCGGTGGAAAAGGTTTGAGGAGCGGCGTGGCGGGAAAGGATGGAAACACGGCACCAATTAAACACACGATCATGAAGGAGCCTGTAATCAGTATTCAACGGCTTGTTTTAAGGGCCACTTGGAGCGTTCCATCGAGGATGAGTGTGTATGCCAAACGTGTGTGTGTGTGTGTGTGTGTGTGTGTGTGTAGGTTTGAAGGAGGTCAATGGTCACTCTGAGGTCGCAGGTAAGGATTCCACTTGTAGCTGTGGGTGGATTCGGAAACAACACGAGATTCTAGCGCCTTAAATCCACCATAGACGAGCACAATCGCACACCTCTCGGTGTCCACGGTGAAGAGAGAGAGAGAGAGAAAGAGAGAGAGAGAGAGAGAGAGAGAGAGAGAGAGGCAGTACGCCACTCTCCCGTATTTGCCACGCATACATCACCCCCGTTGCGACGCCGATAACCTTCTGCCACGGTTATCTGCACAGGCCGCGAGGAGAGAGCCCAGTGTTTACAGCCACTGTCATCCCCACACATCTCAGGACAGAAAGGGAGGGGAGGGGGGGGGGGGGGGGGCGGCGGCGGCGGCGGCGGGGGGGCTCCCCTCCAATAAATTGCTCCTATCAGACCGTGGCATAAGTCGCGGTTGCTGCATCAGATTTAGTGGCGCCGCAAGGCTCTAATGAATTCTCCCCCGCTCGCCCCCGCACGTTCCACCGAGCCGCGCGGCGGCGGCGAGTCTTTCCAATCGGCCGGGCTGCTCGGTGCGGAGCTATCGATAACGAGCCCTGTGGGGCTCGCCGTCGAGGCCCCGTAATGAAGGAGTCCAGGGCTCTGCCGAGAAAACAACCGGCCTAATGAGAGGAAGGTTGGGAGCGGCGGTCTGCCGGGGCCCCCGGGGTCAGGTTGAGTTATTGCAAAGACGAGCTCGGGGGACGTTACTAAGGAAAGGGTTTTCTGACATGGGAGATGTGTGCATGTCAGGTGGAGCAGGATGTAGGCGGGGCTTCCTGTCTGTGGATCGCCGCATCGGGGCGGGCGATGGCTTGATTGGCAGAAACGCTTCAGCTCCCATCTGTTCAAACATTCCACCCAAACATTTGTTGTTTCCTCGCAGAGGGCAGCGGTGGGTTTGGCTCGTCGTCTGTCGCGTCATCCCGCCGGAGGCCGAGCGGTGTCACGCCGCTCCCGTCTTTGCATGTCGCTGGCGCCGAGTGTTAATGGTCTGATTGGTGATGTGCGACTCTGGGGCAATTTGTTCCGTCTTTTTCAGTGGATTGGGACCGTCGATTGAACGATTGAACGATTGAACGAGCCATTAAGAGAATTGTGAACTATGTCGTGTCGATTGAGCGCTGCTGGAGGCGGGCATACAGTTAATCATTAGTTGCGATTGGACGAGCGGCTGGCGCCGTTGAAGTTGCGACTACTTTCTTGATTCTCTTGCAAAGGTTAATGGAGCTTTGTCCTGCCCTCATGCCGTGGCCCGGCATTAGCCCGCAATGTTTGTTTTAGTTGCTCTGGGATTTCAAAGAAAAATACAGTGAAAGGCGAAACAAACAAATACGGATATAAATGATGCATTTTGGCTCCTCAGACACAACGAGACTCTATACAATTCAACCCTATTTTCCCATGTTTGTGTGTCTAAATGACTGATCGGGACAATATTTTCTCGCATCGGTCAGTATTGAGCGACATCGCTGCAGATGGCAGCTGCTGAACGGGCTGTAATGTGAGTCCTCTGGGAAACTGTCCACTGATTGTCTGACAACATTAGAGAAAGAACCACAGAGAAATGAAAGCTTCTCCTCCCACCTTTTGTCTGTCCGCTCTGAGAAGTCTCCCCCCGAAATCAGCTGAATATTAATATGTCGTTTTCGATCTAACCCCAACAAACTCTGACTCGAAAGTCACACAACGCTATAACACACAGACCAGCTCAAGACAAAGGACGTTTCAATCCTCCGTTATGTCCTCCCCGTAATGCCGTCAGACACTTATATTAACAATTTCTGTCCGGGTCGCTCCGAGCGATCACACTGCAGCTTGTTTAGCTTCCCCCGGCTGCAGCACTCTCGCTCAATATTGGACCAATTTTATTTCCGTCGGTGACTTGGACGCGAAAACATGTGAAAATAGGGACCCAGGTTGAAAACTAGTTGCCCTTTAAGGAAACAATATCAACATCATATCTCCCCCCTAAGCACATTAAAACATCATCGACCAGCTGGTTGTTGTTGTTTTTTTTGCTTCACTTTTTATAATTGCCTCGTCAATCTCCTCCCAGCAGAGCTCTTATCGCCGCTGTCACTCTCAAAGGTCCGAGAGGTCGGCGTGTTAGTCTGCAGCGAGCTCGGCGTCCCCCGCTGCCCGTTCTGGACCGCGAGGCGGCCCGGCGCCACCGCAACAGGACTGACTCGGAGTCGCGGCGCTGAAGTGAATTCCTCCGATACCTGCGCAGTGTTTGGATGCGTGATCTGGTGTAAGCATCTGTTGGAGTCGGATCATTCGGAATAACAGGCTACGAGTTCGCAGGCAGTAATTAATTTGGCAATCCCTATTAATTATGTAGATGTATGTGTCTCCCCTTTGCACTCTATTTCCTAGCATATATTTTCCACTCCGACTGAAAGCAGCCTCCCATTTCTTTCAGCGCTGCGACTACGAGACGAAATTATACTAACAGATGATGAAAGAGAGCCGCTGGATGCAGATGGATGTTCTGAAAGGAGAACCATCGGGAAATAGAGTGCGTGGGCATGATCCTGTGAATTAGGATAAAATGGAAATCCATCTCTCTGGTTGTTATCCATTTAGCACAAGCTGTATTGAAATGGGTTAAAGCTTTAATAACCTGGTTAAATCCCCACTGTGAGCTGCCACCAGGAATACATGTTCTGTTTTGACAAGTGTCGGCTTAGCAAATAATCCACAACAATCAGCATGTAAACTTAATTACGCTGTGTTCCATGAAACGGCCCCTGTGAGCGGGGTTAATGTCGCTCGCTTTAATTCTCCATTCACATTGGAAAACACCGTGTTGTTGCTAATCTGACCCCAGGAAGCAGCTGAACATGCCTGTTGAACATGTCAAACAAAAGCACAGGATTACTTCGGGGTCACTGTGTAACAGTAAACTGCGGAGACGAAATCCGCCAACATTCTGGCAAATTCCTCGAAAAACATCATCTTGTCTTGAGGGAAAGATGTGAGTCGCTCCGGCTCAGCACTGACTGCGCTTTATTTGACTTTACGTACATGCTCAGATCGCCGCGGTCCAACATATGCATGATGGTGAAACACTAAGTGATATCTGTTGAAATGTTGAACTAATTTAGAGTTTCGGTGAGCCTCTTGCCCCGGCGCGAGCGGGGTTAAACCAGCTTGATCGGGCCTGAGCGGTGAACTTTATGGTCCGACTGTGGATGTGTTCACCATCTGGGCCCAGAATGTCAGCGCCGAGCACTCGGCTTTGGCCTCATTTCAGACATTGATTATTCTCGCCTCATCCCAAATTATCATCGAGGCACCAATCTGTGTCTTGTTTCAAAGATTCTTGAATCAATTTGAGCGTGGAGACGCATCTTCTCTCCCATCCGTTTACTTACTTTGGCAGCGTTGACCTTTTTGGATGAAGGGCACAGGGCCATCATTGTAAATACGATTTTTTTTTCTTCTTTTAATTAAACTGAGATTCCCCCACCCAGCGCTCCATTAACAATCCTCTAGGAGCGCGGATGCTTTTCACATGTAGAAACAAAATCAAAGGCTCAGCATCCGTTGGGTAACTGTATGCTGGACACATGTGTAAGATGTTTAGGTTGGTTCATCAGAATCCCTTCAAATAAAAAGACGTTATCACGTGATTATAAAAAAGACTAAGCTCTCGCGTACAGATAAGCGTGCAGACTCCTTCCCTGATGTATTGACCTCCCTTTACCTCACGTGTCCCATTTTATGGATTTCCGGCTTCAGCGCGATGAGTATCATCCGCTATGTTGTTTCCTGCTTGACTTGATGCTAAGCAGCAGGTTTTGATCTGCAGCGGTCCTGTCACATCCCTGTGAACGTAACCCAGAATCAAACCGCAGTATATTGCGGTCACAATTGATCCACGGCGTCGCCGCCGCCTCCACGATCGCACGAGCGCTCGTTCGTATTGATTCACGCGGCGCGCCCGAGCCTCCGTCTCCGCGGCGAGCCGGCGTGTCGTACACAGCTGCATCGTGTTGTCGCCCGCGGTCGACGGATGGATCTCTGCGGCAGGAAAATCCCCGGTAGATACGGCGAGCTGCAGGCGAGGCGGCTGCTCGTTTCGGGGAGAAGGAGCGAAACTCTTCCAGAATCCTCACCAGCGGGGAAGGAAACCGCCGTGAGAGAAGTATGCATGGGACAAGACCCAGTTTCTATGGAAACAAAAGATGTCTGACAGGGGAGGAGGAGGGGGGATAAGAGAGGAATAAGAAGAAGAGGATGTACTGGAATGTTTTGGGAGATGGATGATCATGAGCGGAGGTAGCGTCTGTGAAACGCTGTGAGTGCGGGCCTCCCCGGTGGTAGCCGCGGTTATTTATTCATCAATCACACGCGCGGCACACAGCGGCCCTCAGAGCTGCAGTCCGCGGCTCCTTTCTTAGCCAAACAACATATCAAAGCATCCGCAGAGCTCATATGGACCTAACGTACTCCTCCATATGATCTGAAGCGTGTGTGCGGCTTATCGTTCTGCAGCCACCGAAGCGACGCTTCGCCGCGTCGAGCGGGGAGGGGGCGAGGGTCCGCCTCAGCTCCCCCCGGATCAAAGATCCCACGCACCAGCATCAACCCGAGAACAGCCGAGCTCCACTGTTCAGCTGTCTTCCTGCCACACCCCCCAGGCTGCATGTAAACACAATTTCTTTTTGAAGCAACAACAAAAAAAAAAAAAAATCAACTTAAGGGAAGAAGGGTTCCAGGCAACAATGGCGAAACCGAACAGCCGCCATGAATTATTAAACAGGCGGCTCCGTTGATAACGGCGCCGAAACCGCAGCTCATTAACGCCGAGAAGTGAGACTCGGGATGACTGGAAGAGTGAAATTGAACTCTCTTTTTTTTTTTTTTTCATTGATAGTGGAAGTTATTTCGGCCGCTGCAGTGTCAACAACACGGCACGATGCGGTCTCGACAGCTGCCCCCCGATGGGCTCGCTCTGAAAGGAACTCACGGGACACCTTTGTTGCACAGAAACACAGGCGTGCATGCAAATACCTGCCGCATTGATATCTAAAAATATATATATATATACATTAAAAGCCTCGGGATTACCACTTCCTCCCTGCTCGCTCCCAGATGGCGCGGCTCATTTCCATTGCGAAGCAGAAGCAGAAGCGAAGCGCCCGCGTGTGTCTTCTGCCTTCAAACAATGGCTGCGTTGCGTCAGAGCCGCCCAGCACGGCCATTGTCTCCAGGCCGCCGTGGCGCAGCTGTGGGAGCCCGCGATGCCACCCCGCCGCCCCCCCTTACTCCCTTTCCTCCGCGCAGGCCCGACAACAAACACTATTATCGACAACAACAACAGCAGCAACAGCAGGGGAAAAAGAGCAAGGAGAAACCCGTTGGGGAGAGCGGGGACACATTTGCATGCTACGCAAACCCAGCGGGGGACCCCGTCTCTAAACGTCAGCGCGGGCCTCTGCCAGGTATTGTGTGGAAACCGCCGCCAACACAAAGGGTCGTCACAGTCAGCGAGCTCGACGCTCGCCCACCAGCCGCCGTGTACAATTAAATGCAAAGTGGGAAATGAGAAAATAAACAATAGGACTAACACCGGCGCACTTTGTTATGAGCTACTTGTATGGGTTGCTTCTGTTGAAAGTGTGCTTAGAAAACATATCTCGCTATGAAGCGCGATTGGACTGGTTCCATGTGATTGCATACTCCGGAGCATCGTTACACACACATCAATGAGCCTTAACCTTTTGGAAACTGTGCGCGAAAAGCTTCCCGCGCCAATTTTAAGTCCCAGCGTGCCCCATTCAGACAATCTTTTGGCATAATATACGTCATTTTTCAAAATTTGGAGCCGAACGACATAGTTTTTTGACTGAAACTCCTTCCTAACAGGCCAAGTCTTTGTTTTATTGGAATTTTGTTGCAGATTCTCTCCTAATCTTTCCAAAAAGGTGTCTTATTGACGCTCCAGGAGGCATTTTTGGGGAATCTGGCTCATATCATGCTGGATGTTCATAGTTACGGTCAAAATATCTTTTAAAAGTGAATTATTTTGCAGATATACATTTTTTTTCCCAAGACTTTTTTTAGTATCGGAATTTATTTGGGGTTCCTACGACGACTCAAACACAGGGAAAAACGCTCAAACGCAGGGAAAAGGAGGTGTGGAGCCAACATTGGCTCCACTGATAATTGGTTCGCTTCCACTTTCTTATAAATGTGTGCAAAAAGTCGCGCAGAAAGGGTTAACCCCTGTGTCACAAAGCCAGAAATCAATAAGCTCTCTCCGTCCCCGTCCCCTCCTCCCCGTCACAGCATCACAACAACTTTTTGGGAGATGTGACCCAGCGGCGAGCCGGCGTCCACCAGGGGCTCGCTGAGCATTGATCTCCGTCCTCCATTGTGCGTCAGCCGGCTCGGTGATGTGCGGTGACGGCCACCACCGGCTCCTGCCGCTGTCCCCGCCCCGCCTCTCCCCTCTTGCTGTACCACTGCCCCGCTGCTTTGTCCCCACTCTCCCGGCTCTATTTCCCGGCCGCCCCGCTGACACACATGTCACCTTTTGTTGCGGATCACAAGTAGCCAAAATTGCCGAAATGGATGTGAGGCATTTTGAAGCCGTGTCAGCTTGGCGCCGGACACTTTGGCCCCGCATTTATGAGTCATTTCCTGTTGCCTATCAGATGGGTGCACACATCGGATGAACCCACTGTTCTCAGCAGAGGGATGGAGTGGAGCGAGTAGGTGCGAAAAAACCCATCAAAGTTTAATATCCTTGACCAGGATCAAACAGAACCTGATATACGGCCCGAGAGTGTGTGCCATTAACTTGAATGAGCGGAGACGAGAATCGTGGGGGCACTTTTACGAGCACATCCGACCCCCTTCCTCCTCCCGTTCTGATTTAGAAAGCTGACATGAGTCAGTTGGCTTTAGCAGTGCATTAAAGCTGGAGTACCTGCGCCAGAGCCGAGCGTCACATCGCTCTCCGTTCGGAGAGTTTACAGTTAGCGCCGCGTGCGGAGCCGCCGTGATCGTCACCACATTTTCATCCATCTCAACCGACCACAAACCCCCCTTTTTTTTATTTATTCGCACACAAACGCAGCAAAGTCGGCCCCGTTGATGACATCACGTCACTCCGTTCGCGTCACCGAAGGTTAGCGCTCTGCGCCGCGCGCCGCTTTCTATTCATTTTCCTTCCCGTTATTTTCCCCCAGATTCTGTTTAATCAAATCCTGCTTCTCATGTGAACATTATTGAAAGCATTTCATTTGCCAATTAGCCAGCTGTTCCCCAGTTAAATAATGAATATGCTAATTCCAAAAGCTGGGGGATATGTTGTCTTTCGAGCTGCAGCGGCGACAATTATCCGAGTCGGGGATGCTCTCGCGGTGGCGCACTGTACACGTGTGTGTCACGTACTGTAAGCCCCTAGCACACGCGTGTGAATGTGATGTATTGCCGCGTAAATGTTTGATGAACATGCGGCTGCACACACACACACACACACACACACACACGGAGCCTCGGCCCTACGGTTGTCAAGTTTTAATGCCAATTTGACATGAAGTGTGCATATGTGTGATGACGGGGGAGTTGGAGAGGAACACTCGCCGCCGTGCATAGTTATTTGTTTGCCTACCTACCTCAGCGGGGCTCTGAGTGCATGTCCCCGACAGCTCTAATTGAAGGCCATGCGGAGCGGAGCCTATGTATGCAGATACACACCCCGCTATCATCCATCAGCTCGGAGGGGGTGTGTGCGTGTGTGTGTGTGTGTGTGTGTGTGTGTGTGTGTGAGAGAGAGCACGGTGACACATTCTTCTTTAATGTGCTTACTGCAATACTCAGTGACACGGCTGAGCAATCCTTCAACGCGCCCGTGCAGTAGTGTACCTTCACACACTCGCCGATCTGTCCGCCTATTCGTTATTACTGTCACCTACTTGTAGTAGGAGGCGGCTAAAAGGCCCGAGAGCTTCCGCCTGTGTGTCCGTCTTCCATTCACGAGTGATTTATGAACGCAGAGTAACTGCCGATCGATAGGTTTCCGTCATCTGCAGCATTTCCATATTTGCGTGTTTCACACCAGATTGAATAACGATTTCACCTTTGGCCACCAGACGGGAAAAGCCAGTCCCCAAAAAAAAAAATCCACGTTTTCTAGTCGCACGTGTCCGCCTCTCACAGACGATGTGTTGTGACATTCAACATCAAACATGGTGTGTTTAGTGGTAGATTAAGGTTCTTTCGGCGGCTCCTCCTCCCCCTACCGTCTGCACGCCGTGGTGAGCGGTACAGAGGAGTGCAGCGGGAGATCAAAACGTGCCGAGGGGGAGGAACATCCTTTGAATAAGTAAAAGCTAATCAATGCTTGTAGCTTTTAGAAACGCTCCGAGATGTCCGAGAGTGTTCCCGCGTCCGGCGCGCCTGGATTTACGGCCGCTCTTCAAAGTCACTGCCGTCACATGAGCGCGCTTCATGGCGGTTGTAAATTATCCATAATGGATCCCCTCAATCAGTCACGGCTTAGCATCTGAAGCTTTTGCTCTTTCTTTCTTTTTCGCCGCTAAACGCTCAGGCTAACCTTTGACCTCTGGGGACGCTCGGTCTGCCCGTCCCCCACTGCGCTATCTCGGCCGCCGTCTTTGCACGAATTACGGTGACGGCGGTGATTACCTGACTCTTCAGGGGACCAACAGCATCAAGAGAAAAATGTCCTTTTATCCACTGCTTTGATTTATGACCAAAGCACCGGGACGAGATGTGACCTTCCCATTAGAATCAGTTTTACCTTCTGATTAGTGCTAATTAGCAAATGTCAAAAACAAGTTCTGCATCGTAATTCGGATACTTTCACAGTTTCATGCGCTTACCTCCTTGCACGGTGCGTGAACATTTGACGGGGGAGTGTCTCAAAACGAGAGAATTTAGCTGGAGGCCCCGCTTCCCACCCGTCGTTTCATGTTAGCACCTTTTGATCGTGGTTTTTTTTTTTTTTTGTTTCTGTCAAACAAAGCCGAGTCAAAAGAGCCACGGAGACGCTCGGTGGTGATGACGCGGCCGCCTCGGCGTCGACGCCTGTCGGCCGGGGCGGATTCCTCCTCTTGATCCCGGCGTCGATGTTTGTGTGGGAGAAGAGAGGGAAAGTTTTGAGTAACAGCTAAACTGGCACAGGGCGGTTTCGAAGCCGACGGTGCCTGAGCCTGGCATCCCAGACTCCAGGTTGGCCGTGCCGCGGTGACAGTTGGTGGCAGCTTCTGTCAGAGAGAGAGAGAGAGAAAGAGAGAGAGAGAGAGAGAGAGAGAGAGAGAGAGACAGGATATCCGAAATGAATCAGTAAAGATGAACAGGCGATTCATTGCACAATGAAGCAAGAACAGGGACAAGATAAAAGGCTCCTACTTGAGTAAAACTAAGAATGATGGGTAGGAAGAGAGATAGAGATACAAAAGTGTGCTGAAGTGGGAGGAAGAGGACGAGTTGGGAAGTGAATAATTCAGGTTGAGCCTTTGAACCACTGATCTTCAGATCAGAGGGGGGGATGACGTGAGACTGCCGAGCGTAATGAAAAAATGATCCCCTTCATTAGCCCTTTCCTTTAGTGACAATTCACTCATTATGAGTGGATTTATGAATGTAGGGCATCTCATATTGTTTTTCCCTGTGAAATGCGAGCGGCGAGACATTTAAATCGATTTCAGGAGCCGTGCAAACGCGTCGAATCCTGCCTCGCTTCTTGGTGCGCGCGTTCATTTCCAGCTCAGTGTGAGTTTGGGATTGAGAGCCCCCTCCTCCCTTTCATTCAGCAGCTTAATTCCATTTAGCGACGAGTTCCTGCTTTAATGGTCTGCGGCGGCATTGTCACGGGACGTGCCCTCGCAATTAGGGCCTTTAAACCTTTTGAATTTCACCTCCAAGGGGCCGGAAGGAGACATTTATGCCCGAATCCCCTCTCACGATCCCCAGAGTCTCCTCTCTGAGGCCTGGCAGGAGCCACCGACCTCTCCTTTGTGGCCGAATTAATCCGCCGGCCTGAGATAATGGCCCTGTCACAGCCACGGGGCCGGGATGCGGCGGTGGGGGAGTTATCAGCCCGGCAGCCAAACGTGCCATTTACAATCCCAGCGGCGGCCGGCGGAAATAGCGAAACAAACATGTTGCTTCTCATTTGTGCATGAAATGAGGATTAAGATAACAGCCGTCACAGGCAGCCGCGGCGGCAGCAACAGACATGTACACATCAGCGATGGTTTTTTTGGGGGGGGGGCACTGGAGAGCATCTTCTTAAATCTGGAATTTCAAATGTCTTGAGATATTGGATTAACTTGATGTGCTTCAAACGCGTAAAAAAGAAACATCTCTCAATGTTACTTTCGGGGCGGTCTGACTGGCAGCGTTGTATTTTGTCAAAGTGAGCCCGACTAGCCATCTGAGACCAAATAATAGTCTCTGTTCAAAGAACAGGAAGAAGCTCCTAGCCGGGGATGAAACAGAAGTGTTTACATCTCGTCCTGCGAGACGGCGGCGTCGCACAACTTCACTTTGCGTTGAGTGTTGAACATTCGAGTCTGAACTGAAGGAACCGGAGAGTTTCATGTTAGCGCGCGCGGGAAGGAAGCGGTGACAGGGAGCTCTGATGAAGCATGGCGCTCCAGTCGTCTGCTCCTGACCCTCTGTCCCGCAAAAAGATGAGATGAATTCAGTCGTCTCGCTCAGCGGGAACCTTCGGTCACCGGTTCAGCTCCACTTGTAGTCTCCGGGGAGGAGGAGGCGATACATCATGAGAGGAAGTTGCTTTGCCCTCTTTACGGAGCATTGGCGCATTGTTCTGTTGAAGACTTTATTCCACAAAGCGCCTCCTCACAGGCGCTGCCACCTCCCATCACGTCATGATTAGCTGTGTACTTTTTTTTTTGCTGTAATTTGTGTTTTCTACGCGGTGAAACGTGTACATCTTGGCCAGGAAGCCCTCGCGCAATGGCCTTGACATCCCTCTGGATAATTAAACGTTAAATACCAAAAAATACAATGCAACATCAAGCGCTGAGGGCCCCCTGTGTCTCTGATTTGAAACCAAGACCCTCAATTAAAGCACAACCTTTGTGTTCATGGCATTCAGGAAATGCTTAAGCTTTACTCCTACTTTCATAATGGCAACACTTTCTGTGTGTGATTACATTCAGGTCACCCACGAAGCTACTTATTATGCTCCATGTGAATACACCAATGTCGCCATAATGAGCAGTTGTTAAAGATTTTGCTCCCAGTCTGCGAGCAACTGGTCTCCCGCCAGTACCCACTACAACCAGTGTACCCACTGTAACCAGTGTACCCACTGTACCCACTGTATCCTGCCCTCTCTGAGCCACACGCTGCTCTGTTACAGAAACAAGCTAATATTAGTGAACCGGAATCCTAATTATTGTGATTTGTGTTGCTCTAAAAGCGTTGATAATTGTCTATATTTCCAAACAGCTGGCGCAGGAGAAGGCCTGAACAAAGACATGGATTACTTCTATTTTTATTTGCGGGCTGCTTCTTTCTTGGAGAGTGGCGTCAACAGCGGACCTTGTTTCCTTGCTTCATGTTTGAGTAAATCTGACGTGTGCAACGCCTACACGCCTTCACTGGAAAGGCTCTTTCCGCTGACAGTAGCCCTCAGTACTTCTGGAGGTTTCGTCATGACACTCATCCCCTCTTTGCATCTGGCTTCGGTTTTGATCGTATGGCCTGAAACTGCCATTTATCTTCAAGGATGGCGAAATACCGCGCATCCTTTTACAGGATTTGACACAATAAGCTCTTTTTCCATGTAGAAATAATGACTATTCATGTCTGCGAGTCCACACACACAAACACACAAACACTTTGTTGCTCATCTGTCGGCTTCTTACAAATGTTGGACCTTCCCTCTCCCACGACCTACGAGACTTCTCTCTCCGCAATGCCTGGAAATCACAAACTGCCTCCGAGGCCGTTGGGTTTTTATTACTGAATCACTCTTGGCCCGACTCGATCGAGTCACCTCCTCCCACAGAAGCAGGGAAAAAGCCCCCCATCGCTTGTGTGTGTGTGTGTGTGTGTGTGTTCGCCCCGGCTCGCCGTGCTTCTCGAGGGCCGGGCCAGTAATCAGCCGAGCTCAGCGGGACGTTCCCGCGCGAAATCAATAAATTATGCTCGTTTGAGCGGCAGGAAATTTTGAATTTGACCCGGGGACCACCGCCCGCCTCCGCTCGAGTCCACGCCTCCGTCCTGTTGCACACGGTTATTACCGTTTGCAGGGGAAATTCCAGAAACAGCTGACGAGAGCTGGAGCCGTAAACTTCACAGCGAGCTGCCAACGTGTGCCGACTCGCGCCATAAATGGCGTGAGATGCCACAACGACAGGGAAGTGTCACAAAAGTCGATGACACTATCGCAAAATATCCTTTTTTTTTTTTTTATCTCTCCACCTCCAGGGCACTGTTTTGAAAACCACAGTGAATTCCTGAGCGACACTAAAGCGGCAGTGGCCTCTTAATACCATACATGTATATGTGTATGTGTATATTAAATAAGCTGGTCTGTATTCAGAGAAATGGACGTCCATTTTAATTGGCTTCATTACCATAATCATTTGACGGGAACCTTTACGTCTTGATGGATGACCTTATTAATACGTAGAAGAAACTGACACAATCCTTGGAAACGGGCGACTCATTAACACCGTCGGCGCTGCTCAGCTCGGCTCCATTCATGTTCCAAGCGCTACACCCGATCGACACGTCATTAGCAGTCGAGGCCGACGCGCAGCCCGGCGACTCCATGAAAAGACACCTTGATTTTGATTGCCGCGGCATTGTTCCGCAGAGTCGTAAACGCCGTCGTTTGAAGATAAAAAGCAGGGGGGAAAAAAACGCAACGCCGGTCGATGGAATCTCTCGCGTTACCGGCAGGTTCTTTACCCACTTATCCCAGGTTTGAGTCGTATGCTCCGGCCTTAAGAGAGAAAGGCTGATGGGGGTGGAGAATTGAAGTAAAACGCGTGGCGGCGCGAAGCAAATCATCCCGTCTGACTGACGCGCCCGGATTTATCGTCGCCCCAGAGTTCCCTCAGCTGCTCGCTGATGCCGGCGTCTGCAGAAAACCACACTCACTGATGTCGCCATATGCAGGAACAGGTTGCCGCCCGAGGACATGGGGGGGGGGGGGGGGACAGGAGGGAGGAAAAGGGAGGAAATGGAGACACAGCGAAGAGAGTTAGGCAAAACTAAAGACTAATAGATTCGACACAGGACTCAGAAGAACTGAAAACTAAAGGAATGGTGAACGTTTCTGCGTCATTTCTATCGGGGCCATCGTTCTATTTCGGAGAAAAGGAATAAGGATGAGGACATTATCCTGCACCTATGTGCACAGGCACCCATTTCTTCTTCTTCTTCTTCTTATGTTTCCATAAATATGAACACAATATCCGAGCAAATGGGATTTATTCCACCGCATTGTGGTGCTCCAGTTTGTGGCGACAATCTAGGAAAGAAATCATCTCCGCGACGGAGAATAAGGAAGACGGGGATTACGAGACAATACTCCTGGATGGAGTCTGTTTGTCTGAGCGCCGCAGCGGCCCACGAATATTTTTTGACATAGTGTACTCTACTCGTGTGATTCTGCATGACCGTGTGTGTGTGTGTGTGTGTGTGTGTGTGTGTGTGCACACTGAGGTGTCATTTTGCCCCCACACACACCTTTGACATCTGAAGCTCTGATTGCAATGTAGAGACTGAAACCCAAAATTGGAACGCCGGCCGGCTAACCGCTAACCGCTAACCGCTCCTTCTTTTCGATCACGGCCGATGATTGCATCGCCACTTTGAGCTCCTGCTTTTTCTTCTTCTTCTTCTTCTTCTTCTTCTTCTTCCCTTCTGGCAACTCGTGTGCCCTCTGACACCGCCTCAATTATCCCACCGGCTTTTCAACAGCTCCAGTGTTTCAATTTGTCCTCCGGGAATATTACAACCAGCTTCTCAGGCGGACTTGAATCGATCAGATTGATTGTAAAATAGACACTTGGACTGTTTCTCCGTATAACTTTAACCATGAGCACCAACAATACTGCCGCTGTTGTGCTTTTCTTTTGGTGAGAGAGACCGAGACGAATCAACTGAGACGATTAAAATGTGTCCTCGGTGCACCTTTTTCCATTTTCTCTCCATCTTTCTACTTGAAAGATCAAATTTACATTTGTTTCCGATCCAAAGACGACAGCGAGAGCTAATAACAGACCGCATTTTGCATTTTGCATTTTGCATTTTGCCTTTTCATAACGATAAAAAAACCCCTCTGTTTGTAATGATAACTTTGGTCTAAAATATGTATGAGCCCAAAATGTTTAGGAAGTCATGCAAAGGTGGTAAGTAAGTACAAAGTCATTCAATACTTTGACGAAAAGTCACTTTCTCACACATTTCAGGCCCAGACGATGAAATGTTCCCTGCAGCTCATTGTATTAATCTAGTGAGCGGCCCGAGGGCTGCCTGCAGACGTTCTCCAATCTACTGACATGACGAGCCACAAATGACAAAATAACAAATGTAAATCCACATCAAGCCTGCGAAGATGTTTCCAGTATAACTGGATCTCTTTCTCTCCATCTGCAAAAGGAACAGAAGCAAAGCGTTCCCATCCACCCACCTGCCGGATGACACCAACTTTCCATTTTCTCACTAATTAGCAAACAATTTCACATCTGTGTGAAGCAGAACATCTGTGTATCTGCATGTTGCCGCGCATGTGTTGTGCATGAGTGGAGTTTCACAGTTTGCGGATATTTCGGAGAGAGAGAGAGAGAGAGAGAGAGAGAGGCAGAGAGAGAGAGAGAGAGAGAGAGGCAGAGAGAGAGAGAGAGAGAGAGAGGGAGAGGTCCATCACGGCCACCACAGCCTGGAGCACGAGAGGCTTAAGGAGGGAGACGTGAATCGGCGAGCAGTTGGTGAGCGAGGAGCAGAGATACAGAGGAGGTGGGAGATAATACGTAGCTGTGGGTTGTGCCTGAGACCGCACACGAGGTCTGAGGCTGCACGTCTGCACGATTGGATATGGTCGGCTGAGTAAAAGCAGCACTCTCCTCTCCCCTCTTCTCCTCTCCGGCATGGAAACAGACAGATATTTAGGACCGGCAACAACGCAAAAAACCTCACGGGTGCGCTCGCTTGGACAGGAACGTAACGGATTCACAAGAGCTTCCTGTACTTAAAGTCAAGCATCCTGATGCCAGAAGTCTTCCTCCTCACTGCTACCCGTCTTTTTCCATGATTTTGAATTATATTATCAGTTGTTTACTCCTCACCTCCCTGGAAAAAAAAACAAAAAAAACAACATTTTACTGATTGAGTTTGCCCCGTCGCCACACGGCCTCTTTTAAAAATACAATGCGCTCCGTTTCCCAGCATGCAGCGCTCCCTGGGAAAGCCTGATTGGGTTGTTGTGTTCGTTTGGAGTCGCTGTTTTCATCGTGTTTGTGAAAAAAGAAAAATGGAACTGGGATTCACAAACTTAATTGGACTTGAGTGCAATATTAATAATGTCACCTTCTTCTCTTAGCGAAGAAATCCGCGACATCTGCACTTTCCCTCCGTCCCTCGCCGCGGCTCACCTGAGCGCCGCCAAAGAACGCTGACTGTTTCCGTGTGTTTTGAAGCGTACCCCTTACTGGAAACCATCTTCTTCTTTTTTTTTTTCTACCTTCGCTAACAGCTTTTGAAGAAACGCGTGAGACGCAGAGGTTTCGGGTGAATACAAAACGTAGTAATTAGTATTTTATCTCCTCGCTCCCTTTGCTCTCGCTCTACCCACTCTTTACTTCCTGCCTTTGTCTCGCTCTCTTTCTCTGTGTCTACGGTTCAAGGGAAGAATTCCCTTCAACTCCTCCACAAAATCACAGACAATTAAAGCAGAGCATTTCTTTCGCCTGAGGGTCTATCTGCTCTGTGTGCTTAATACATTTGCACACACACACACACGCATATACAGTACACACACACACACACACACACACACTCTTACGTGTACAAACATGCACTCAGAGGCACGTTCTCTGTGGTGCATTTTGTTTAGCCGTGGCGTTTTCTGGAGTGCAGGATTATGGGATCACACTGTACCATCCGTCACTCAAACGTTGGATTCATCCCGCTGCTAAATTCAGCGGTACGTTTCAGTCTGCTCCAGATTTAGTCACACTGATTTCGCTGCTGGCAAGTGGCGCGCCGTGTCGCACGGGGTCCAGATGTCGCCGCCTCGTGTCATCGGGGGCCCTCCTCCGCCGTTGACCTCCATGGCCTCCAGCCGAGGAAAAGAAGGATCTCGCTTTTGATCCGAGAGATGTCAGGCGGGCGAGTTTGGCAACTTCAAATGGTCGTAAAATGATCGTAAGAGTCCTTTTCTCGCCTCCTCTCCTCGAGTGTTAGTCTTTCCCATCTAAAGGTGCGAGCGAAGGAGGTGAGGAAGAGGACCACCTTGCTTAAAGTGACTACGAAGAAGCATGTGGGAAGTAGTTGCTGTGGTTTTTCTTGATTGCTGTTTTGAAGCCTCCTGTTTGGCTTTTTGGCCGCCGCCATCTTGTTTTTTTGGAACTAGAAGTGAAGGAACTAGAAGGTGGAGCTATACGTATGACTGAATACTGTATTGTTAGGCGACCAAAATGTGACAATTCACTTTAATGAACTGAAAACACACTAAGGGCTTAAAGTTGGAGGCAGTAAACCGACATCACCGTGGTAAAGACATGTCAATCACAAGGCTGCCCCGCTCTAAACTCCTTGGTCAAAGTCCCGCCTCTTTTTATTTGAGAGCACAAATGATGCTGAAATTATTATTGTTATTATTATGGAAGTTTCACCGCAGGCACGTCCTGTATGGCATCGACCGTCTCGGACACATTACAAATGGAAATCAATGGTTTCGTCTTTTGTCTTCTTCTCCATGTCTCCAACCCCTTTCAGAGGAGCTGATAATTGCAGCTGATAATTGCTAGCGGGCTCATAACATATCGATGCAGCCTCTGCAATAAGCAGGTGGACGCAGCTGAAAACATTTCTGTAAACGGATATAATTAGTATGTCTCTTTGTGTCCCCACCAGGCGAGTCGGTGTTGAATAAACAAATTCTCCAATTTCTAATTCAGTCAGCATTCATATTAAAATGCCAATGTATATCCGCTGTGGGGATTGTTGTGTATTTCCGCTTAAAAAGGCCTGAAGAATGATTATTTGTTCCAGGTTGAACTTAATTACAGTATGTTAGTCACAACAATGACTCTGGCAGCACATGAAAATAAATTGTAAAAAAACAAAAAAAACAAGAGCTCAGGCCCCTTTTCCTTTTGCCTGCTGGGTTTTGTGAGGAACTTATTATGTGATCAATCACATACAGCATGAACGGGCCGGGATCAATTAATAATTGAAAACCGTTAAACTACTTGAAGCGCTGATAGGAATCTGCCTTAAGTCAGAGGCAAGGCTGTGTGGAAGGGCATCGGGTTAAATAGACATGATTAATCAACTCCAGAGCAGTGTTTGCATTCATTTCAAGCATGAAATGTGTATGCAGAGGGCAGCTGCAGTGCATCGTGTGTTTACTCTCCCACAATGCAATGCACAAAGAGCTGCTCACTGATGGCGGTCAGGAGGCTCAAAGAACCCTTACAGTGCAACATCTGTATTTTTCCAATGTTTTTGTGTCTAAATGTCTAAACTGGGCAACACTTTTTGAAAATGATCAATATACGTCGGCTAAAAGTGTTTGTTTTGGGGGAAAAAAACATTTAAATTTACCGTTCGCTGTCTGTTCGCTCTGAGAAATATTCAGCTTTGGAGATCTTTTAGAGAACACTAAGCTTCACACCGATGACCCGCCCTGCTCAAACGCAATAAGAAACCGAAAGCGAAAGCTGAAGAAAGATGTTTCATTCCTCTGCAGGGTTGTCAGACACTTAAAACAACAATCTGAGTCTGTCAAGGCAACAACAAACACTTTTAGTTGAGTTAGACGCCGAGGAGTTACCCATCGCAGCCTGGACTAATCTAAAAAGCAGTTGGCCCCATTAGTCAGAGGAAAATAGGGTCCAAGTTGAAAAAACATCTAATTTACTCTCAGTTAGCAGTTGTGGTCCAAAGTCACATTTCCATTGATGAGGCTTGTCCTGCGTACTTTCTCGTTAATATGAAGTACATGAACATGTGAGCGCAGCGCTGTGCAGCTTCATGCCAGTTGAAATAAGGGAACACGTGTCTGTAAATGCGTCGCCCTCTGCTCTTCAGATCGAACAGCGGAGCTGCACAGTAAAAATGATTGAACGCATTGATAAGGCGGTCGTGTTTCGCCTCCTCTGGCGACGGTGGCAGTGCCCCTCTACTGCCACCTGTAGGCAGCCTGAAGCCGGGACAGGTGGCTCCCAGTGAGGACCCCGGTGTGCGACGCCGACGGCCCCCCCGAGCTGCAGATAATCATTTCATCATGTCCTCCATTATTGACAGGCGCCCTGAGCTCTGCTATTGAGTTCCCCTCGTTGTGGATGGAATTAACAGCCATTAGCGTATCATGCAGCATGTGCGTGTGAATCTAACTGTGTGTGCGTGAAAATACGTGTGTGTGTGTGTGTCTGTGTGTGTGTGTGTAGCTGGAGTTTGATCCTAACTAGAGGAGCAACGCATGAGGAGCGTGGGTATGACAGGCTCATCAAATATCTCTCCTCGCTCTGCGCCGCGGCGAGGCTACCGCTGCGTCGAAAAGGCTCCAGCCTAAAATTGACCCTCTCCCCACTGAGTTGCCAATCATAGCTCATCACATTAGACGTGTAGACACACACTCTGCTCCCGCTCGCTGCTCCGCCATGCAAACACCCTCACACCTCTTTGTCAGCACAGCTAAAACCCTGCTTCTCTTTCTCCCTTTTCATTTGGAAATTCACGTCAGCTAAGACGAAGCTAGCTTACTACCTTCCAACGCGTCCAGCGGAGCCCTGTGTTGTGAGGTTTCTTACAGTAGCGGCGCACACGTACAGCCTTTTCGCTGTCATTAATATGGATTTCTTCCAGCAACATTTCCTTTTAGCGTTTTCTTTCTTTATTCCAGTGTGTTCGGCTCTCAAAAGAACCTTCGCGAAAAAATGCAGGACACCACAAGCAGTTATTTACAGATATCTGCTATTTCTCAGCTTCTTAGCGACCCATCCCGCTGTTATTCACTGCACACGCTCATTGTCAATAGCGACAACTGCAAATAGCACTACCTCCGGCTGAAAGGATCCCGTTCATTGTGAAACTGACTGACAAGCCTGTCACCAACAGACGTGTGCCTCGTAATAGGTATCAAGCAAATCTGTCTCTTTGAAAGGAGAAATGGCTGAACGGGAACTCTGAGGTTTGGATAAAAAATAGAAACTGTTCTTTTCACCAGGGACCATGATCCTATACCTGCAACAGCTGCAAATGTGGTCATTTATGAGAAGCTTCAGAGTCATACAGAGGGATATTTGTATGTATGCGGCTCACTGCTTTTCATGTTCATGCAGTATATGCTGACTTTGAGAGGGATATGATCCTCAGATAGTTTAAAATCTCTATTTGAAAGCGATTTCATGTTGTCCACAACTAATCCCTTTCCTCTTGTTTCTCTTTCTGTCTTTCTCCATCCTCCTTTCCTTCTCTATTACAGCTGCACTGCAGGTGTCCATATCCTTGAACAAAGTGGAGTTAAGTGTCGGAGAGTCCAAGTTCTTCATCTGCACAGGTACAACAGCCACACACTGTTTTTTATGTGGATGTACGGTGCGTGTGTGTGTGTGTGTGTGTGTGTGTTTGGAGGCAGGTCGGGCAGGCACCGGGGGGCCTTGCATCTTCGCCTCTGAAGCCCGTTCGTGGTTTTGTCTGACAGCGAACGCGACACAATCCGTGCTGTCCATATGGCGAGTGACTCTTTGACTCAATGGGCACCGGCGCCGCACCGGGACACCTCGGCCCTCCTCCTCCTCATTGTACCCTCAGAACCGTATATCAACACTCGGCTCCCACAGAGAACCTGCCGCCCGCTGCCAGTGGCTCCGTAGGGCGACGGCACACTCTGGCAGGCCCGGCCCGCCTCCCGCCGGCTGCCTCTTCTCTCCTGCCAGCCCACTCAGCGTGGCGCTAACAGCCAAGGGAGTAGAGGCGCACCGCGGGAGGAGCATCGGCGGGGTGCGGAGGTCTACCGTGTGCTGAGGAGGACAGAACGGAGGGGGCTAAAAATGGAGTTGAATGGAACCAAGCTGGCAGGAAATGAAAGGCAAAGGTAGACGCTTTTATTGTGAAAGAGCTCAAGCGACAGAACTGAGAAGAAAGGAAAAAGCTTTGAGGCAAAAGAGGGTTGGAGGTGGGAGATAAATAGTCACCATCCAACGTTGAAAGTGCGTGGGTGGAAGTGTCTGTGTCGCTTTTTCTTTTGCCCTTTTCCGTTTTTTGGTTTTGTTACCACGTTCACATGTGGTCCTGCCAACTGGAGTGGGCTAAAAAAGCTAAAAAAGCAGAGCAGAACAGTCAGAGGCAAAATAAATAAATAAAAGCACAGCCCAGTGGAACCAAAGTGAGCAAACTTTTTAGCTTTTAGCTGCTGGGTCCCGCTGCACGAATGTGGCCCACATGAATATGGATTGGAAGAAGAAGAAAGGAACGGCGAGCACAGAAAGGCAATCATATTGTATGTTGATTCACGGCTGCACGCCGTTTGCGAGGAAGACGCAGAACAGGGAGGTGAACGTGTTCTTGAGAGAAAGGAACCCGGGTGAAATCAATTCCCTCGTTCGATACAAATCTGTCTTGTTTCAAAAGTTTGCCAGGAAGAATTGGCAGCAGGGTTAAAATGATTGAACGGCTCATTTCTTCCAAGAGAGCGCACTTTTCTTGAAATTGCTTCAAACATGCTGTTTTAGGTCAAAAGCACGGTCAAACCCCACGTCGACATTTCGATATTAACTTGCTTTTTTCTTGTCTGCTCCCAAATCTTTTCTACTTTTAAACTGTTTCAACTGAAAAGACCTTTTCCAGTTCATTCAAAGCCTCTCCATTCTTATCTATACCCGTCAATGAGTCAGTATAAAACATTCTGGGTTTACTTTTGCAAGACAACAACTCAGCTTCAACTTGAGCTGTTGCTTGTTTGGTCACTAATATTTAACCTCACACGGAGCAAGTATATATAATGTAGTTGCAATGGTTTAATAGTTAATGTACATATGGGAACATGAGAGGATGTGAACAGAGTTTCCTGTCCCATCAAGACCGTGTACAAATATTGTGAATTGAGACATCAATGGAATAACCTCTAAATGATTTTAGTCTTCTTTTTAAACAAAAAAAAAAAGCCTTTCATCTCCCGTCCTCAGAGCGACAGATGTGGCATCTATTCATGAGTTCTTGCTTTTAGGAGAAAATGCGACACGCAAACTCTTTAGCTGAATTTGCTTTTATTCATTAACTCGCTGCACCGACGTGTGTTTCTTCTTCTTCACGCCTCCACAGTGAAACGCTCTAAAAAAATATGTTTTCGCGGCGCAGACTCTGAATTGATGCATAAAGGAACAGCAGAAGGTACACATGGGGTCAAGAAGACGAGAGAGAGAGAGAGAGAGAAAGAGAGAGAGAGAGAGAGAGAGAGAGAGAGAGAGAGAGAGACACTACATTTGTGCTGGTTTCACCTTGCACCTCAAATTAATTAGTTTTCTTGGTTTGTTTGTTTCCATCATAGTTGTGGGAAAAGGTCAGAGGCTCTGTGGTAAATGCATGAAATGAGAGATACCACTGTTCCCAAACATAATTATGGCGCTTGTTGTACAACAACATGTATTATGTTGTACAATCAAACATTGTTATTTTGCAAAGCTACATTTAGCTGTTTTGAATGGATGACTCACAGTAGCAGGATGCTTTTGAATGCACGTCTATGTTCCAGTGGGTTGTTGTTTTGTTGGCATATAACCACACTGATCATATTATTAAAACATACACATGCAAGAAACACCAGTGTCTTGTGCTGTTGCAGTAGATCCTGCAGCCCTCTGGAGGAACAATATCCAAAACTCATTCCCTCATTATTTAATGATGGTGGTGGAGTCTGCTGCAGAACCTGCTCTTTTGTTGGACCGCTTTTATTAGGCCTCTGCGAAAAAGCCACGGCCAGAGGAATAACTTTTAACAGCTTTACCATACGACTAGTCCATTAGATTTTGATGGGCAAAGGTCAAGGTCATGACCTTACAGTACGTCCATCCCACTGTCGTGTTCATGATAGTTCAGGAAACGAGGGAATTTCTTCAATTTTTTTGCACAAATGTCCACTTTCTTTGGATTTCGGTGGTCAAAAGTCACGGCGACCTCATTAAACATGTTCTTCGGCCATAACTGAACAATTCACACAAATGTCCAATAGGATTTCAGACAACTCGACCTGTTGGCGGTTTTGTTGTCTGTCTAAAGTCTCCAATTGGCGCTCATCTGTGTTGAGATTCAACATTATTCATGGCATTGCATTTCTCTTTTAAAACCAATATAAATACTACCAGGTGTCAGGAAAAAGAAATGTGACTGATAATAAAAACGAAACAAAAAAAAAGACATTTTTGCAAACACTTTGAAACGCTCAATTAGACCTTTGTGAGGAAACAAAGAAACCCCAGAGAGAGAGAGCGGCTCTCCTGTCAGGGTTAAACGAAGCTGAGCTCCTGGCGTGACAAATAAGGAGCTGGATAAACTGGTGTTTAGGTGTGCGTTTAACCTCCCCTAAGACTGCGGTGGCAGGAAGCCAGAGCAAATGTGTTGGCTGCAAAATAATAAAACAAAAAAAACAAAGGCGGCCTCGCTGGTCAAAGCAGATCCAACAGCCCCGACGCTTCCATGTGGTTTTCCTTTCAAATGCGGCTAACGAGCGCGGGGAGGAGGTCGCGGCCTCCCGCGTCCCAGTACGCCCCGAGATGAAGAGGCCGAGATGAATATGTAGCTGATAATTTTGACATCATGTCAAGCTAACCCCCCCGCCCCCTCCCTCTCCTCCTCCCTTCTCCGTACATGCTGACCAGTGTGATTCCTTTGCCTGCTCAGCTCTTGTTCTGGGCGCCGCTATCTACTTCCCCCGGAGACCTGAATCAATTACGGCCACGGCTCCGTGTGTCAGCCACCGCGGGGACGTGGGAGTGCTCGGGCTCGCACTCGAGCTAATTCCGGCGCCAAGGGGCACGTCTAGTCAATAATCTGCCTGGTGCAGGAGGCTTAGATCGCTTCAATATTTCAGTTTCTTTATATTGCTCCCTCACTGCTAAGGAGGATCATAAACATTGTCTGAAAACACCTTGCAGACACAAAGCGCTGCTGCTTGCCGGCAAGTTTTTGATTTCGACGTGCGGTTAAAAAAGAAACGAGTGGAGCCGGCGATCAATCAGCGCGCTGCTGTTAAGACATTTGGAAAGCACCTCAGCAAGAAATCTTCATTGTCTTTTCACTCCAAGAGCACTCGCTCTTGTCAAGAATCGGTAACAACGCCCAGAGCTTATGCAGATTTGACAAGATGTGGTCGTAATGCCGCACGCGGGGAGGCGGGACCGAGCGCGGGAAAAACAGTGCAGCCGCGCTCCCGTCTTCTCAGATCATCTGTGAAGCAAATGGCCTGTCAGCCGCTCCGGCGACATCATCTCGCAACATATTACGCTGTCTCCGCTGTCAACAGACTGTAAAAAAAAAAAGAAAAAAAGAAAAAATGGCAAGGGGTGATAACGCTGTAATGCTAACAGGTATAAAGAGACGCCTGTAGCGCTGCTCGACACTTATCTGTTCCTCACGAGGACCCGCATGCCGCACGCGCGCAGCGGCTCCGGTGGGAAGCCGCCTGTGAAGGAAAAGCTTCTCCCGTAATGTGATTTCAGTCGCGCTCGGCGTGCGATTGCCTCGTCGGAGTCGCCGGCGTCGAAACTAACGAGCAGCGGACACGCGCAAAAACATTGCTAGCGGTGTTAGCACGCTGGGGCGACGAGTGGGAGACTGCTGGTTTTATCTGGGGAGAGAGAGAGAGAGAGAGAGAGTGAGAGAGAGAGAGAGAGAGATAGAGAGAGAGAGAGAGAGAGAGAGAGGGAGACGGGGCAAATCAGCTCATCGCTTTCAATTAATGGATTTTCTTTTACATAACCGTGCATGCTGGGTAAATATGTCCGACAACAAGACATCTCCTCGCAGTGGCCTCTTGAGATGAACCGTCGCACTTCATCACTCCGGCTGAGCAGCCGGAGGTTAAAAGCTTTGCTCAAGGGCATCTTGCTGATAGTTACTGAGGGGAATAGAGAGCATCTCTTGCCACTGGCTTTTCCCGTTTTTCCCGAAACACAACTGGTTTGTCGCAGACTCGCATTGCGCCTATCATCTGCTGTTTTTCGTTTCCTCGTTTGGATCCAGCGAGCGGTCCCTCGGGTGCTGGACCAGCCTCTGTCCATCTCCTCTTCAAGGCTCTGGCTGATTGATGGGCCAAGTAATGGCCCTCCACACTGACACTTTTATCTGCAGTATTTACAGGCAAAGGGCACCTGCTGCTTGCAGATGGCCACGTAATCTCCCCCAGTAGCCTGCAGAGGAGTTCATGCTCCACGGGCTACATATGGCCGCCATTTTTTTTTTTTTATCAGGGTCGATCAGGCCCGCCATCTTCTCCTGTGTTTCGTGGCTCTGTTTGTGCGTAATCTTGGAAGCGGGAATGGGATTTACAGCTTACATATGTCGCTGTTCCTTTACAGATTTATAAATTATGTAAATCCAAGATTATGACTTAATCATATAATTTCGGTGCCATCTGTTCCCTCGACAAGTTCCAACATTAACAACGTCGGATTGGTCTTCGGCTGCGATGCATCGACATATAAAACCTTTAGCAGCTCTAAATGAAGACAAAGCATCCCCGATACGCAGTCTGACTTTTATCACATTCACCAATTAAATGAATTATCGTGTAGACCAACACATTCAGATGAGAACAAGACGCACAAACAAGCAAACAAGGCTCCAAGCGTCCAATACAAACAAAAAACAACAAAAAAAGCTTTTTTCAAACCACTACCGCTTGACTCACTTCATGCGTAGAGATGCCAAGGTAATGTCACTCGTGGGCAACGCAATACTTTCACAAATAATCGTGGGACCGAACGTCAACGGGTTCAACTCATTGGACCAATTTATACAATACATAAAGCGGCTGGAAGTCAAGCCGTTTTGCAAAGAACACGATCCACTCTCTTCAGGCATTTAAACGCTGCGATTAGATCTCAAGGGTGAGTGGGAGTAATCTTGGAAACGTCTCTTTCTGAACATAATCATCACGATCACAAACGTGTTCTCTCTCTCTCTCTGACTTTGCTCCGCAGCTATCGGCGAGCCGGTGAGGCTGGAGTGGTACAACCCCCAGGGCGAGCGCATCCTGGCCTCCAAGCGCATGGCGCTCCACACGGAGACGTCGCGATCCCGCCTCATCATCTACAACGCCATCATCGAGGACGCGGGCATCTACCGCTGCCAGGCCGCCGACGGCAGCGGCCACACCGAGGAGGCCTCGGTGGTGCTGGAGATCTACCGTAAGCTCAACGGCGGTCGACTCCTTCATCACTTTGTTGCCCTCCCCGAGGAGAGGCAGACATGAAGGGAATAAAGCGCTCGCATTAGTGTGCGAACACAGCTGTAGCCGGCCCCTTCACATTCTCAGCCGCAGTCTGGAGCCGGTGGGAACGTCAGCCGTGTGCGTGTCTGTGTGCATTGTGGGTCCACGTCGTACCTCTGACTCTGCGTGCGAGAGGCTCATTCTTGTGATTGAAGTGTAATGACAGCGAGTAATGCCATGGGACTCGCGTCCCGCCAGGCTCAATGAGGGAGGTGGCACCGAGGCGAGCCCGCCCCTGCTGACCCGTCACCATTTCCCGGGGAAAACCTAATGCTACGAGGCGGGGGCGGCTCTGTGGTTGCAGACGCCGTCCCGCCGAGGCCTCCGTCCTTCACGGCGAGCAGTGAATTAATCGGCGTGCGTCCCGTTGCGGCGTCCTTGAGCGGAGACGTCCAACTTCACCCTCCCGTCAGCTCGTTGGCTGAGGAGAAGAGTCAGATCTGAGATCGCTGCCTTCATGTATTTTAACGGCTGATAACTAAATAAGTGCAACAATTAAGATTTAAATGTGTAAAATGAGTTTAATATCAGACTTAAGACTTTCCATTTGGTGTCTTGTAGAGACTTTCTGACGAGTGTGATGTACATTTGGACTTCAGGTCTTCTTATCTGCCGGCTAATTCATGTGTTAATTCACACCACTGTGGTTGCACGTGTGAACTCACAGTGACTGTAGGATTTGGCATCAAAAATAGAAAAATGAAACATCGGCACTGTGAAATACAACACGAGACAGAGAGAGATGGTGTGCAGGGAGATTAAGATTGATGTATAATTTGCATACTGGCAAGTGGGCGGGACCCACAGCCGCTACGACATGAAAATATCAGAAGATTCTCATTTCTGTGTTTTTTTCTATGCCAAAACGAACTGCCACTTGTCTATGAACCCTCCAACAGATCACGGTATCCCAGCTCTGCCCAGTGGACGTGGTCTTAGAGAGTCTCTGGTGACGAGACGTCTCGCTGCACAACATTTAGTTGAAAAGTTTAAGTTGATAAAATCCTAGAATCCTTGCCAGATCCCCTTTTAGATACAAATGATACATTTCCCCAAAGTTACAAAACCATCTGTTCTGTGACAGGAAATGCATCAATGTTACAATGCAAAAGACACACACACACAGACACACACACACACACACACACACACACACACACACACACACTACGATGACATAAAGAACCAAGTGAATTCCGAGCAGTGAATAACCTAAATACTGAGATACACCGGGACTTTGATCAGGAGTTTTCCTCCGACTTTAATTGGAGGAAACGTCAAGACACAGGGATTTGATTCCAGCAGACACACACACACACACACACACACACACACACACACACACACACACCTACACACACACGCCTGAATCATCACCTGCGGTGTGGTTGCCTTTTTCATCCTCTCCCGGTGAACCATTAGGGGAGACATCGCGGCCTCAATCACACCTGCCACCACTCAGCACCTCGCCTCGTTCCCCACGTAACCAGCTCCCCTAAAACTATTGTTTCCGTGGTAACAGGGCGTCACTCATCCGGGCGCCCCCCCCCCCCCCCCCCTCACGCATCCCACCTTTTCTCGGTATATATATCTCATGAGCAGCATGCGGATGAAAACCCGCCTGGAGCTCCGGCCTGCCGCTCTGCCAGCGCACAGCCGGAGCAGCCGAGGGCTCCGAGCGCGCTACAACATGTTGAACACCGATCTCCCAACCTGAGGGGGAGGAGGTGTCGACATCCTCTCAGCGGCTGTCGACACCTCCGTGATGACCTGGAGTAATCATGTTACATGGAGTGGGAGATCAGTTTTGAGTCCAAAAACTGGTGCCGGGGCTTTCGGTTAACGTCGCACAACACACAATAAAGCCGTCCTGAAATATCTCCACGGTGGCCGACGCTTTGCCGCGAACCCGCGTCCCGACATTCACGCTCCCAAGAGGATGAAACTCTGGACGAGTGCATGAAAGGGTTTCCATGAAAGGATGTGTCTGGTCACTGGGGGTTGAGGCCTAAAGACTCCTCGAGGTCGCTGTGGTGCCACCGTGTGGATCCTGAGTAAAATCCCTCTGGAAGCATTGAGTGTTTTCCCTCAAGAGGAATCCTAATAACTTTGGTTGGGACTGAACTCTTCATCGAGCTCCATTCCCCCAATGTCACTTTGTCTAATACTCTTTCAAATTAAAGACATTGTGTGTATAGTGATGAGCAAATGTTGGCATCGTCGCCATCGTCCATTGAAGTCGCCGCGGTGCTGCTAGCGTGGCTGCCGACTCGTCCTCTAAGATAAAACTCCTGCCGGCCCACACAGAAGATGAACAATTTAAATAGCTTTCCTCTGAAAGTTCCCTGATAGCGGCAAAAAAAAAAAAAAATCTGAAATTGCTTTGAATTAACAGCAGCAGTTTGCTTCCTTTTTTTTTTTTTTGCAGCCACACAAGGTGACAGGAAGCTCATAATGAAGTCAGCCGGCTCCTTTCATTTCCTCTCAGCTTATTGATGGACGATGCAGTAAACCCCGCAAAGCCCGTTCTCCTCAACCCAGCTAAAAATTGGCCAGTAAAGACAGGAAACCAACCTGCCTCCCAGTTGAGCGAGGTCCAGGGAAATTGGCTCGTCAACATGTCGGACACTTATCCTCGCGGTGATGTGAAGGCGAGCGGGCGAACGAGAACCCTCCCGGAGTACTGAGTATATTTTGAATCCGCTGGTGTCAAGTGTGCAGTAGAGTGTTACTCTGGAGAGGATGTTTCCCTTACTGATTCTCTTGTAGAGCAGTGTGACAACAAAAGGGAAAGGGAATGGAGACAGGCGACACCAGAAGTCTTCAGACCTGAGACACGGAGGGATGGAGGGGGAGAGAGAGAGAGAGAGCGAGAGAGAGAGAGAGATCTGGGAAGTGAAAAAGGGACACAAGAGGGAAATTGGTGCAAAAAGAAAGGAGTGAGTGACAAAAACATGCAGCGGCATCCTTGAAGTTAATGAAGACGCTGCGATGCCGCGCACGTTCGGCGGGGCGGAGGGTGCAGCCGAGGAGAGAAAGCTCATTTTGGGGAGCAGCCTGGCATAAATCACACAGCGAAAATGCTAATGCCGAAGCCTCAGCTAACGGAAGGGACTGATAGGGAAGCCGCCGCCGCCACCGCCGCCGCCGCCGCCGCCGCCGCCGCTGATTTATTCGCACCTTCACAATACAGCACGCAGACGATGGCAGGTGGTTGCTAGCTCGCGGCGCCAGCACATCAAAGACGGCTATCCGGGAAAAAAAAACAAAAACGAGAGCGCCGGGGTGGTTTGGAGGGAGGATCAGGTGCTGTTTGTGCAGGCGTGCTGGTCCAAGAACAGTGTCCCCATAAAAGCAATTTGTCAAAACACCAAATGTTTGTCAAGGGGGAGGACGCCGCTTCAAACCGCCACAGAGTGGAATCTATTATTGAAGCGCTCCCGAAAACCAAGAAAGAGTGAATCAAAGGCTGCCTGTGTCCTTGTCTAATTATGCAAACACAAGGGCTGCGGAATAGCTCAGCTCATTGATTTCTTCTTCTTCTCCTTCTCCTTCTTCTTCTTTTTTTTTGTCGTTGTTGTGATTGGCAGCGAGTGTAACAGCCACCCTTCTGTCTCCTCTTCGGTTTCATCTGAATCGCCTTATCTGCGTCCCAGAAAACAGTCAAAGCCGGATTTAGCTTTTGTTATATTTGATTTTCGGGAGCGAATCCGTCCGTCCGTTTCCAGAGCACACATTGTTTCCCGTGTGCCCGTTTCCCCAAATACTTTACGCCAGGATTGCGAGGCTCTAAGTCACACGACAGCTGCGCTTAATGTAGTTTTTGGCGACTCGACCTGCAAAGTTCTACGGGACGGCAATTTGGGATCGGTGGAGATGGAAATGTCCCGAAGCTTTTGGGTGGTTTAGTGTGGACCGGTTATTCCACTGTTGGTGATCCCTTTTATTTACTTTTCATTGGACGCCATCGTCAAGACTAATGGCGCGCCCATCAGCCTCAACTGAACTTGGAAATGTTAGCTTTGGTACAAGGGCAGCTCATCCTAAAGCTGGAACCAGTACAAAACGGTAAACACAGAGTATAGGTGTAGTTTTAGGTGGAAAGATACATATTCATAGCGCAGAAACACAAAAACCTTGAAGAAAACTATCGCTTCATAACGTCCAGGGGGGACATTGAGAGGCCATCCCAACACTTACACCTGCATCATCAATCCAAAAATTGGATGGAAATGTGTAATAAAGCATCTTTCCTAGACTCCTAACCCCAGATTCTGTGTCAAAGCCGTCATCCCTAACAGGACAGGCAGTTTTCTTTCTTCATATTTTTCCTTTTGATGTTTCAAACCTGCGATAAATTGCTCTGAATGCTCGCAGAACGAAACGACATATAACACAAATCCATCTCCATGTCGTTTCATCTCCCAGAGCGGCTGACGTTCCGGGACGTTCAGTCGCCGCAGGAGTTCCGGCACGGCGAGACGGCGGAGGTGGTCTGCGACGTCATCAGCTCCCCGGTGCCCGCCGTGGTGTGGTACTACCAGGACAAAGAGATCACCGAGGAGCACCACAGTAAGTCTGCTCGCCCCGCAGCGCGCTGCAGCGCGCTGCAGCCCGCCGTCCGGCTGCCGCTTCCCTTTCTTTGTGTGAACGGTGATCACTGGCTGGAGGATGCTCAAGAGGGTGGATGGATATATGATAGATGATAGCAGCACGTTCAAGAGAAACGTCCACAATGTATATTCTGGAATATAATAGTGTGGAAGCACATTTCCACCTGGACATTGTTCTCTCAAAACTATGACTTTCTATCTCATAATATGACTTTCTATCTTATAATATGACTTTCTATCTCATATTTATGACTTTTTTTTAATCTCATAACATGACTTTCTATCTCATAATATGACTTTCTATCTCATAACTATGACTTTCTATCTCATAATTATGACTTTCTATCTCATAATTATGACTTTCTATCTCATAATTATGACTTTCTATCTCATAATTATGACTTTCTATCTCATAACTATGACTTTCTATCTCATAATTATGACTTTCTATCTCATAATTATGACTTTCTATCTCATAATTATGACTTTCTATCTCATAATTTCGTCTTTCCAGCTCATGATTTAAACTTTCTAGTTGTTAATTTTGACTTTTTCTCTCGTAATTTCAATTCATCTCATAATTTGGACTTTCTATCCCATAATTACCTCATTTTATTTCATCTTTCTTTTACTGGCTTCCATTAAACTTGAAAAAACGTTATCTCTCTTGTTAGCTGCTTTTAGGAATGACATACAAAGACTAAATTAAAGGTACCCTGTGGAGTTTCAGAGCAATGTTTTCTTGTATCCCGTGGTTTAGTGTTGCTCTAACGTGCCAAGAAATGCAGCGAAGAAGAAGAAGACTGTTAGTAAGCAAACATGAATATAAAATATGTAGGTTTTAAAGTCTTCGGAGTAAAAAAAACAGCTTTGTAAATGTTTTATGAGGATGGAAATGCGTCGGGCTTGTTTATCGGGCCCTTAAGGATACAAAGAGTACCATTGTTTGTTTACTCCGCATGGAACCTTTAAAACAAAAGGCCTGAATGGGAACAATAGTTTAGAAAATGGATGGAAAGACAAGTTTTTGGGGGAACTAGATTTTTTAATTAGTTGATATTAATGAAGTCATTGAAAACATATTTTTATAGCGTATTAGTATGAGCGGCGGGGTCTTGCAGGCTCGTCTAAGTTTAAGTAGTTTTGTGTATCTAACATCAGAGATTTGTGTTTTTGCTTTTACTCGATGAAGCATTTTCGCTTTGAGTGTTTCGTGTTTAAATCTTAATAAATAATAAGGTACAATGTTGTTTATTCAGTTATGAATGTTCATGTTATAGATGAAACAAAAGTTAACGCCGAAAATCTCATTTTCGGGGTTTAAAGATTCAGTTTTGTGATGAAATAAATATCAAATTTTGTAGATTATGAACATAATAAACGTGAAAAGAATTACATTTTGAATGCAAACCTGCCAAACGCGCTCGATTATTAAGAGGAAAATGCTCACGAGTCCCATTTGTCTCTCTGCATGAACAGAAGAGCCAACGTGCCAAAAAAAAACACTGTTCTCTAGGAAAAATGCTATTTCCCTCTATTGTGTGGCTTCACAATAAGACAAGGATATCTAACGCTATAAATAGAAATCCCATCAGCCCTGGAGGAGGCGTATAACTTGGACTGAAATCATGTTAACAAGCGACTGAGAGAATGGATTATAGAGCGGTTGGACGGTGACATTCGGAGATGCCGCTTCCCGCGAGATGCCGTGCAAAAACCAGCCGTCTGAAAAGAGCTATTTCTTGCAAAAAGGCGAACATAAACTCAATCCTGGAATAATTCACAATCGTCTTGTCAATCATACTTGATCCAAAGATAAATCTCCCGTAAAGCCCTTCCCCTTTAATCCCCACTCTCGTGCTAAAAAGGGGCCGCTGGAAGTGGGGAAGCACTCGCAGGACAGATTAACTGTCGGCAGTATTAGTTTCTGAGGCAGGTGCAATAGTAGGAACCACGACACCGGGTTTCATTATTTCTTCCCCTCCTCCGCCCTGATTTACAACTCTCTACACCACTTCCCCATCCTCCATCTAGACAAAATGCACGCCTGAACACTGATTAGAAAGAGTGACCCCTCGAATCTGTCACGTTTTTTAATTGAAATTCAAATCTTCGGTGCCGCGGTGACGATGAAACGCGCGGAGGAGACGTTTTTCTCTTCTTTTTTTTTTAATCATTTCAGTCTAATTAAAATGCACGGTTATAAATATCTTTGCTGGAGAGGAATGAGATAGAAGGTTCCATCACTCCCGGCCAATCTGCCAGTGGCCACAATGGGCGAGAGTGGAGACTGTAATTGCGCGAGTGTTTATCTGTGTGGACTTTATCAGGTAAATGTGCTCAAGTGAAGATTGACAGTCCACTGGAGAGTGGAGATGGCAATTTTCTCCGCTGTTTTCCTAACTTTCTTATCTCGCCTCTCTCTCTATCATACACTGTTGTTCTTTTGTCGTTTCCTCCTCCTCTCTCTCTCTCTCTCTCTTTCTCTCTCTCTCCTCCCGTCTGTCCTCCTCCTCTTCGCCCGTGCTGTGAAGGCAGGTTCCAGGTGCTGCCAAACAACAACCTGCAGGTCCGCCAGGTGACCAAGGCCGACGAGGGCGTGTACCGCTGCGAGGCCAGCGTGGAGGCCCGGGGCGAGATCGATTTCGTGGACATCGCCGTGGTGGTCAACGGTGAGCTGCAGATTTGTGAAACAGCAATACAACCACTCAATGCACGGAAGGGAGACTTGCATCAGTTAACCTTTTGGAAACCCGCTTCCATTTGAAGTCCCAGCATGCCCCATTCAGACAATCCTTTGGCATATAATACGTCATTTTTCCATTTTTGGTCCTTCTATTAGGTCCTGATATTTCCAAAAAGCTGTCCTATTGACTGCTCCAGGAGGAATCTGGCTCATATCATGCTGGATGTTCATAGTTATGATCAAAATATCTTTTAAAAGTCTTTTTTTTGCAGATATACCTTTTTATTCCCAAGACTTTACTGAACAAATACATACAATAAAACAAGTATTGGGAAAAGGAGGTCTGGAGACAACATTGGTTCCACAGTTTCCAACGGGTTGTGTGTCCGTGAAGAGTTGTGGGGCCAAAATATCCAAAGTTTTAGTTCATCCTATTTAAGTCTTTGTGTCATTACTCTGATATCATTAGCTGTGTGCTTTGACTGTGACCACGAGAGCACCAAAATCCTAAAAGTCAATGTGTTAAAGACATCGTTGGGCTCATCCTTTTCTCAAACTTTGGGTTTTAGCTGCAAACCGAATGTTCAAGAAGATGCACCCCTACATCTCCACAGTCTGTGCCTCTCGGTTCCTCTTGCAGACTCTGATAATGTGCAGGAATGGCGTTCCAAAGAGTCTTGAATCGCTTGAAATTGTAAAACCAGCTGCAGGATAGTTTTAGTTGTCAAGCATAATCCTCTTAGGGGTGACATAACCCAGTAAACAATCTGGTTCCTCTCATTGAATACAAACACAAACCTCCAAAAACGAGCTGCGAAGTGACGGAGCTTTAACCCTTTGAAAAAACAACAGCTTTGGTTTAAAGGGATTCAGAATCAGATGTTTTACATCATCTCCTGCAAGGGAACCGACCCTTTCGGTCTGATGAGGCGTAAAGCCACATGTATGCACTGAGTGTGTGAGCATCGCTCATTTGACATGCAATGAACTTGTGTTAAGCACTATTTAGCTGTGTTTAGCTGTTCTGCGTCACCTGAAGTTTGCTGCAAACGCATCTTTTCCTCTGCGAGTTCCAGCGACTCAGCGATGCAGAACACAGACACGCGCTCCTCTTCACAGAGTCAACAGATTAGCATGCATTAGGGATCGCGTTTCCTCTGCATGCACAAGTTATCCCGTCGCTGCGGATGCCACAAACGAACGCCGAGCAATTTCTTTTCCCCACTGAAGCCCGCACGGCGCCTCGGGTCCGCAGACGCCAGCACGGAGCACAGACGTCAGTGTCACATCGCAGGAGCTTTTAGCCCGTCTGAACAGAGCTGTCGGCTTTGACGCATTCAGGCTCCGATATCTTTGAATCCTCTGCGTTCTTCAGTGCGACGGGACAATTTTCAATTGCTGGCGCCTCCTGGTTTCCTCGTGAATCCCCCCACCCCCACCCCGAAAAAAAAATCTAAAGGATGTCGTTTTAATTTTCTCATTTGTCCTCATTTACAGCGAGTCACCTGAGACCGCCGAGGTGATTGAAATGTGATTTCGCTCAGGCCACGAGCGTCGCGTAACGCTTGAACGGCCGCAAGATTGTCCCTGCCTATGTAATTCTCTCCCCACCTAATGTAATAGCGGAGCGGCCCTCCGCCCCAAAAACTATGAATTGCATTCAATTTAGCACACCACTTACCTCACTTCTGAGGAAGATCCAATAAGCCTGCTCAATGAGGCACGACCTATTATTGCAGCGACACGACACTTGCCGTGTGGCGCCGAGACGGGACAGTCTGCAGAAGCAGAGAGGAGCTCCGAGACTTCCCCTCGGCCTCGAGGAGCCTCACTCGGCTGATCCCGAAAGACTCTCGCACTTAGCGAGTTCAGCCCGAAGTCAGAATCTGATTTAAAGCGACGCCATTTAGTCTGGAATAAGTATATTAAGTGCTTTGAGAAAACTTAATGAAACTTAATGAGTTTGTCCAATATGGCACCCCCATCTGTTACAGCAGTTCATCTTAAAGCTGTTCTTTTAAATGTCTTTTCTTGGCATCTAACTTTTATAATGTAAGGGTTAAAGCTTCTAAAATACTATTTTTATATCAACAATTATTCAAATGACTTTGCCTATTGCGAAGGGATGGCTCTGAGGGATGAATCTCAGGCGATGATCAGTTTTTAAGGTCTTTCAGAGTTTTTGGGGGTTTTGACGACACACAACTTTAATGATTTTGCTCGCTCTCGTTGGTCTCATCAGCGATGTTTCAATACTTTTATTTATGCTCACACGACCCCAAACAGCAGACAAAGTTATCAACCAGGAAGTAAACACAGTGAAGCACTCAAGTTATGCGTTTGTGGAGAAAATGGAGCTAAAAGGAAGGTGAATACTGGACTCATGTTCATCTTGCATTGGCTTAAAAATGCAAATGAGGGCTTCTATCAGTGATTAAGTGATCAAGATACAGTATTGCCTGTTGAATTGTGACAGAGATGGAAATGACACTTACTTAAATCCAAATAAAAGGAGCTGGCATCCAGGTATGTGCTTGTTGTACAACAGCAGTTCCACAGAGTTGTTTTCCTATACGCAGAGGCCTGTACGTGATGTTCATTCCCTTTTCCTGCCCTGAAGCTAGACGTGTTAAATCTCTTCCCCACTCTGAAGAACTATTTTTGTCGGTCTAGAAACAGGAAAGAATGGTGTTCTCTCTCTATGGCACTGCCTTTATATTTATGGGCCTTGTCACTTGGAGAATTCACTGGGGTTATTCCTTTTCGTGAGGGAAATAGCGGAGCAACAATATCCGTCTTAGCAGAGGATTTCCAAAGGAACGGGAAGCCAGAGAATGTACTTTATCGACAACAACCTGGAATGGTCGAACAACACAGAGGCCCTGAACACAAGCAGATAGAGCCGATTGCTGGGAGGCTCGGGTATATCAATGAGTGCAGCGCACTGCATGTTTTATCAATCAGCCGCGGATGGTGGACGGTTTTCTGTTGTGGCGCCTCGGGGATGTACCAGCGAGGCCGGATAAACACACTGATAAAAAATAAACAGGTGCATGTCTGAAGACCCCAGGAGGAGGAAGAAAGGACGAGGTGTAAACCGAGAGCATCTTCAGGCCGCACTTCGTCCCCTGAGGTCCAACATTGAGCACTTTAAGCTCTCTTTTAAGCCAAAGTCAGGCTGCACATTGATCCCGGTCCATTCAGAACCAGTGATCGCCAACGGAGAGGGAGCTGAATCTACCCAAATCCTCCTCCACTGCTTCTGGGATTCCAACATTGCAACCAAAACCTGAGTATTTAGCTTCAGAAAAACACGCCGTGATGATTTCTTTCACTCATTTTATGCATTTTGTGATTGCACGCGCCAGATCTGAACTCGGTGGCTGAACACGTCTCATCTCCTATAAATTCTTTCTTATTATTGCGGCTTACTCGTCCTCCCAGCAGTATTAGCAGACTTGCTTTATTGAAGAAACGCCGCTAATAATGCTCGCCGAGAAAGATTGCCTCGTGAATCATTTGTTCAAACAGCAGTCAATCCATATTTTCTCCAAATCCTTGCATAAAGTTGCAAATTGTGTCTGTGAGTTAGTTTCCGCACAGCTAACGACCAGCTGAGATGATTGTCTGATTCAATGCGGCGGTGCCTGTTTTTATCGTAAACTACAATTGGACTTGATCAGACAGAGTTCAAAATTCAGCTCTTTGCAGAGATATGTCACGCTGTTCTTTAGACGCGGCGTGTCAGGAGAATGTCAGCTCCGGCTACAGCGGCAATGTGTTAACAGACTTTAACCAGTCATGCAGAACTATATTTTGCCTGAAAGCAGGGCTTCAATAGTACCCCCTCATGAGAAGTCCTAAATATTCATGGGTCAGTTGATAAAAGTGTGGTTTTCTTGCCTATAAGCTTGCAGCGAATGGCGCTCGGCTGACCCGCTGCAGCTCTCAGTCTCCAGCGTGCCATCAAAGCGTGCCGTAGATGAGCGCGATAGCGTATCGAGGACGAGGGCCACCCGCTGAATGGCTAATCGACCCCGAGGCCAAAACGGGCTCCGTGTCTAGATGGACGACAGAGCTTTTCAGGAAGTGACTTCACAAAGTTATCTTGGAGGAGTCGTGTAAGCCTTTCATCCGCAGTGTGGAGAAGTAAGGGTAGAAAGCCATTTGAATGACTGTCACTGTAATGGACACAGGTAATTTGTCTCTTTGTATGCAATACGCTTTTTTAAATTACAGGGCAGCATCATAACAGAGATGCTCTCCCTCTGTTAGCTCGGTTTATCGTGGACGTATTTGTCCTTTCTCTCGTGACATGCAGCAATTTTTCATCTCTGGACGTTGAGTGGAACCTCATGAAATGAGACGTATTATCGGGCGGCTAACACATTTTTCATCCCCTGTGGGGTCTCCACATCAGGAGTCATACACGGGCAAACATAAATGACATAGACTTGAACAAACTGGCTTTCTCACTCACTTCATTTACAAATATTTGCATATAAGCCGACTTCTTTTCTTGCCCACAGTTGGATAAAGTTAGCGAAGGGTGCTACTGCTCAGTCCAGTAAGGACCGCGACACATCTAAATGTTGAACAACAAGTTGTGTTTTGAAATGGATCTCAGAGCTTGATTACTTCTGGACCAGAACCAAACATGTTAATTGACTTTTGACAGAGCCAAGAAAGCATCAGATAGATTCATACGTGGCTTACGTCTTGATGCATAAGTCTAAGCTAACGGGTTCTAAGCTAACAGACACTAAACTAAGCTAACGGGCTCTAAGCTAACGGGCTCCAAGCTAACAGACTCTAAGCTAACGGGCTCTAAGCTAACGGGCTCTAAGCTAACGGGCTCCAAGCTAACAGACTCTAAGCTAACGGGCTCTGAGCAAATGACACTAAACTAAGCTAAAGGGCTCTAAGCTAACAGACTCTCAGCTAACGGGCTCTGAGCAAATGACACTAAACTAAGCTAACGGACTCTAAGCAAATGACACTAAATTAAGCTAACGGGCTCCAAGCTAAGCTAACAAGCTTGTGACCCCGAGTGCACAGTTGCCGTATGGACGTAAGTGCTATATTGATCCTCTCGTCTGGCTCTCTGCAAGCAAACAAGTTGGCTTATTTAAAAAAAACTGCTGTTTTAATGCAAATCAGCTTGGATTGATTATTAAACCGGCCGAGATTGTAACTCATATCTGAGAGCAGCATCTGCCAACAGCTCCATTTTGCTCCCTTCAATAGAGCCAAATGTTTTCCCCCTAATCACCACCGAAGATCTTTCCGCTCTCTGTGCCGATGACCCCGATCGCCTCGGTAGGTGCAGTTTGTTTCTATGGCAACTGATGGAGATGCAAATAACTTCCTGATTTCCCCTGTCCCCAGTCCAAGACACTCTCACTTAATTGCCGGTTCACTTACTCGCACACTACACCAGCTATTTCCCTCTTCTCAGCTGTCAGTTGAAACTACCGGCTGTGTCCTTCAAGATTATTCCGCGGCGACATCAATCATACCCGCTGGGTGTTCGGGAGGAGAATAAGCATTATGTTTCCTTTATGAATCAGGGCTGCTCGTGTTGTGGAAGGCCAAACAAATCCCTAATAAAGTGCTCCGGCATAAAGGTCTTGTTTGCAACAACTCGCTCGCTGCATTTCCATGAGGCTGCGACGCGGTCGTGACATTTACCCTGAACATTTCACGACTTCTAAACACGCCTGAACCTCAGCTCATCGGAGCCCATTAGCGCCGAACAGGAAACAACTCCTCCGGCTCCTGGCGGATGCATTTCTGAAAGAAAATCGGGTCCAAGGCCGAGTTCCGCATCGCGAAATAGGTTTTGCCGTGTGCACTCGCTCACGCTAGCGGGGGATGTCTTTAAAAACCCTCGCAAACTCATCTCCACCGAGCCTCTGAAGTTTCAAGAATATGACTAATACATGAAGAATTCGTACAAGCTCGCCCAGATTCTTTTCGGGGCGCTTAAACCCTGTTGCTGATTTGCTCTTTTGAAGTCTTTCTGCTTGGCAGAGTGTCTTATTAGCGGGGCTGTTTCAACAAGCCTCGCTGATGTGGGAGTGCGTTGCATAGGAAGAGAGAGAGAGAGACACTGGAGAATGGAGATCTATTGGCGTGGAAATCAATGGTTATCATGTCAGGCAGATGCTTGCTCTCCTCACTCGCAGAGTCAGGACTATTGGAAAGGACTCATGGTGTTTGATTATTGCTTAGGCCATTTTTATCCCTGAAGAGCTTTTGGCACTTTGATGTGCGTCTCTGCACGTGTGTGAGTGTGTTAGCTCATGCATATTGTGTGTTGATTTGCCTCACTTTTTTCATTTGATGTACATGGCAATAACTAAACTGATGAATAGACGCCACGAGACGTCAGATAGATCAGACACTGGAATTCAGATGTACCGTGAAGAGTTTTCCATTTTCACAGTGTGTCGTTAGTGTAATTGATCTTTTAAGAAAGACTCCAGTACACTGCCGTGTTTGGTTCATTAGGTATCTCGGGTGATGCTTTGTTTTGATTAGAAACCCCCATTCATTATCCCAAGTATGTAAAATGTTTTATTTTTCCTCACCAACTTCACAACTGTGTTTTCATCATTTTAATGAGATTTTAAGCCATGTTTTGTTTTTGGAAGTCAGTGTCCTCCAGATGACATCGCTTGTCAAATCAAATCAAATGCACTTCATTAACCTTCAGTACCTCCCAACGCTGAATTACTTTTTTTGTTGTTTTGGGGAAATATAAACCAATTCAGCTCTGTTTTTCTACAAAGTGACACCTTAAATGTCTTCCAATCCCCTCTTTTCTGATCAGAGGAAAACAAATGGTGCTGAAACGCCATCACTGCGCAGCTGCCAATTACAATAACACATATTTAACACAAGTGCAAACATCTGTTCAGTGGGTTTTTTTATTTGCAGGATGAGAACAGTCACAGATCCAAAATTCAAGATGTTTTTGGGACATGATTACCCTTTATTTTCATGCTAAGTACGTGTGCAAGTGGCCTGGTTCTCTAGTTGTTTTGCAGAAAACAAGACAGAGTTTGATTGCACCGAAACCAATAGTACAGATCTTTTCAGACATTTTTGGTCACCTATTGTCTTGTAACATTACAAAGGTGCGATGAGTAAAATTTAATAACACTATCTTAAAGTTTGGCTGTCATTTGCACTCTGTGTGATCTGTATCGAGATGCATTACCTGGATAATGACATCTGATCAAAGGCTTTTGCATTTACGCCTGGCCATGAACAGTTGTTGTCATTAGTAATCAGATCTCGACATGCAAATGGTTCTATGGGCTTACTTATTTTTTCCCTTGCACTTGTGTAGCTTTTTGCAGGACTCGCTTGAAATAGAAGGAAAATGAGGAATTAAATGACCTTTCAAAATGCAGAATTTCACTTTTCAATGAAGCCGACCAGTACAGATTGCATTGGTCTTCTACGAAACCTCAGCTCGGACGTGGTGGCCTGGATCCACGATGATGATGATGAATACATGAGTATCTTTTTCACCATCTGCTTCCTTCACGTGAGACGTGAGAAGCTTTGTTTTTCTTCCTCTTGCATCTTGTTCCCGGTCCAAAAACACAAAACGTGAGTTGTTGCTGGCGCGCGTGTCCAGTCACCTCAGGTGTTCAGGCGGTGGATTCCTTTGAGGGTCGCTGCTCTCACCTGCGCAGACGGACGCAACCTGAGGGACCACGCTGCGTCCAACATGCCCGATCGAGCCGTGAGAGCGGTCGTAGTGCGAGTAGAAGTACAGCGTGAGTGCAGGCTTGAGAAATGGACTGAGACCCCTGATAAAAAAAAAAAAAACATGCCATAAAGCTGTCATTTCCTTGTCACCGCTAAAGGCAAACGGAATAAAAGGCCGGGCCCGCTCTCCTTTTACTGAATGACAAGATGACAGTCGTCGACCGAGTGGATGGCGAGGACACGCTGACAGCGCCCAACATACTCTCTTGATAAAGTCATCACGACCGCTGCTGTTTATCAATACTGCTGTTTGTAAGCCGTCACCGAGACATCCCGTGTGTGTTTGTGTGTGTGCTTCATGGAAATGTTCAGGCCGTCACCTTTCAGCGCCACAAAATGGATGCTATTTATTCTCGTGGCTCAAGAACACGACGTGTGACAAAATGTTGTGTCCTGGAACCAACATTCAGAGTGATTTGTTGTGATGGCGCAGGTTTTTTCCCGTCTTTTACGTCACATTATCTGTCGCATACGCGAGAGAGCGCAAGCGTTCTCAGTTTGCATTCACACGTCCCTCAAGCCGCCGATCGTACGATCACAACAACGAAGCACTTCTAACTTCGACTCTGAAGAAATTGGCCTCCGACAAGCCGAACAATGGCTGGAGCTCGAGCGCTTGACGGAGACTGAATGTTTGTTTTTTTTCTTCACAAAAGGAAAAGCGGCGTTATGCAGAGATGGAACAGTTGTTTTTGATGTCGGAAACACATTTTCTGTCTCACCATTGTTTATATGGGTTTAGCCGAGCATTTCTGAATCAGACAATGGTATTATGGCTCCACGTCGCTGTGTTCGGCTCCTTTTGTGTTTTTACCAAAGCTGGGTCAAAATGTTATTTGAAATCCCCACGGGATTACCAACAGAAGTAGCGTTTTCACTGAGTGCTTACAGGCCACTCGCAAAGGCCAATTTAATCCATTTGACAATGTTAGCCGCCGTCATGTGGCTCAATAGACACTGGAAGTTATTTTGAAATAATGGTAGACGTTTGCTTTGACTGACTCATCCTGTTAACTCTCAGGCTCTAATGAGTGCCTCTGTGTTTTGTGTCTCCAGTGCCTCCGGTGTTGTCGGTGTTCCAGCAGTCCTTCAATGCCACCGCTGACTACCAGGAATCAGTCACCTTCACCTGCATGACCTCCGGATCTCCTGACCCCGTGGTCACATGGCACAGGTACCTCCTACTTCCTTAATGCCCCGCTTCGGTCTCTGATGAACAGTTGGGAAAATGTGCAGAGGAGAAAATCAAGCTATGAAAAATGGTGGGGCCTTCCCACCGAGATAGACGGATTCCATTGCAAAAAAACAAATGAGCACGGAGCTGCTGGTTTAACGCCTTTTTTTTTCCTCCTCTGGGAATATTTTGGAGGGATTTGTCTCCCGTTCAGCCACAAGAGCATTAGATTAGGTTGGGCGCCGATGTCGGGCGATAAACTCTGCCGCGCATTAGCGTTCCAACGCATCCCAAAGGACTTGGTTGAGATCTGAGCTCGGGCCTAGTCGAGTTCTTCCACAACAATGAAAAAAACATTCCTTTATTCACACAACATTGTGTTGTATGCTGAAACAAGAGAGGGCTTTTCCAAGCTGCCACAACACTGGAAGGACACTAATGTCTCACGCAGCTAAAGGGTGCAACCCAAACCATGTAACGCCAACCTCCTTCAGATGCTACACGTCTATATTTGTGTTCATATTAATGCAAACAGCCTGCACACATAAACAATCCTTGTCATAGAATTCATAGTCCGCCCTCGCACATTGCCCGATGCATCCACACAATAGTATCATGTGGCACGTAGCATAAGTGTGGAAATTTTCACTTGAAGAGCATTTGACTCTCCACCCTCTCCCTCGAGAGCTCGACATCCAGTAATTGGCTCACACCCACTCAGCGGGCAATCGTGACAAGCTTTTTGCACCTTTTGTCATTTCACTGAAGTTCATACTTTTTTCTCCTATAAATACACTTTATTTTTTCTTTAACTTAATTAAATTTAATGGACCACAGCTGCGTTGCTGTATCTTTGAGTCTGTTTAGTACACATTATTCGGCCTTGCACGGTTGCTGACATTGCGTTGGGTTTCCATCATGTTTTGGTGGAAATGTGCACTTCCTACCTTCTGGGCAGCGACTGCATCCACACACAAAAATGCACGGGAACGTTCCTGACGTAATCCATCACAGTGAAGATCAGAGTTGGATTATCATTGCATGATAATGCCGGGGAGACGTTTCAAATGATTTGGAAAAGATGTGACATTGACGAGGACGATCCAACACCGTTTTAACTGTGATGTATTGCCGGCCTCGGGCAGGTGTCTGCGAGTTGTTTTTCATGCTGTACTGAATTGAATGGAAATCAATGGCTGCCCTGAAGGAACCGCGAGGGAAAAAACATTCAAAAAGCTGCTTTGAAAAATGCTTATAGGCGAAGACATGTGAAATATATGCCAGCATTGTCCTTCACATATCAATATTTTAACTTAATTCTGCTTAAGTCACCACCAGTCTGTTTTTCTTTAACTTCAGCTGCAATAATAGAGGGAGGAGAAAGTAAAATGGTAGCTCGTATAAAATAACACTTGAATCGAACATAATGGCGCGCAGCAACATTTAAGCGGGAAGTCTTAAACACCCACACTTAGCTTTCATTCTCGGCAATTTAAAGTGATTATTTTCTGTCTTTAATTACCATGTGGCGCAGTCGTTATTGCAGAGTAGAAGACGTTTGACTGTGCCAGGGCTGATTTGTGGAGGTTGAAGTATAAAGCTTGTGACCAGCAGGTATGAAAAATGACACAAAGGACGAAACAAAAGAAATGTCACGAGGCACCTGAACTAATCATTTACATTTCAAAGGTTCCTAAATTTCTCTCAACCTTAATTTGATCAAAAAATTACTTGAAATTACTAATTACTCATTTTGGGCACAGATGGGAAAAAGCATAAGAGATGAATTCAGAATTAAGAGCTCACGCGTTCCAGCTTTTCATTTATTTAGCAACTAAAATATCCTGCACTGGTGCCAAAACCTGCATTTCTATATCGAACTAAATAAATACAAAATTCTGTGAAAAGCTATTTATTACCATTTGGTTTCAGACATACAAAGAAATAGCTTAATATATAGCATGTTGGCTAGCATTAATGGTCAATGGCTAATTAATTACCTGACCATGTCGCCATGTATCCTCCGTGCTCTTTGGCGCTAACGTCTCAGCTAACATCTAAGCTAACGTCTTAGCTAACATCTTCGCTCACGTCTTCGCTAACGTCCTCCCTAATGTCTTCGCTAACGTCTTCGCTAACATCTTCGCTTTCCATCTCTCAAACACAGTCCACTCCTCAACTACTGGATGTATTTTGTGTTATGCATGAATATTTCAGCGAGCACTGTCTCCTCTCAGCTCCTGACATATGGCAGATGCAACATGACTCGGTACTCTTGCCGTACCGGCGTCATTTCTGTCGGTACCCTGAAAATTACCGAGTTCGGTACGCAGCCCTTATTATACGTGACGTTTTTTGTCCATGGGTGATACAAAGCGTAACGCGAGCTGACGTCTCTTGTGCATCACTTTGACTGAGAAGTTAATTATTGCGAGGAAAAAAAATAAATAAAAATAAGGCTCGTGCATCACTTTGTGAAGTACAAACAAATTTATGAGACAGCGCACAGCTGGGAACGACTTCAACTTTGTGAGTCTCATTTATCTTGCGCTGTGGTTCTGCAGCGATGATGTTTACTCCTGGGTGTGTGTTACCTTGTCTTCCAGCAACAGAGCAAAGCGGGGAAATGTGATTTTAATGATATAACAGCATGCATAATACAACGCGGCAAATTTCACAGTGATAATGGGTGAGAGGTGACGCATTGATCCCGTCTTACTTTCATATTGAGACGATCCATGTGGCTTTGTGAATGCATTATCGTCACATTCGCTGTCACATTTCTTTGTGTCATGTTCACATTTGCGTCATGTTTTTATGAAAGCCAATTTCCAGCAGTAAAAGAAAAAAAAATGATGAGGTTGAAAATATCAGATGGAAAGTCACAATTAAGACTTTTCATCTCATAATATTGACTTTCTATCTCATAATTAGGATTTTTATCTCACAATTACTACTTTCCATCTCATGATTATGACTTTCTGTCTCATAACTTCAACTTTCTATCTCATACTTGGGACTTCTCGTCTTTTTTATCTCACATATATTTTTCTTTTTCAGAAATGGGCTTCCATTTGCGAAGCAGTGACTTAAAAAATAAACGGAGTAACCTGTTCGCCTGAAGAAAATGATGTGCTCCTATTATTAATGGTGTTAATACCTCAAAAACTCTTGCTTCAAGTCCTATAAAATATAAATCACTCGTCAAGGGCAGACTGCTGCCACTCACTTCAGTGCCGATGTGAAGCTCTGCAGCGTCCATCTGCTGGCGAGCGTTTCATTGTGTGCGCTTCATTTCCCAGGTCAGTAAGTCCTGCGTGTCACTCCGAGACCACAGAATTAAACTGTGCCCATCACAACAGAGGAAATCGGCGCCCGGCGTAAACAACAATCAAGACCCAATTTAGTTTTTTGCTTTTGATGTCACCCCTCTCGCCGTCCTCTCAGCCTCCCAGTTGCATTTCCTGTCGGCGCGAGGGGTTTCTCGCCTCGTCCTCCTCTGTGCATCTTGGGTAATGGACTACCTGTCAGCAGTCAGTCAGCATAATGACATTCAGCGCTGCCGCCCGTCCTGCACTGTCCGTTCCAAAGATGAGCCTTCTCTTCATTTCCTCTCCGGCTCGCCAGAGTTATTATTACTTGGCTTTTGGTGTTTCCTCCGTCGACTTTCAATTATCCTCCCTCTCGCTTTCCCCCCGCGGTACAGCCGGGCTCTCGTCCTCGCTACTCAGTATCGCTGAGGAGTCGAGAAATCTGCACACCCACAACAATAAGATTGTTTTGTTTTTTGTTTTTCCATTCACCACATCGAGGAGTCTCCGAGTTTATTTAGAGCCGTGCGTTTATTCTAAGCTCTGTGCTTCTGAGCTTTTGAATTCACTTTACACACCAGTTTATGAGGTTAGAAAAACAGGGCGCCAGATTCAGATGGAGGGCATTAGGATCCATATTGAATGAACAGGTAGAAATGAGAATGGGTTTTACGTACGTATGCTTCATGCTGCTGGGTTAGAATGGATTTTGAGGTGGATTAGAAATAAAGTGCAACTGATGATATTGTAAGCTGTTTTCTTGGTATCCTTTTTCATCCCATCTTTTAAGAATCTCTCGCTCAGCGATGCCCTTTAACCAACCACTGGCCATTGAAGCAGCTGGAGGTTAAGTGCCTTGCTCAAGGACACAGGTTATCGTCGTTAAGGGAGAGGAAGAACATTACTTATTCAGTTTTGGCTTTCTGGATTCTCTGAGCTGATCCGTGGGTTCAAACCACTTATCAGCCACAACACACGCCTGAATGTCTGACCTCCAGACGACCAAGTCTGTTTCCACTGGATCAGATTTTGTCTTAAAGGGACCGCTTGCCTTCTTTTGTATCTTCCTTTCTTGAACTAACGTATAAATAGCAACAATAACATTCATTTTGAGCCACTGAGTCTCAATATAAATACACATATCCCGTGTTTTTTCGCCGTTTTGGCCAAATCCTGAAAACCTATCCGAGCTGTTTTGCGATAACGAGAACCAAGATGTTAAAGACGCGCATCGGGAAACTCCAAAACATCCTGAAAGATGCTGAGGCTGAGTTGGAGTTATTCTCCGCTGACGCAGCATTTCGTCACATTGCACATTCGACACATCGTTAATATGAAAATATCGATCGGTGCAGATTTAAGGCATCAAATCAATAGTATTTGTTCGAATGGAACGAGTGACTTTGCTCATTTGCCTGTTAACCAGCCATGAATCCTTTGAGGAGTTTAAAGGTGTATTCTCCTTTTTCTCTTCTTTTTTTTTTTGCCGTTTTTGCTTAACCAAGACATTCAGTCATAATCTCATACTTTTATAGCATGCATGCAAATGGCATAAAACCCATGAGTTTGTCAAAAGAAGACGAATCCCCCCCAAACCGGCGATCCCTTTAACCTTCCAGATTACACGGCTGGTTAAGCTGCGGTAAATCAACAAGCTGCAAACCTGCTTCACAGCTTTCTGCTTCTGCTATGAAGCTTAAATATAGACATGGATCAATTTAGCTGTTGCTTGTTTGTTTGTTTTTTTTTTTGTTCCTGACTAATTTCCCAACAGAGTCCAATAAGAAAAGACATTAAGTCGGCCCTGTGTTGCACACCACACCGGAGCCATTAACGGGAGCGCTGCAGTCCTGCACTGAGCCAACACAACAACACGAGACAGACACAAACGCCTGCTGGAGAACACAAAGACGTCGAGTGTGAAGAATGACACACTACAAATGATTCATTGAACTTTTGTATATCAATTATTGTGCAAGGTGTCGATCCGAAACAATACTTTCATCATACTTGAAAGGGTTTCTATAAAAAGCGTTTTGCCCTGTTTACGTGCTGTCGAGGTAGAAATAGCTTCAAAGTCAAGCTGCCTGCACTTAGCCTCTCTTTTTATGGGATCAGTTGACACCCAAAGTGCCCAGATTAAACATCTGTAGCACCAAGCACGTGCCGCAGAGTGTATTTCTGCAGAGGTCGCCGTCAGGTGGGAGTCGCTCGCTATATTTTCTCGCTCATCTTTTGCGTTCCTTTTTTTTGTCCGTGCAGGAAAGGGCAGCAGCTGGAGCCGTCCGAGCAGTACATCATCATCCGGCAGGAGGGAGGCCGGAGCATGCTCACCATCCGCAACATCCGGCAGGTCGACGGCGGCTCCTACACCTGCAGGGCCACCAACAAGGCGGGATCTCAGGAGAGGGAGATCTTCCTCAAAGTGTTCGGTGAGCGTGTGGAGGTTGACGCTTCCTGATTCGTCAGTATTTTGAACCGAGGAGGCCGCGCTCTTTTTCTTTTCCTTTCCTTTTTTACCTGACATGAGTACATTACGTAAAGTATAAAGGAGGCTTCACAACACTTATAAACCCAAACCTCGCTCTTTTTCGGTGACCTGAACCTGTATAACTGAGGCAGAGCGTGGGGCTCCACCATTATTGAAAACTATAAATCCCCCTCAAGACTTTAAAAGACTGTAAAATTAAAATGAATAAATAAAAATAACCTCAAAGTCAAGCCATAAAAATAGTTTTGGAAGAACATATATTCACTTTTACTGTTGTTTCCAAAGACAACTATTCACCACTATTTCTTTAATATAGCTGGACAGATAAAACCCCAACTGTCTACATGGATCAATTTAACTCAATGTGAGTGGAAAACATTATTTTATTTAGCTGAACTGACCATTTAATCTGGTTTATCCTCAAATTATACAACAAAATAACACAAACGCCATCAGTGAAGAAGTTTGTTGTCATGCTACGTGATCGCTCCTCCAAAGCTTGTAAGTGTAATGGCATCGCCTCTGACAGCGAACAGTGTTTTATGCTGATCCATAAAGCTTTATTGTGAAGACCTCCACACATTCCAGTTCATAATAAAAAATAAAAAAAACCTTTTTCAAAAACCACAGATGTCCAAATAGCCCTCAGCCCACAACAATAACAACTGCATCAATATGATATACCTCTGCCGAAAGAAAAGATCTCATCTATTGCTTCATATTTCATTTACTCCTCTCCTAATAAAAAATAAAAAAATCCATTTATATTTTCATAAACCTGCCGGCTATCGCTCCGATGCTGCATATCTCGCTCGTGGAAATGTATGGAGATTTGTGCTCTTGTCATCAACATCCTTTTCAAGATGTGAGAGGCGCTTGTTCTTGAAAATGCACATTTAAATGAAGGAGTCAAGTGTGCGGGGAGGAGCCGTGCTTTGGACTGTGTAAGTTAGTTTTATTACCCTTGACAGCGCGGGCGGGTGGGGGAGCGGGACAAGTTAAGACGAGGTGTGTGTGCATTTCACTCCGGGCTCCATGTTTAATGTCAGGCACATTTCCATTTTGTTTTCTATCTTCCCAAACAGAAGATCGATCCTGCGCTGTCGGCATTTAACTCATCGTATCCAGTTATTTTAATACTTTGTTAAAGCTCGTGTGTAACGTCAGATGTTAGCTCCTGTCTGTTCCTGCACGGCTACATAGAGCGAATATGATTTTCAGCCCAAAATGAGATGAAGGCCATGTGGTTTTATTTAGCTTTCAAAGCTGCAGCAGCTTCTTGGTATTCCCTTCCACAGATGCTTTCTACACGTGGACCAATGACTACCAGTTGCCCCAATAGTGGCAATTAATTGCTTGAAGCCGTTTCACTTACAGGGGGCCCAGGATCAGGCCCCGCGCGCTGCTATCAGTCTTCAGGGATTACGTCGTTTACGGCTCGGGTCACTTGCTGCCAGGAGGGAAATAAATCCCCCGGTTATACTTTTTTTGAGAAATAGCTGCGTTGCGTTTCTCGGCCCGTGTTGAATAACTTCTCAGCTATCTGGCCCATCAACAGTTAACGTCAGGTTTTGTTAAAAGAGCGAGGCGTTTCTCTTTCTCAACTCTCCATTAGTCAGCGGCGTGCGGGGAGGAAGGCATCATATGAAAGGATTCAGAGATGCACATCTCTCAGCAGATGGACGCCTTAGCCTCTGCAGTCGGCCTCCGCTCGCGTCTTTTTGACCTCCTGTCAGCAGTCTGGGAGACGCAGCATCCTGTTTAGAGGCTGTTTCCTTATTTAAGTTGGCTGGAGACCTCGTGGCAGCCTCCTTTCCAAAAAAAAAAAACTGAAAATGAACAGCAAAGCTCGGCCTGACATGCAGTTTAGAATGGATGAGTTTGACGGCGTTTTTTTGTTGAATCTTTGAGGAGTTAAAAGAGACATCAGGGACGACAGGAGAGAATCTATACTGACATTTACTTTGTTTATCTGTGCAGCCCAAACAACAAATGCACCCACCGTGTCGCTATCAGATGCAGGCGGTGCCGTATTAAATTCTCTGGCATCTGTCAGTAGGAGCTTTATGTAAAGCCTGATAATGCTATAAGGGGCTGGATGTGCTGAAGAGAGCAGCAATAGTGGTCCACAACCAGCAAGAAATGTGAAAGTAGGCCTCACTAATTCTTTTCTTTATCCCGTCATGAGCCAACAATGACTAAACTGCTCACTCCTGCATTTATATATATATATATTTATGTCAAAAAGCTCAATCAGATGTCATTATGTCCCTTTCTGCTCAACTCTGAGGCCCTTAATGGCCTCCTCTCAGGGTGAGGGCAAGGCTGAGCTTCTTTCTAGTACAAAAAAAGTGTCAGTACTGACAACATTTGCAATTTAATTAATATAATAAAGTATAATTATAGTTGTTAACAAATGCTGGAATAAAATACTCTTGTTTTTAATAAGCGGGTTATTAGAAAGCCTCATTTAAATGTACGTGTCAAGCTGAAAAGAATAAAGTATACCCCAAACCTGGAAGGTCGAATTAATTCTGGATTTTTATCTTTTCAGCAGACGAATGCTGTTCAGTTCTTTCCCCATTTAGAGTTGAAATGTTTTAGATAATGCGTTATTAATAATGTTCCCTGCAGAGTGGTTTTGCACCATGCTTGATAAATGAGACGCTTTCCCATTTAATATTTGCATGATGAAGGGCATCTGGGGCAAAACGGCTGCAGATAAGGCGCTGATGAAGAACCGGTTCAGACCGGTCTCTGAGTTTTCATCCGTATGGGTCGGCTTGGAGCGCGCGTCATTGAGGAAACGCGTGTTTTATTCGGAACACAAAAAGCACCGCGAGGTTTAATGGACGTAGACGATCGACTTGAGTGCTCCTCTCTGCAGAAAGCATCTGAACAAGTCGTTGAGTCTCATTAGAAGGCTTTAAAAGCAACGCGGCTGCCAGGGAGTTCAGTTCTTTCTCAACGCCGCTTCCTTTTGTCTGCAAACAAAACACAATCAAGCGGATTGCTGCGATATTATGGATCCGGATTCTCTAAATGAGCTAATTTGTTTTATAAACAAGTGGAATTAGCCATTTGTATTGGCAAATCAGTTTGACTTGTCTTTGCAAAAACAGATTTTATGACTCTATTGTCGGATGAATACCTTTATGGAGTCGTTTTGAGACATAGGACTTCAAATAATTCATATTTATATTCATAATTTTAGCCATTATTCCTATTAGCTGTGGAGGTTTAGTTAACTAACACAGCTGTGTATATTAGGTAAAGCTCTATTCTGAGAGCATTGATATATCACTAAAGGTCTCTGTAAGGATAGTGTCAGTGTGTGTGTGTGTGTGTGTGTGTGTGTGTGTGTGTGTGTGTGTGTGTGTGTGTGTGTGTGTGTGTGTGTGTGACCCTATGTTTTTGAAAAGCTCCCCAAAATCCTAAGAGACGGCTCCTCCACCTCCAGGTGGAAGCCATGTGAAATTGCCAAACACTCTGCAGATCCCTCCTGGGCGGCGGTAAAAGCCTCCAGTTACTATTTTCCCTTCACTACTCTTTTCCTTTTGGGATTTTATGCCATGCTACTTCGCAAGCACCCTGTTAAGGATTTAAGTGCAGTGTGTGTGTGTGTGTGTGTGTGTGTGTGTGTGTGTGTGTGTGTGTGTGTGTGTGACATGCTCTGTGGCCATGCCATGCACAGGGTTTCAGGGCTGGCTTTATCAGGAGGAGGGGAGCAGCTCCCAGCGGCACGCTTTGCAGCACTTATCGTGGCGCTTGCTCAGCGTCAGAATCCTCCACGGTGTCGGAGAGGCATCCTTCCAGACAAAAATCTATATCTATTTAAAACAAACAAACAAAAAACAAAGTGGAACGCACACAGGAGAGGTGGATTTGATATGCTTGTTTTTTCCCACTTTAAAACTTTCCTATTCGCTTTTTGTGTCGTCATCTGGGCCGAGCTGTGGCGTGTGACTGCGAGTGTGTGGATGATCTTGGCCCAGACTGTCAGTGCCAAAGTCATGCATTAGCCCTGTGTTTAAACCTCCGTGGTACAGCCTTCATCTCCCCTCCCTTATGAGCCACATCTTTGACAGTTTCTCCTGACGCAGTCCTCCCTTCGCCTTTCAATCCATTCTTCTTCACTTATCTCACTTTATGTCTCCTGCTCACTCCCTTCTCCTCCCCTCTTTCCGCCCTTCTTGTGGCCTCCAGTCCAGCCCCACATCACCCAGCTGAAAAACGTGACCGCCGTAGAGGGCAGCGCCGCCATGATCTCCTGCGTGGCCGAGGGCGAGCCCCTGCCGGACATCTCCTGGAGGAGAGCCAGCGACGGACAGACCTTCGTGGACGGAGACAAGGTAGAGACTGCCAGAAAGTCCATCTGGCTCTGTGTGGATGCTGGCTATAACTTTACACACACACACACACACACACACAGGATGGATAGCATGAGGAATATACATTGGGCATATTGACGGAAGGAACACAAATGTATATTTTCAGAATATGTGTGTGCACATGTCGGTGGCATGTACTGCTGTGTGTAAGGTCTGGCCTTTTAAAATGAACAGTATCAACAGCTTGTGAAGAGTGTTGACTGTGTTTTTGTTTTGAGTTGAATTGAGCATGCTAACTAGTAAACTAGCTAACCAACGCACCCGATAACTAGCAGATAACAAACGGACCAGCTAAATAGCTACTAGCTTTCCAACAAACCAGCTAACTAGCCAACCAGCGCGTCCCTTGCACGTCACTGTTAAGACCAGTTTGTCCTCAGACAAGGATGCGTGTGCATTTTTATTGTATTTGTGTATTTGATTAAATCCAAAAGTGGGAAAGCGGAAAACTTTTGTCTCGTCCTGCTCACGACGTCTAAATGATCCGATGACGATGCGTTTTGCATAGTCTGAAATGTGTCTTTGAATATTCCATTACTCTCGTGGAAGCCTCGCATTTGCCAAATGTCAACTTCAAATGACTTTGAAATGTAACCCTGTTTTCATCTGTCGCCGTTGACTTTCACTAATGAGGTTTTAAAAAGGTTTCGCGGAAACAAAGGTGTCCTAAAACCACCTTTAGAAGTTAAAGCTTAATAAACGACTGAAACGAGCGTCGCAACGTGTCCGTGCGGCAAAAGCAATAGCAGACAGTACACGTGAGGTGTTTCTCTTCTGTTTCCGTTCTCTTGGTGACCATTAAAATGTCACATTTTGTGTAGAGAAAATTGGACTGTTTGAGCTCAGGCTGAGTGCGAAAAAGAAATAGCCCACATTAACAGGTAAGTACTTGTATATGTCCTCGTAAAAAAGTTAAAACAGATATAATCATTCCCATCTGCCGTACATGAAATGTTGCATTTGCAGTCATTTATGGCTGGCAGTGCTGCTCAAGGCCCGTCTGAAGGCAGATGTTTACATCCAAGGGCTGAAAATTGATTGTCGGCTTTGCTTTTAACACCAAGATGTAAAGCTTGTGTTATATACGGGGAGCTGAATGCGGAGTACAGTGCGTCTGCTTCTCCACAACATTCAAATCCTTCAAAGACTCTTTTAATATCAAAGCCTCGCTCAAATAATACAGTCACCTTGGTCCATGTGTTTTGCACAGGGGGTGTTTAAATCTCTCGACTTTGCTGAGATTATTATCTCAAGGGAAATCAGCAGACACATTTATTTTGATTAGCTCTCGGCACAAAGAAGCAGCAAGAACCTTGAAGTTTTCAGGGCAAACGTTAATACTTTCCATTTACTCTTTAGTTCTTCCACCTGTCTTTTAACTCGGCGACATTTATGTAGTCCGACTGAACCGATTGAGAAGACGCTAAGCTCCTGTTGTGTATTTTTCCTCTCACAGGCCATCATTCACGTCCTCCATAAGAACCGCCTCACAAATCAGGACTTGAATGAGCCGCAGCCACATTTTCTTGGGAACGTAATTATTCTTGAACGAGCTGCCATCAATGTCAAAACCGTATGCAACCGCCCCGTCGCGGCGTCCCTCTGGCAAGGGGACTGAGGCTTTCACAGAGGGAGAAGGGGAGAAGAAAAAAGAAGCAAAGATGGCAGCCCCGTTCTTTTTGCTCAGGCAAAAAAAGGTCACGGCGGAGATAAATGAATGTGTGCATTGGCTCGAATCGCTCGGGTTGATAAATCACAGCTGAAAATGAGAGTAAGTGCTTCTCTTCCCACAGCAAATGCAATTATGGAGATGCGTACTGCAAACCAAAACACCTAAACATGCGCAAAGACAAACACGGCGCGAGCGGCGCGAGGCGTGATGGATGGCCGCAGTCATTTGGGTTTAAGGCGGGATGTTCCTCTCTCAATTTGCTCTCCAATCTGCATACCCAGTCTGCACACACTCCTCTCTTGTTGGGAGACATGAAGCGTCAGAGAGCTTAGTTTTACTCGCTGCTTCTATTCTCCTCATTCTTTTGCCAACTAACACCTTGACCCCCCCCCTCAGTAAGGGAACATAATGGGATGCGGTTCCTGGGATTTAATTATGAGCCCGAGGAAGGATTTGAGTCGGGGTATTGTTTTGCTCATGAGCGAAGTTAGCATGTCTTCTGTTTGTTCGTAGCGTCACAGCTGAAGAGCTACTATACCCACTGACGTGAACCCCGTCAGTTACCCGTTAGCGTCAGTGAGTGAGCACTCACAAGGAAAGAGAAGATGTGCAACGTGTATGACGACAGCTGCAACATGTCAAAGTCTGCAATTCCCTGCATGGAAGTGTTCACAAAAAAACACAAATTTGCTCTTTTTATTTGGTCCTATTCAGAAGCTCGAAGCTGCATTTGTGCAGATTCGAGCTCTTCATCATCTCCATTTTTCTCTAAAACCCTAAAAAATCTCCGACATATGAACACGTTGACATTATTTGCTAGTTTCTCCATTTGACTCCCGGTCACAAAGTCAGCACAAGCCGAACGTTTCGAACGAGTCCAGTCAAAAATGGATAATAGTAATGTTTGTGTAACCTTGGTCTCCATTCCCTTGAACCAGAAAGCCGTTATTAAATGTCACTCTGTGCTCGTCACGAGGACGAGGTGACGCGGTAATCGCTGTGGCGCCGCTGTGAATCGCTTCGCGTTCGCCGCCGCCGCCGAACCGTTTGGCTCGGCGCTGCTCGCCGGAATTAGACTTCCAGTGCGTTTCCAGCCTCGCTGACATTTACAGCTGACATTTTTAATATCTGAAAACACTCCGGCGTTCGGGACGGAAATAACGCGGGAACAGTCGCCGGGATCCCACGCGAGAGATCGCAGCCGAGATCCAACTTCACGTGTCCGCTTCTCGCTTTTTTTCCGGTCTTGAGGATCAGATATGGAAAGGCCTTCATGTCATATCACTCACTTTTACATTCCTTCCTGCTCGCGGTTCCTCTTTTCCCTCAACTTCCACATTTTGTTGCCTTCCTCCACTTCCTGTCAGCACTATGTGTGTGAGCGGGTACACGCGCGTGGCTGCGTGTTGTGTAGCGTGCGTGCGCGTGACTCGCCGTTGTGTTCACGTCTGGCCGCCTGCCTCGTCGTTCCACTGAGCTGCATATCAAACAGGCTGCGCTCTAGGGGCTGAGTTTGTCTCTCGACAGACCCTGTCAGTTGGCGTAGGGAGGGGGGGGAGGTTAGCGAGTAATTTCCTGACTCAGAAGCTCCCTCCTGGAAGATTTCCTCTCCTCCTCCTCCTCCTCTTCCTCCTCCTCTCTCACCCCCTCCATTCCTCATCCATTCCTATTCAACGCACACTCTCCCGATTCCCATTGACCTCAGCCGGTCGAGGCAAACAAGCAACGTGTGCAGTGGCAGCACAAAGAGACCAGAACACGAGCCGCTCCACCTCATTGGTTGATGGTAGTGCAGCGATAGGAGCAAAGATAAGCCGTCCTGTGCGGGATAATGCCGGAGCGGTCCACGAGCGACAAAATAAAGAGAGCGATTCAGAAAAGGAGGGGGGGGGCCTCAAGGCCGAGGCTCATGAGGCTTAGACACATAATGAGTATTAGCAGAGACTGGGGGGGCATTAGAAGGGTCCGGGTGAGCATTGATTTACTGTGGGGATCCATGGCAGAGGTGCACACACACACTTACACCAAAGACTCGCTTATAAATATGCAAATGCACAAACGTAGATGGGACATATACATACATACACACATGCAAATGTGCAGACACGACACTCTGGGGGTCGCAGAGTAAGAGAAGGGCGACGACTTACTCCTGCACAGAGCCAGGCTCGTCCCCAGCCTCTATGCTGAGCATCAAGTCAGACGAGAAGGTTGATAGGGAAGCTGGAAACTGGTAATTACAGTTTCTCCTGCAGGACATGAACGCAGCATTAGCCATCCGTCCTGAGGGGAGAAAAATACATGAATTTGGAAGTGATATTACAGATTTCCTGCAGCATTTCGTTGCATATGCCATATATATATATATATATATATATATATATATATATATATATATATATATATATATATATAGTATGACGGCACAAATATAACAACCCCCAAAGCATTGTGGGATATCCCTTTGCTTACTGGAAGCATATTGTGACTCTCAGTCTCTTAACTCCTTTATTAAGAACACACTCACAATACTAATTTGATCGCGGTCCTGCATTAACTCTCGGGCCTTGAGCTGAATAACTTCTGTTTGTTTTTACTCCATTTAAAGCTGTTTATCCAAGTTGAGTTAATGAGACTAATTAGAAGGCAACAGTGTGGGAAAAGTGGATGTTTTTAGGTCACACGCCCTGATTATGATAAACAAATAGCACACACACCTTTTTTGTATGTTTACTGTTTCATAGCCAACTCTGAGAAGTGTGCACGAATGTCCACGTCAGCGTCAAGACCCAATTATCCAAAGCGGTCCATTTCAGCATCATTTAGCAGCGCGTTCCTGATGTGTCGCTGCCAGATACCCGCGATTTTATTCATTTATTTTATTTGTTGGTACAAAGGCTTCTAGAGCTCAGGATAGATTGCCACTCTAATGTATGCCATGTACCGTTTGGTCGGGTACTTACATTGAAAACACCCCTCGGCGCTCTCCTACTCCATGAATAATAAGAAGAACCCAACGAAAAACCGTGTTTCCTATTCAGGGCGGCGCCTCGTCGGGGTCGCAAACAGAAGCCTTCATGTTCCTGTCCGTCACTGAAATGATGCAGATTTTTGTCGGTTTTGCAGAGGCTACTCGACATGTTTTTTTCATTTAAAAGTGTCGTTGTTTGGAAGTAGTTTGGACCCCGGCTGCAGCTCCTGAACGCACCGTGGGCAGGACCCCTGCAGAGTAGTTTCTCTGGGGGTGACGAAGGTTATCTGTTGGGTAACCGTCTAGCGTCTGCAAACACGGATGCTCCCGGGTTGTTGTTTTTTTTCTCATTAGAGCGAATGTCGATTACTGGAATGATAGCCTCGTCTGCTGTAATTGACCCGTTGCCTCAAATTGATACCATCTGTCTTCATACGGATGTAATGACCTTGTAATAAATCGGCAGTTTATTGCATTAACCCCGACTCTGCGTGACCAGGGAGGGTCTGAATGGATCGAGGGGGCGTTCAGACGTTCAGTCGTTCAAAGTTGGGACGAGGAACTTTCTGCAAATGGCTCGGCGACGCGCTCGCTGTGTGACGTTAGCTTTGTGTCAATCATTACACAATCACAAGTAGAGAATGTAGCATCGCCTTATTATAGCTAATAACCATAATCGTCTGTCTGATTAGCTTCTCTTCCTGTTGTGTTTGTGTTTTTATTTGTCAACCAAAACACTTTTTAACCTCACGGCATCAAGCCCTGTTCTCCAAAAATCCAAACCCTGAATTCTGATTATCTCCTCAACCACAAGGCCTATTTGAATCCTTTTAAAAGGTAAAATATACAGAAAACCCTTGGGAACATGTATAATAAGTATATATGTGTTACCGGTATATTGGTGTATGATAGTGCAAAGAAAAATGAATCAAATATATATATTTTTCCAAAAATAAAAGTTGTGTTTTTTTATTGTAACTATATTAGTTTGTTAGATATTTCATTTATAACATAGATATATATGTTAAGAGTATCAGTGCAAAGTTTGGCTTTGATTGAGGGTAGTATTGTTATCAATTAAAGGCAATAACTGAGATGAAATTACATGGATGTGAACGGCAATTCTCTCCACAAAACCACACAACAAGAATGCCCTGACCTTCTCTTGCTTGATAGCGTAACGCATGAACATAACAATAAGGTGCACGCGTGTGTGTGTGTGTGTGTGTGTGTGTCTGTTCGCGTCCCCAGAGTCAGGACGGACGCTTCGAAGTCCGCGGCCGTCACGGCAAGTCGGTGTTGACCATCAGCGGCGTGCGGCTCACAGACCTGGGCCGGTTTGACTGCGAGGCCCTGAGCAGGATCGGAGGTCATCAGAAGAGCATGTTCCTGGACATCGAGTGTGAGTACGCTGAGCTCCCGCACACGCACACAGGTGTCTCCAGTCGTTCCCGGTCCTGAAACGGCGGTGAAGACGCCTGAGTGGATCCAAACTATCTGGCGATATGATTCATTTCTGGAAAAGGCAAATAACTGCATTTGTTATTCATTAATTAGGTAAAAAAAAAGATGTGAGGGAGGAAAGTCGTATTTTTCTCTGTCAAATAACCAAAGTTCTGCTCATAAATATTTTTCTCGTGAAAGTTCCTAGCTTACTTAATTGCATTGTATTATTTCAATGTCAATGTCGCACTTTGCAATAAAAGAACATTTATTTAGACGAGCGCAGGAAATACCACGTCTAAGTTCAGAGAGTTCCCATGCTTGTTATGTATCGCGAGGTGAAATGTTCAAGCAATTAGACGTGTAACAAAATAAATAAGAGCGTTACCTACGGGGGCCCCCGGTGGCCCGACATGACCCCCGCCAACTCCTCCGCGCTCTGCATTTCCATTAGCGCTATCAGATCCCCCGTGTGAAGCAGAAACACGTTCGCGCATCCGAGCAGTCGAATCAGCGACGTGGACGGGAACACGCGCGCCCCGGCGGTCTTGTTTCCGAGTTCAAAAGTTCAGCCGTTTCTAATAATTCTCCTCTCACTGCGGCTGTTGTTCTTTCTGAAGATCGTTAAGCAACGCCCCCCCACCCACCCCCGCCCTCCTCGCCGCACACGCAGCCTTCAGAAGGGGTTAATTAGTGAGAGGATCGCATGCGTCGCCTCCTCCCCCTCCCTCCCCGCCCCCCCGACAGCTTCCCCTACTTCCCCATGAGCGCAGACATCGCTCAGCGCGAGTTGTTTGGGGTTGTTCGGGGCCGGCTATCGCCTGCTTAATGAGCTCTGAAGTAAAGATCTCCATTTTGGCCTCGGAAATTATGAGGTTCATTATGAGAACGGCTGTGTTGCCTGAAGGAAAACTGTTTTCCGGAGCGTTATTTCCACCTTGAAGCTCGGAGGAACAACAAGAGAGAGGACAGACAAACACACATCCTCTGAGAGACAGCGAAGTAGTAAAAAAAAAAAAAAAAGAAGAAGAAAAAATGCTGCATCTTTGTTGTCATGTGAAAAAACAATTCCCTCCTCCACTGGCTGAGGTGACTTTAAGGTTCACGGATTCCCACGTTTTGCATAGTCGTCGAAAAGTTGACGTTTCAGAAAAAAGTTGAATGAAATCGTTGTTGAGGCACACACACACACACACACACACACACACACACGCACTCTCACCACCCCGAAGCAAAGTCGCTGTCACAGCTGACAACTTGCCGACTCCCCCTCCTCTGCAGAAAGACAGGCTGAGCCAGCCGTCGCCACCGAACTAATGAACTCATTTGCTAAGTCACTGCAGGCTGCGGGGGGATAACGCGTCCTCGGCTGTGACAGAGAGCCGGGCATCAATCTCTTTAATGGAATCCTGCGAGCGAGCGTACAACAACCGTAATGCCTCTCCGACCGGGCAGAAAGAAATGTTCACGACGGAGAACCCGCCGCCGCCGCCGCCGCCCATTACTGCCCTTCCTGTTTGCTCGGCAGACAGGTTCTGTGGTCGCATCCTTTATTTTTTTACTCTCAGGGAACACGCGGCGGCTTCAATTAAGTTTTTTAGGTCTTTCTTCTTTTTTTTTTTGGAAACATTGCAAAAGGGAGTTTGGGAAGCATACATGAAATGCTTTTTTTCTCCTCCCTTTGAGGAATTTGTGGGTTAAGCCTCAGCAAGTCATTTGAAGTCTTTGATCATGCGGCACAGCTTCTCACCTTTTGATTTGAGCGTTTTAATTGGCTGCCACAAATTCCTGGCACACCAGCAATTACTCTTTTAGCAATTTATGTCTTGGTTTAGCGCAAAAAAAAAAGAAGTAGATTTAATCTTCATACACTCTTTTATTTTTTGACAGATATACCAAAGTTCCTGACCAACCAGACCATCTACTACTCGTGGGAGGGGAACCCGGTGAACATAAGCTGCGACGTGATGTCCAACCCTCCCGCCACCATGCTGTGGAGGAGAGAGCGCTTCACCATCTCGGCGGAGGGAACCGCCAACACGCGGGTGCACAGCGCCGACGGCAAGTCCGTGCTGGAGGTGGGTCCGAGTCCGAGAAGCGCGAATAACCTTTTTTCCGTGCCCGAAAATCTGGACTTTTGTCGCCCCGTTTAGCCGGAGCCAAAACAACGGGAACAAACTGTGATTCAAAGCTCTCTGGGAAGCGTTTCAGAGATGGAGAGAAAATGTAAAAGTAATTTAGCCTGCTGACAACTTCAGCCGCGGTCGTGAGCCTGTGGCTATGATTAGTAGCAGCTAAACTAATACATCTCTGAAAGCGCTACGCCGGTATTGTTAGACTGTCCGCCTCCTCTTTTGTTGGGTTGCTATGCGCTTGGAGGCAGATGTTGCCAATGCTGGAATAGCAACTTCTGCAGGATAACGTCCAAAGATGTAAACGCCCTCAGCTTCTCGTTACTCCGCACGCTGTGTGTAAACATCGATCATGGAGCGCTCGGCTCATTTGGTCCCGTTGGTAAATGTTTGGTACAAGTGGAAGTCATGTGACCCGTGGCGATTGTAAAACTATTGACATCTGCGGCGTTAAATGTGATATTTCTCTTCTGCGAGCATCACAAAAGAAATCCATTCCCCTCCTTGGCACACAAATATCTCAAAACCCACGGACAATTCAAATCCAAACTCTCGACACTCAATAGAGGGAACAATTTGTTTCTGCTTCCAGGTGACTCCCATGTCCGACAGGGACTTTGGCCGCTACAACTGCACGGCCAGGAACAACATCGGAGTTCGATACCAGGAGTTCATTCTGGCCCAGGCAGGTGAGTGTGCAGGACGGCCGCTATTGGGCGGCCCCTTTCCCTCATCTCATGACATTGGTGGCGTCATTAAAAGTCCAGAATGTGTGTGGTCAGGGATCCCACACCTTTTTTGAATCACTGCTCTCATAATACCTCTGACTGTTTAACCCTCTGCTAATGGTAATAGCTTTATTTGCAATCCTCAGGAAGATAAATTCCACGACTACTCCCAACTTCGATTCAGCCTAATCTCAAATAGTGCCAGCTGATTTACCATACCCCTCGCTATTTACTGAAGTACCCCCTAATTTACGGTAGCGCCGGCTAATACACAGTAGTGCAGTCCAATTATCTTTAGTGCAGATTGAATTGCTGGAGCAAAGGAGGAAAGTTGTGAGCAAAAAGGCTGACCTAATATGTCGTCTTGCAGGAAACAATGTGCTTTGGAAGTTTTTCTGACACACAATTTTGCAGAAAAACGCACACACACACACATTACTTCTTTTCACTTAAACCTTCAGTGCAGAAACACTTTCCTTCATGTTGCACTGATGCTTCCAAAGCGGTAGAATCACTGTGTGTTGGTCCGACACCTCAAACTAACCTAAATTGTGTCGAATTGCTTTCATGGTTTCCCGGTATTATAGCCGTGATGTCTATATTTAGTTGTATGTGGCGGCTGACAGTGATGTAATAGGTAGAAAGCACTCAGTGGAAGTGCATTAAACTTCAGTGAGAAAATGCATTTATTACAATCATTGTTCAAAGGTCAAAGTATGCACGCTTTCAAATAAAAATCTCTCAAAGCAGCAAACTGGTTCTGAAGCTGTGACCCGTGTCATTATTTTTCTTTTTCAGACGTTCCATCAAATCCGTACTCGGTGCGCCTCTCGGCCGTTTCCCAGCGCCTGGCGACCGTCGCCTTCATGAAGCCCGACTCGCACGGCGGCGTCCCCATCAGCTACTACCTGGTCCAGTACAAGGAGGTCGGCTCGCAGGAATGGAGTTACGTCAAGTCCCACAGCATCCAGAGTGAGTGGGGATCATATTCATTCTATAACCTAAAGACCTTTGCAGCTGAATATTTACTTATTTCCTCACGATATCCCCGTCTCAAACCATTTAATACAGTCCGTGCACGCTTTACATCACTGCTAGTTAGCCTCTATTCAGCAGCTTCTTGACATTGGCTTGATCCGAGTCTTTGATTTATTTCTTATTTTAAACACATTTTAGAAAAATGTACTCTTTCACATCTTAAAACAATTCTACAACGGGCCCTTCACTTTTGAGAAACAGGAAAATTTTGAATTTCTTCCACCACCCGGCGAGGTCCTGCCTCGACACGGCAGATTAGCATCCCGTCAGATCGAACACCAATCACACGCGAGTAGAGGGCCGTATCCCCTGATCCGCCATGCGACCCTTCAAAGCCTCGGCCCTGAGAGGTTGTCGGGTCTCGACGGACCTTGAACACCTCGTGGGGGGAGAAGTGCCAGCGCTGGAAGAGCCGGCGCCGCCTCTTCGTATGCTTTACGACTTTAAATTGATTCCTGAGCCCGTTGTTGGAGAGTACATGAGGTGAAGGCTGGATGGATGGATGGAAGGATGGAAGGAAGGATGGAAGGAAGGTAGAGGACTAACGGTTGTTTGATAAGCAGCACAGACAAGACCTGAAGGGCTTATCGCTAATATCCCTCATTTCAGAGTCAATTACAATATGTAGACGCAGTGAGGCGAATACTAAACCACAGGTAGCACTTTTAACAGTGAAGAAGAAGTAGAGCAGAACTGGATCCAAAAAGTTGTTAATTCGCTGCCTGTTTATTTAAATCTATCCCTGTATTCATGTTTTGTAAATGCAATTTTGAAATAGTGACTAATTACAAAGCAGTAAGTGGCATCATATAGTCATAGAAGCCACTTCGGATACCCTCAGCAGAAGATCATTACACAATATAATGAGATGCTTGGACTTGTTTCATTTGAATGCTTTTGCCCAAATTGAAATGTCTGCTTATAGCCTGGTAAGTAACCTAGCACCGCTGCAAATTGCAGAATTTGTTTTCAGTTCCAGGACTAAAGAACTGCAAAAGCACCTATTACCATTCAAGTGTTTAATTTGTGCAGACTGAGAAAAACAACAACTTTTTACTCAAGCTCATTACACTGTCGGCTCTCTTCTGCCGTTCTGAGTGGTGAAGGTTATGTAAATAGACTCGAGCGACTGTCGGATTTTAATGGGAATCTGCAATGCGGCTAAATAATGAGACTTACTGTTTTCCCTCAATAATCAATATATAGGTCACCGTGTGAACGCAACACAATACGCTATAGTTCTCATGGTCTTCATGCAGAACACGGTCAAAAAGTAGCCCAGGACAAAGAGTTTGTGTGAATGTGGGCCAATGAAAAAACAAAAAGACTGTAGCCGATGTCACGTGTTGAACACAAGAGCTGCTCGCTCTGTTTCAGCACCTTGGACAGCGACAACCAGCGGCGCTTATTGTTGATGCATGATGAATATCCTGGTATTACTTTCACTTATTTAATGGTCTTTTGGGGATTTTTGGGGTAATTCATGTACATCTATATATATATTTGGGGAAAAAAAGTATTCAGGTCAGCATGTGGATACTGAAATATCTCATTAAAACTGTCGGGATTGAACCGTGAAGGTGGTGAAGGTGTTTGAGGCCTACTTCTTCGTGGACCTGCCTTGTTGTAGGCCTTCGCTAGTCCTCACAAACTGCAGTGACAGATCGCCATAAACCTCTTCGTTTTTGTTAATGACGCACCCTGCCAGCTGCCTGATTGATGGTCGCCACATGCTGTCGCTCTCTCTCTCTCTCTCTCTCCAGCGACCGTGGTGCTGACGGGGCTGGAGCCCAACACGACGTACGAGGTCCGAGTGGCGGCCGTCAACGGGAAGGGTCGGGGAGAGTTCAGCCACATGGAGAACTTCCAGACTATCCCCATCCGTAAGTCCTCCGTCCTCGGGTTCTCCGCTCGTTCCCTGTCACATCCTTCAAAATAAGAGCTTGCGAAGATGCTTCCATGTGCCCCCGAAAGGGATCCTCAGAACTATCCTCACAGCCACTTACATATGTCTCCGGTCGTAATCACTTTTAATTATCTCCACAATGGCTTTACAGCTATTGGACCGGCTTTATTGTTCATTATCTGCACACCGCTATGCCGATGATCGGCGCGGTGTCGTATGTTTTATGAAATGGGACGGGCATAAAACAGCGATGAAAATTGATGTGTGGATTAATGGGAGAGAGGTATTTGCGTCCTGATTTCATCAAATGAAATACAGCGTGTGAAAGAAATACAAACGCGAAAATATATTGAAAGTAGCAGCACCTCAGTGAAATGAGTCGTTTGAAATAGTTACAGCCGCCTCATATCTCAGTGATATGAATCCAGATTATTGGAGGTTGGAAAAGATCCCCTCAAATCTGTGTCTTGACGTAAAAGCGCTGCGTTAAAAAAAAAAATAATATACTGCAGGGGGTTTATGATGCGCATTTTATTTATTCTGGCATTCTGGCACAGCAGGATTGCAGTAAATCTCGACGAGGCCATAGAAAAGTATTTCCACCGTTAATATTAAACAGCGTCTACTGAGAATGAATGTTAGAAAGAAGACATAATTAGCAAAATACAGTGAATAATAAGACCCTCCAGTCAACATTAGTTATAGCCAGGCGGTTGGAGTTGCCTCGTAATATGAATTTAATCTCTCCTTGTGCTGCATCCACACACACACACACACACACACACACACACACACATTCTCCCACAGAACAAACACACAAAGACCTATTGTTTCACATCTTGTCTCCCGCAGGAGAGCCGAGTCCGCCGGCGGTCCACGGGCAGAGAGGAATGGGCAAGGCCTACAGGCTGGGGCTGGTCAAGCAGGACGACGGAGGGATGCCCATCGTGGAGTACATCGTCAAGTACAAGACGGTGAGTGTTTCCAACATGGCAACTCCAAGGATCCACCTCCATCCAGTCTCGATAACTCTCGTTAAGTCTCGTTTGAGTTGATGTAGATACGTAGACATCCATAATCCAAAATGTCCCCCGACACTGAATAAAAGTAGCTAGTAGTTTCCTGCATTAACAAAATGAGGACCATTTAACTCAGAGGTCGTTTTTTCTTTAAGTTTGAGGTGTGCACACGGCTCCAAATGACCTCTATCTTTGTGTTTGACACAGAATGTGACAACGGGGATCCATTGAGCTTAGCAGGATGAATAATGTTCGCCTTGAGAATCGCAGATGTTTCTGTCCTTGTGTCGCTTTTAATCCACGTTTTTAAAAGAGTACACACAAGCTGTCGGAGTTCACTCATCCGCGTCAGTGTTTTGTGTGTGAAATAGCAAAAAGAAGCAGCTTAAACATACGAGATAAGGCGGAGCGACGGCAGGAAGCAGAATAGATGGCAACCCGCGCGAAAAAAAACCCTCGACGGGACTAAGTGGATTTGATGTGCCCGTGCTCGTCCGACTCATAGAGAAAAAGTAACGGCGAGTTCAATCTGGCAGCCGAACGCGGCGTGGAAAAGAAGGTCAGGAGTTCTCAGCGAGGCCGAGCAGCAAGCCAGAGCGTCACAGCCGAGGAATCACGCGCCGCTGTCTGGCACCCGGAAACGGAGCGGCGAGCAAGAAGGATGGAGGCAGATTGGACTATAAGACACACACACACACACACACACACACAGACCCAACATATTCACCTGGCAACCCAGACAAATGTTAAATACATTCTCTGTCCTCGAACATTGGGAGGAAGTGATGCCAAAGGGGCGAGAATGGTGAGCACACAGTCGATCTGGCACATTAGCTGTTGGCTGCACTCTTCAGGAAGAAAGGAAGGGAGGGAGCGAGGAAGGGAGGTAGGGAAGGGAGGATGATGTGAGGAAGGGGAGAAAGAGAAAAAGCTGAATCCACAAAGGAATATAAATATATTCGGGAACTTGTCTGAACTTGATGAAAAACAGAGGATTACCTTTTTCTTTTTTTTTTTGTGAAGCTATCCATGCGCATCCGTGTGGGCGTTTCACGAGTGCGACTCCATTTCTTAACTCTCCGATTATAAAAACACAAAGGCTGAACCTTGTTAAAACACTTCCTCTGCTCCCCTTTGATGCTCGCAAACAAAAATAAAATGAAACATTGATTAAAGGTGTAATTTATTCGAGCGTGCAAAGCATTTCTTTGTTCCGTGTCCCTCCTCTAATCCTCCCCCTTTCGTTTCCCGTCCTCTCAGGATAAGGAGGAGCAGTGGATGACCAAGCTGGTGCCGGGGGCCAATGACTTTGCGATGCTGCAGCCGCTGCAGTGGAACACGAGATACGAAGTGGAAATCACGGCGCGCAACGTCAAAGGCCTGTCGGAGCCCACTTTCTACCAGTTCTTCATGCCGCAGAAACCCGACATTACAGGTAAAAGCGGGAGAAAAAGCAAACTTTGACTTGTAATTTGACTGTTTAATACATCCACTTTTCCCGTACTCGCCTTCTGAAAGGAGAACCTGTCTGAACTCGCTGCGTTAAGCGGCGCGTTGTTCTGGTAAAGAGAGATTTGGCGATAACAAAAGCAAAAGAGAAAGATGTACCGGTCCAGATAACGCCTCAAAGCGCAGCGGGCTTCGTCGGATTGTGCTTTCTGGACAAATTGAGGCTGATGTCGGTGCAGAAATCGATGCCGGCGCCTCTCCTGCAATGGTTTTCTCTAAGAGGCCAGAATGAAGCATTTTTCCCCCAAAAGTTGTTTGAAAAGCTGAACGATTTTACGCCGCGAAGTGTCAATGTGGCCGCGCAAAAAAAGACAAAAAGGCTGTCTGAAAGTACAAAACTAACATTAACGCCACGGAGCTGCTCTCAGTTGCAGCGTTTAATCTTGCGCTTGGTCCTTGTTGCATTTTCACCACAAAGCGGATCTGGACTCTCCCGTGAGGGGGGTCCGCTCACACCTGTTCAAACAAACGGCACAAGCGCTGCAACCACACCTGGAGTTCCCTGCAAAAGAAGCCCAAACAGACGGAGCAAGAAAACGCCCTCGGGCTGCAGCTTTCTTCATTAAAATAGCGTTCTCGTCTTCACATTGTGCTCCTCCCGCGCCGCTGCAGCAGAACGCCTCCCGCGTGGCTCGTGCGACTCCGTTTCCTCGTTTGAATAAAAACAACAACGAGCAGACGGTCAAATGACTCCGAACGCAAACACGGACGCCTCTTTTTTCGGGGCGGGGGGGTGGCTCTCGCGCCGAGGTAATGGCTTTGTGCGCGTGGAGCCGTGTGCCTAATGTTCTGGAGAAGGAGAACGAAGACCGGGTGTTGCAGGAAAGCCTTCTCGTTTCCCAGTCCTCCCCGGGTCATTTGGGCTAACGTGTGTGTGTGTGTGCAGGAATGCAAACGGAGGCTTTTGAAATGTGCAGCATGGTTACAGGCACACACCATGCTATGCACAAGAAAACAACAAAAAAAGGAAAGCTGTCTGCTCGAGCCTTGTTAGCATTTGTGCGGCTAAGCGGCCTGTGAGAGTGTGTGCAGCTTTTTAAATAGAAAAACAAGAGCGGGGGAAGCAGCGAGCGCCGGGCGGGCCACTCGGACCGGCTGTCCCGTCTTGTTAGCTAACGGCGGCGCGAGAAAGAGGGGCCAGTATTTCCTCTTAAGAGCGGCTTTTCAGCCGTGGAGTCGACGGAGAGAGTCTAAATCTTTCGAAGCCGCCGGCTCGTTTCCCCTCAAACCTCCTCCCAACATTTCGACTGACCGCAATTACTCCTTTTTTCCAAACCGCCGCCCAACTCCCGCGGCCCTACAACGTTCGCGGCGTTTTCATTTAGCGGAGGCGTCGTTCCCAGGGTGTCGCCGTCCAAAACGACAACAGTTTATTTATGCAATCTCGGAAAGTCGAGCAGGTTAAACAGAGAGAAAAAACACTCACGTTTTCTGCTCCACTGAATCAAATTGGATATCGAGGAAGTCAGGCGAGCCCAATCGACAATATTAGACGTGAGATACGTGCCAATCCCGACCGCGGACTGTCACTTCAGCGTCTCACACACTGTAAACACACTCAGTAAAAGAAACCTCTCCTTGCTTTTGTTTTTTTATCGACACAGAAAATATATACACACCGACCAATTTCTCTCTCCACATGTCTCCCTCTATGTATTATGCATCCTGCGAGGTATTGAATCTGCACTTTCCTTTTTCAGTTTGCAACAGGCCGGATAACCTTCCTCCCCCTTCTGCTCGAAGAAAAACGCCATTGATTGCAACACTGCCCTTGGTTCCTTTTCAATTTGCTCTTCTTCCTTTGCGCCTTTTCTTCTTCTCCTTCTTCCCCCTTTTCAAATCAAAGTTTTCTCTCCGCCTCCTAAATCACCGCTCTGTCCTTCTGCCCCTTTTTCCCAATTACAACCTCGTGTCGCCACGTCTTCTGCTGCGTCGAACCTTTTTTACGTCTCTTCCGATTCGCTGATGAAGAGACCTTTTTTTTTTTGTCTTGGGATTTCCTTCCAGCGTTGCCGCCGTGACACCAGAACGGTCGGACGGGGACTTTGGCATTAAGCGACGTTGGCCACCGCCCTAATGGCTGCTGGAAGCGATGGCCGCAGCATGAAGCCGTGTTGTTAAATTATTAGGACGCGCCGGCGCTTAGTGTCCAGGAGTACTGAGGATATCATGAAGAGGAAACCTTGAAAGGTTCACAGTGGCATAAAGAGCTCAACGCTGTGAGTCTCCTGAGACTCTGGGACCAGTTATGGATGAACTGGGAATGACAACAACAACAACAACAACAGGGCTTTAATACAGATTGTGGAAGATGAAGTGTGCTTCATCCCAGTAACACGTACTTGTACTTTACTTGAATATAAATCCTATGTTGTGTTTTTATTACCTGACAGCTTGTGTTACAACAAATCAAATGCTACATATATTAATATTGATGTTGATTAGACCATCCAGCAGTGGAAACATGATAATCACGTCTATATAGGTCAAAATTGATCTCAATATGCAGATTATTATGATTATTATTTTTTCTTCTTAATTTTCCATCCATATCCAATGAATACAAAGTGATGAAACGGCCACTTTTGCTTTTTTTTGGACTGAATTATAGCGTCTGCTCCCAGCTCTGGTCTCAAGACGCAGTACTTAATACTCATAATACTTCTTGCAGGAACAGTTTTACTTGAGTGTTGACGGCGTCCTCGATCCAGGAACAAGTGGGACCGAGTCCTGATGCCGTCCGCCGTGTCGTGGCTGATTGGCAGTGAACAAAAAATTGATTTTAACAGCCGCCGTGGCGTCGGAGGAGCGTCGCTATAATTTCCGTCAAAGCACTCGAAGGAATAATGTCAGAGAGGAACTTTTCCCGGAAGCGATGCCAGCAAATCAAATAGGAATTGGGTCCTTTTCATTGGCGTCCATTACATTAATCATTCGCCTCTTCGTGTCTCTAGAATAAAGCAGTGGAGTGAAAAAAGGATCCATGACGCTCACCTCTGTTGTTCTGACCATTATCTCCATCGCTCATCCGCCGTCGACGGTGCAACCTTTTGATTTTATTATGATGACACTGAACACCTTGCATGGATTTTCCCGCAGCGGAATAAATTACCCGCGACCTTGTACGGTCGTGTGCGTGTCGTTCAAATATCTGATATTCATAAGGAGAGGAGACTATATGTGGAGGTTAGCGCTACAATAAAGCAGTTAAATGGTGTTTACCGAGTCCAGCAAACAGTTGTTGTTCACAATCTGGAGCGCCAGAAACAAAAAAAATCATCCACATTGTCAGATTAAAGCAGAAAATATGAACTGTCAGCCACGAGGGGGATGTCATCGGGGATGTCATCGTTTTAATAACACGTGTAGAGTAAACACGTCTCCTATAACTTAGGGTAAAGTCTACGGTGCTGCCACAATGCGCTACAAGAGCGCCGGGGATGTTTACATGTTTGCTCACTCATTTATTCATCGAACAAAGGATTCCAGCGTTTCCGAGGGAGCGTATTGAACAGCAGATAGCGTCGTCCTCAGCTATGTAAATATTTGATCATAAGCAAGACGCGCAGCAGAGACAGAGGCGGCGCGATGGCACGCTCCCGTACTGCAGTTCAGTCGTTTGTTTTTGACTCTATCCTCGTCGTCTCGTGACTCGTGCACATTATGAGCAGCATTAATATACAAAAACACCGTTTTTCTGTCACTGATCCCTCTAAAACTATATATATATATATATATATATATATATATATATATATATATATATATATATATATATATATATATATATATATATTGTTTTAGAGGTGTTTTGGTTTTATTTGTTCACCTTCAATGACACTAATGTGTAAAATGTATTAAAACATACTTATAATGTGTTGATATCTACTGGGTGCTCTTCTCAGTGTTTGGCTGTCTGTAAGTGTTTTTGCTCATCATGCCACAACACAAGTCAAACTAAATATAAGCGTGGTGCACAAAAGTAAATATTATAACTCTGCTTCAAGCAGGAAGCTGAGATGAGTGTCACTAACTGTGCAGGAAGTAGTTACTTTGGGAAAGAGTCTGCAGAGACCTCGTTGAGCGTGTACTTTTTGGATATTACCCCACCGAAAGCACAGCCTGAAGGACAAAGTAAAACAATGAAAAACACATTCAAATAACACTAATACCTTTATTAAAGGGCGTCTCTGTGCTGCCGGCTCTTCTCTTCTCTACATTATGAATCGAAAGAACGGAAAGTTTCTTTCTAATATCCTCTTTTGGGCTCGAGTCACTTTTCGGGTGTGTTTTTATAGTTTTATTCAGGGTCAAGTTGCTCTGCGGCTCACTTTTTTATTCAAGTGCTCTTCCTGTATTTACATCTGAGGCTCTAAACTCAAAGTCCAACTCCAGAGATGGAGGTGGAGACGCTCCTGGAATAAGTTGTAACCTCTGCAATTACAAAAGAGGGGTCCGCATCTCTTTGAAGTCTTTTTGCGGTTGATTGTTAAGCGTGTGTATGTTCGCTGAGAGTCATTTCAGTTTTTGCATCTGCTCTCGAGTGCTCTCGAGTCACATCAAGGCTTTCCTTCGGGGGGGGAAACGGACACCAGGAAGGACTCTCCTTCAAAACCAGCTCGGATTTAATGATTATGTTCGACTCTCCGAGCGCCCGCTCAGGAAACAAACTTTCCCTTCAACGCTCCGAAGCAAAGAATCAGCCAATGATTATGTTTGTCCCCGCGACAGATTAGCCCCCGCCCGCCTTCCCCAATCAATGAGCGGCCGTTGGCTCGTCATCAATCGCGGTCGCCTCCTCTCAGATCCATCACCGCTCAGGCCTAATGAGTTTGCATTGTCAAAGGCAGATGTGTATGAATGGCTTCGGTGTGCTAGCAATTGGGTAAAACCGCTAATGGGCCGATATATCAACGAGTAATCAGAAGAAGTCGGTAAAAGGGTTAATAGAGCGGCGAAATAAGAATGGATGGCCACAGAGTTGGAGAGTTTGGGGAAAAGTCAAGAAATTGTGTGTTTCCAAGAGGCGTCGGGGTAAAAGAGAGAGTAGATCCCTTCTGCTTGTCTTCTAAGGAGATGCATGACAGGTAAACACGGCCTCTTTCCAACAATATTAAGCTCCTTCATCACACTGAAAGTTCAGGAGAAACACGATGCACCTTATTTTGGCCCCAACATACCAGATGAATTGAGTCCAATATTGTGCCGTCGCCCCTGAAGGCTCTTTGAATTCTTCCTGAGTCAACGCCTTCACGGGGAGGCGGTCGGCCTCCTCCCTTTTTAACACGACAGCAGGTAGCATCCAACGGCGCCCTCAGGCAATAGCAACTAAAACAATAACCACGGTTATGGTGCTGTAAATGGCAATTAAATATTTCCAATTGGACTAATAATGACATAATAAACTGAGGGAAAAGTAACTAAGGCTGCGCTGCCGTGCAGAAATAATTGCAATTGAGCATATTGTTTGCAAAACTGGACAGCTGCGACGAGAGCAGTGAAACTCCAGAAAAAATCTCATTTTAATTACAGCAAAACAAGACTTTGACAAGGTGGAATGAGAGACTATGTAGTGTGTATGTAGTGTGAGAAAATGAAAGTACACTTGTTTTTACTTTCTTACTACGCCTTTGAATTAACCCGTCAAACTGTGGAACCAATTTTGTCTCCAGACCTCCTTTTTCGCTGTGTTTGACTTGTTGCAGGAACCCGAAATTGATTCCAATACTTTTGTTTATTTTATTTGTTCAGCAAAGTCTTGGGAAAAAAAACCATTTTTAAAAGATATTTTGATCATAACTATGAACATTCAGCATGATATGAGCCAGATTCCCCAAAAAAGCCTCCTGGAGCGTCAATAAGACACCTTTTTGAAAAGATTAGGACCTAAAGAAACAAAATCTGCAACAAAAATCACAATAAAATAAAGACTTGGCCTGTTAGGAAGGAGTTTCAGTCAAAAAACTGTCCTTCGGTTCAATATTTTATGCCAGATTGTCTGAATGTTGCATGCTTATATATATATATATATATATATATATATATATATATATATATATATATATATATATATATATATATATATATATATATATATATATATATCAGGAAAAAGGAAAGCTTCGGCCCCCAAACGGCTGCTGGCGGTTCATCGTGTGATCTGTGGGTCATCACAGGAGGAAGGCCGAGTGCAGGTGATCGTTCAGGGCGAGCCGAGAGCAGCGGATGACCTCATTCCTTCTCTTTACACTTTCAATTCAAATGACCCGCGGACATTTGTGGCCACAGGAGTAAATACAGGACACGATCACGACTATATTGTTTGGATCCGTCCTTTTTCTGCATGAGTTCATTCTCTCGTGGGCCCCTCGCTCCCTGAACGGGGCCGGTTGTTGGAAGGCACCTTGGCTCTTCATTTAAAATACAGTTTGACTCGCGGCATCACTCTTGTTTCATCCCTGTTTATTAAATTTAAAAGTTAAGCCGCTTGTCGTGCCTTAAGTCCTCGTACAGAGATCTGAGGAGGAATCTTTTTTTTCAAAATATAATCTCAGGCTTTAACACCGAAGGGAGGCCAAACAATATTGGAGCATTTACTCTAAATACGTTAAATTCCTTTCGCCTTTACAAGCACTACATCCACCCACAAAGTCATGAAGACAGCGTGGACCCCTGAAGGGCAACTTTGAATTCTTCGACTTCAGAAACAGAGGCTCCTTTTTATTCATATTCATTATTAAGAAATGCTGCTCCTGCCTGATTCTTCTAAATAATGTGTCTGTACAGGGATGTACGCGGACTTTAAATGGAGTTAAAGTTAAAAAAAAAAAGGTCTTATATCACTATTTATGAAATTTTCTTTAATAAACACCATTTCCCATCAGCCCCCAGATCCTGGCCCATGTCTGTAACGTCGATATGAACAGCAGAGGTGACCACCCTTTGTGTTGTGTGTGTGTTGCACCATCGGTCGGCTCTTCTTTAAATGATTTCCACACGCGGGCGCCGCGCGGCGGAGCGGCTAACGGGCGTTTAGCGCATCGCTGCAGCCTCAAACTGTCCAGCAGCCGCTCAGCCCTCTGGAGCGACGCTCCTTATCGGATGAAATGTTATGGATTTCACTCGTTCAGAGTTTTGACACTTTAATAAAAACAATCTTCATCCGGGCCCTCCTTAATACGTCGGACGTTTCTTCCACTTTTCAATAAAGATTTTCACTTTTCATGCGCGCACCAATACCTTTTGTATCACAGCTTTTTACGTTGTTTTTGTATAGAATACAATAATTGCGTCTGATATCATCCCAGGCGCTCTGAGATGTGGAAATGTAAACAGCGATATGAAGGCTGCAGGGCACCGCAGCCCTCTGATGAAGACGAGGGGACCGGATTAGTATTCTCTTTGTCAGCTGGAGTGTGTGACTGCTTCGGGGGGAGATGGAGAGGTGTTGTTTACCGCCTCTGAATCCACGGCTTCAGCCGCCAAATTAACTCAGATAAACTTCCAAGAGGTGAGATACAGAACTAGCCCGCGGCGGTTTTGGGAAAATATTGATCCGGCCCCGCGAGTTGTTCAAATCCCGTAACCACGAAGAAGAAAAAAAACGCAAAGTGTTTTAATTAGAGTTCCTTTTTGCCACGAGGTTCCCTCGCTCTGTTTGTCTCCCGGTGCTTTGACTCGCTGCCAGTCTGCGGTCTCGGCTCTAAGTCGAGAACAAAGTCGCTGACACGGGACCCATTTGGGTTTCTGACACGCGGCGACAGCTTCCAACGCCGAGCAGCCGAGTCTTTTGGAAGTGTGCTGTCGTGGCTCGGTGCATCCGGCGTGAAGAATGTGAGTTTTAATTTGAGGATTTAGCGAGGCCGGCGTTTTATTTCAAGTCTAACGTGCTGGATCGGTCGACTTAAACAACAGAAAACACCTGAATACCTGTTCACAGTCCAAATGTGTGTAGATTATCTTCTTAAAGAGGCACTCCACTGATTCTGCGCCTGAAGATCAGCCTGTAAAATCTAATAAAATGTGCTTTTTTAAGACATAAACTGCAGGAAAGACACAGACATTTCTTACAGATTCAGTTAAATGAAAAGACCCAACGTTCTTGGAGCTTTTAGTGGCTAAAAGTCAGGATATCTCACCTCCTGCACACATTTCTAACTCTTCTATTTCAGAGGAAGTGCATTCAGGGAACGCTTCGCCCTCACAGTGACCGTCGAGATATCAATAACTCATCCTGCGTTACCGAGACTTTGTTTCTTTCCTCTCATGACACAAAAGACAGAGAAGTCTTGATGAATTGAAGTAAATCACATCACTTTTCAGGCTCGAATATGTTTGGGAATGTGTGAAAAAAAACATCTTCTGTATTCAGCTCACTGCCCCGCAACACATTCGGGGTCTTTTTTTTAACATGGCGGTGCGAGACTTCACCGCCCCTCCGTCTCTCCGGCTGCTCGCACTTTCATATCAATGTCTGATCCTCCTTTTAACTCGCCGGCTCCTGAACGCCGGCGTACGAGCCTCCTTAAGTAGGAAAGTTCATTCTCGCTCACTCCCGCGTCGCTGTTTGCTCCTGGCAAAGTCTGACCTCCAGCTGTCGGCACCGATGCAACGGTGGATGCTCAGTTTGCTCAACCCCAGGATCACTTAAGGGCACAACTCCATTCAGCCGTGTCCGCTGGGAGCCTCTCTGTGCTGCGCTGCCTTCATTTTCTCATTACTTTCAATTGAATGCGGGCCCCGCTGCTTGTTCCCCACCGAGCGTGTTTTTTTTCTTCTTCTTTTGACCGCTCCGAGAGAACCGCTTTTTAACTTTCAGCTGAAAATACTTTGCTTTGCTTCCCACGTGAACGTGTTTAGTGCCGCGAGCTACGGAATAAGAGGCATCGGCGTGGTAATGCCGACGCCGGCCGCGTTTGAAAAGTGTAGTGCAAACACAGACGAAGAGCGTACGCGACTTCTGCACCTGTGGAAACCAGAGGTGCTTGTAAGACGCGGGGCTCCAGGGTCAAAGCAGAAGAAAAAGTATTTTCTTCAGTAGTTGCAAGCCAAGAAAATGCTCAAAAGATCTGCTAATACGAATAAAGCTCCAAGTAAAGCCTTTTCCACTGGTTTCAGATCGCTTTTAATTTATTTGTCTTCAAACTTTTACTCCATTGGATGCATATGAAAAAAAGTCTGAAAATCCTTCTTTTTTTTTTTTTTTTAAAGAAGATTTGGTGCATTCACACTAATAATCAAGACGGTCCACCGAGGATTTCCGGGAGTCCAGGCGTTGTGGATCAGGACTTATCTCGATGTTGGAACCCGTCCAACTGGCTGCGGAGGAATTCATTGACCTCCGAGTGGCCTCGAAAGTAGCAACAGCGAAACTTTTAGAGAGGAGGCTCAGCATCAGCTAGCGGGGGGTTCAGGACCCCCAGCTCCAGTGATGACCCCCCCCACCCCTCCTAAACCCCCACGACCTCTGTGTGCGGCGTAGCATATGAACCACATTTGCTAACAGTGTTTTCCCCCTTCTTTTTGTGTGTTGTGCGTCTGCGTGTGTGCTTCACTGCCTTAGCAGAATCCCTGTTCAGCGGCATGGGGCTGGGGACGGTGGTGGGCCTCGGCCTGGGAGCGCTGCTGCTGCTCCTCGTGCTGGTGGACGTCAGCTGCTTCTTCCTGCGTCACTGCGGCCTGCTGATGTGCATCACGCGCACGCTGTGCAGCAAGAAGAGCTCCACCAGCGGCAAGGGCAAGGACATAGAGGAGGGCAAGGCCGCCTACCTGTGAGTGTTTTTGTTCTTTCTTCTCATATTGAACTGCTTCAATCAAATGTCCCGTGCGTCCTCTGCTGCCGGCGTTTCTCAAAGCAAACTGCTGTTTCTACTGTGTCATTTTGTGCAACAGTGAACTGGAAGACCTGAATAAATGGATACAAATCTTGACAAAGACATCAATTCAGACAGAAGACAAAAAGAATAAAACTTGCATATTTCTCTGCAATTTAGGAGGAAGTTGTAAAAAATTTGTTGAGGACTTTTACGTATTACTCTTTAAATGGTGTCAGGGATTGGTATTAGTTTTTCATTTTCTCTGCTCTCAACCAGTCTGCCAGATTAAGCCGCACCTTTCAAGTCGTTTTGAATAGCCGAGGATCCTCTTCAACATATTCACTGTGAATGAGAAAAGGAGACTTATTTGTACCATTTACTGTAGGTACACCTACAACCGCCGCCCAACCACCTTTTCAACCACAGTATGTCTTCGATTATGTCTTATTCACTAACATCAGTGCGTCTCATACATGTCTGTGCAGTGAGTTCCCCGTGGGAGAGTCCCGTTTGCATGCGTTGGTGTGTACATTCATGTCGTGCATGCGTTTACTCAACTCTATGTGCTCCCATGCTTCCTGTTTGTATCTCTGTGTATCTATATAGATCATGCATGTCGTAGTCTATAAGTGACCCACAGACGTCTCGCAGTACTTGCATGTCCAAGGCCAGCTTTTATTTGTTCTCCTCTCATCAGGCAGCAATTTAAAAGCGTACCTACCGCCCATGAAATTCAGAGCACAATAGAGTTTCAGGTCTAGTCTGCGTTATTTAATGCATGATGCAAAGCAAACCCAGAGCCCACAGAGTCTGATTCATTGGCCTCAGGCGGTGCCATTTTGGTGTTAACATTGTCAGTGTGCCAGCCCAGTGTCTGGGATGCAGAGCGAGGGCACACGGGAAGAGAGGGGGAGGAGGAGGAGGAGGAGGAAGAGGAATGGGTGGGGGGGTTGACTTTTGCTGAGTCACTAAGCTCTCAGTGCTGGAGGGCAGAGTGGCTGCCTGCCTGCCCAGACAGCACGATAGTGCCTCAGCTTTATGTTGGAGCGGGCGCTGTAGCGGCAACTCACACAGGCATTTACAGGCGGCGCGGCGCTCCCGCGGCTGCTTTATGGCTATATTAGAGCTGCTGGTTTTAGCACGGCCGCGTCACAACAAAGCCGACTCGCGCACGGAGCACGGCGCTGACCGCCACACACATCGCAGGCAGAAGGGTGCAAAAACAAAAAGAAATTGTCGTGACCGGCGAAGGTAGTGATGCTACAAACGCTATGAAAGATAAAATGAGACCAGAAGCACTGCATCCGACATTTACCTTTGATGCACTTTTTTGACACCCTCACCCTCGTCTTTAAAACCATTCGGCAGCAGATTGTAACTCAGGTTCTCCGTTATAAATATATGAACATAAAAGTATCTAGACATGAGCCCCATGACGTCATCGGGTGTATTGAGTCAAACTGGCTTTAAAGGGATAGTTTGGTTGTTTTTAAATGAGGGATGCATGGATAGTCAGTGCTGTAAGGGACTACAGGTGACCCTATGCACATTTTCAGAACGTGCATATACTTGTGTAACCTCTCCAGCGATGTGGAGACGTGACGTGCAGAGCAATTGGTTCCATGACTTATATGAATGATGGCCGAGACTGTGGTTGTATAAAAATGTAATTGTTCTTTGAGCTAGTGTGGAGAGAGTGAAGTGACGCCGCAACCCGCTCAGTTTAATAGTCCTGAGATGAAGTGTGCGTAATGAGATAATATAAAGCTCGGATCCTCCTCCTGAGTTTGCAGGATGACAAAGGCGCTCGTCTGAAGACGCCTCGTGATAATAAGTTGCAAAACGCTGCGCAGCAATATCGACGATATCGACACGAGCGTGCGCGGTGATAAGCGGCACAGATTAGAGGCCGTTTGTGCTGGTGTGTTAAGTAGATGAGAGGTGTGTGTGTGGGGGGGGGGGGGGGGCGTGGGGTCTGGGAATCCGACGGTGCGGCTCTGAAGAACTTTTAAGGCGTCGATTTTCTGGGTCGACGAGGTCACCGGCGGTCTCCCTCCCGATGTGGCGCCGGAACAGTTGATGGAGGACGTGAGGTCGTCTCTCTGTTATGAATCTGTCAAATTGTGCAGAGATCAGCGGGGACACGCTGGGCTTTGTAATTGCCTCCGAAGAAAAAAAAGAAAGTTGAAAGGTGTTTGCAGTGGTGCAGTGGTGTAAATTCCTGTGAAGGCAGTGGGATGAGAAAGAGCAGCGGTCTGTGCAGCCGCTCTGACTCCATGTCGGCTGTTCGATACGCTTTAAGACCGAGAAGTGGCGGAGGGATCTTCTTTTTTACTTTCAAGTCTTTGTCTATACTTCTGGTTCTGCTCCCACTTTTTATCCGCTCCGTCTCCAGGGCTTCTTTCGTCATATTCTCCTGCTGGTGGTAGTCTCAGTGGCAAATCCCATCCCATCCTGGCCTTTAACCCCAAGCACCTGAGGGCCTGCGTCAGTCTAGACTTGAATACAGAATTATGTGAAGAGTTTGCAGATGTTCAACTATCAGGCGACGAATAAGTCCATGTTGAATGCTTCAAAGTACGTTTTTAATCCACATTCTGGCCCAAACATGAACCTAAAACAAATCGAGTACATATTTTGACACGATGTGACGCCGCATCGGTGTCATAAATGACAGTTTACATGTTCTGGGGCTCACGGGGGACGTCAAAGGTGAGAAGAGGAAGAAGAGCGGCTCACTGACAGACTTTGGAGTGTCTTCGCTCTCTAGTGATGACTCATTCATTCAGAGCAGGGTGATGGATCGTAGACACGGCTCCTGTATCCTGCAGCGATAGACATGAGGAAATAAATAACATTTCAGAGTGCCAAACACTGCACACAAATACGTCATTTGAGTTGCAATCTGATATCTGTGTTGCGAACACAGTGCTGGATCTCTGTCTGTCCACTAACGGTGTGAAGAGAGGAACTCGGTGTGGAAACAATCTGGACTTAAAAACATTTTTGCAAAACAAATCTGCATATATATATTTTTTTGTTTGTTGGCGTGACAGCTGATGCTAGCTCGGCCCGTGCTTTGTATAATGTGGCATGAACACCGCAGTGAGTGTCCAGAAGCTGCATTTTATTATGCAAAGGAGAGCATTTCCCCCACTTTATCATGCTTGTGAATGAATACAATGACACATCATTATAGCGGACGGAGACTCTTCATTATGCAAACTTTTTTCTTGGAAGAAACAAGACCGTTCATCTCAAACTCTGGAGTGGCAGGCTCAGATAGATGTCTGACATTTAATTAAGTGTGATTTTGGCGGCACACATCTTACCTCTGGAGCAAACGGGGAGCCGGTTGTCTGGAGAAGCGAAGAAGAAGCTACTACCTTCGGGGGTTGTCGCCGTTAGCAGTGCTGCTAGCTCCCCGCTTCTGCTGCTGCTACTGTCGGGCGTCGAGCCGGGGCTGGTCCCGCTACCTTCAGTTGGTTGTCGGGGAGCTAGCGGTGAGATAGCAGTAGCGCTAGCTGGCTGAAGCAAGGAGCTAGCGAGAACAACCACCGAAGGTAGTAGCGTCTTATAACCCGACTTTTACTGTATATGTGTTTGGCCTTGGAGGAGAATTTCTATATATTCTTCCCACACAATCATGCGTGTTTCTTCGCCTGCTCGGGTAACAAGGTCTGTGATTCCTGTGTGCACAGCAGCTCACTCTGAGATCCTCGGTGTCAGATGAAAAATTAATGAAAACATGTAATTTAATGTCCACAAACCCCGTCATGTAACTCCAGGAAAAGCAGAGATCGCAGTGAGCCGATAGACGGCCTCGTGCTCATAATTAACGTCGGCGGGCGGAAGAGCGAGTCGCTCTGCTGTCACTTATACGCTCGCAGAGTGCGGGCGCACATCTGCATTCCCGCCCTCGTATCTCCGCAGCCCAAGGCGCTCTTGCGGCGTTATCAAAAGAGGCCTTGTGTGTTTGCTTTGTGTCCCAAACTCTATTTTTAATGGAACTTCTGAGGCAGAGCGATTGTGCAGAGAGGCAACTGTTGCACAAACTGCCTGAGGAACATCACACATGACCTGGACCCGCGGGGGTTGTATTGATTGTTGTGTTTCACAGGCGATAGTCTGAATGTGGAGTTTCATTAGCCAAAGAAGTCTCTGTTGTGTCGGTCGGGATGAGAGCGGTGCAGTTGACTCGCTCTATGAGTCGCTGAATATTTGTCCCCCCGTTAGTTTTTGAATCAACAGATGTGTTGGAAGAGGCTTCCTGATGAGCGGGATCCCTTTCAAACACCACGCGTATCATGTATTCATTATGAGCGAGAAAAAAAATCTCCCGCGATTCAATTGTTGAATTACGTCACTCTCCGTCGCTCTATCCGCCCAAAGTGTAACTTTGATCAATAATTGCAGATAGAGTGAACGACGCGTGGGGGGGATGTGTGTGTTTTGAACAGCTGCCTGTGCAGATACTCGCCTCAACAAAGCAGAGCGTGAAGAACGCACAGGGACCGTGAATCACATCTACCGCGGTCGGTATTGAGCGCGACTTCTGATGAGAAGCGCCTCTGTAAAATATCTCACGAAGGGGCAGCAAAGTAGCGAGTGTGCTGCTTCCAGACCCGATGCGTCAGCGGTTCCCTCCCCAGTGCATCAACTTTCTTAATGGCCAACTGTGTTGCTATGTTGGTTGGCTGGATGCATTAGCGCCGTCCTTGATTTGGCATCCACACTCCAGAGAGAGGCCTTCCCATATGTTGAGGAAACCTGCGTCCAATCTGGGTTTGCATGAAGCTAATGGGACATGAAATTGGTTCTTTACCGTCCACCAATCGGCCGATGGGGAACCCCCTCTGGCCAGCAGCAATATTTGGGCTTATGGCAGTTCAGCATCACGCATGGCTACTGTTGTACATTCATGATCTCAGGGGGGGAACCCCTTTGGCGTCGCTACACATCTAGTGCGACTGTTTGGAGATGAGTTTGTGCCTTTTTAAAATGGACTGTTCACTGTTTATGTCATAAAAATATCCAATATTGTAAAAGTCATTGACACCATTGAGGCTTGAATTAAAGAATAAAGCTCCATGTACATTCTGTGCATGACAAAAAAATTAAATTAAAGTTCAATTTTACGCCGCTACAGTCAAAGTTTTTGATTCCACTCATGGATCAATACACGAAACTTCCAAAGACTTTAGATCTCATATTTTCTGCTGCCCAGTTAAAAAATGTTGAGTGCGCTCTCAGTCAGAGCGCAAGAAACCTTGAGAATGCAAATTATTTTTGGGGTTTTATGGCCAAGAGAGGGAGATAGAGCAGAACCTCGAGTCAAGCGGCATCGACGGTCGGATGGTTTATGCCTCTTCCTGCAAGGTGACGAACAAGTCCGGCATGATTAACAGGAGCCGGGACAAAGAGGCGGGACAACCCAGTGAACTCAGCCCTCAGATAGAGGCTGCTAATCAATGAGGTGAAGCCAGTTCTTCCCAAAAGATGCACCGTGGAAGACCGGATGCTGGAGCTTTGATGTGCAAGACAGAAGCTGCATCTCAATATCTTCACATTTGGCACTTTCAACGTTTTATTGTTGCCGATGTCTTTTGTTGTTGGACATATTGCCTCCAGACGTCCCTGAGCTGGATTTCCAGCTCGGGGCTTTATTTCCATAATGAAACAACAAAAGGTAGACAACTTTCCACGTTTCATATTCTGACTACAAACGTGTCCTTTGTTGGTTTTATTTGTTTTTTCTTTTCTTCGGCTTCTTCGTTTCAGCGGCTGCAGCAAATATAATTGACTCTTTGCTGATAAATAATTTGAAATGCATGAAATATTACAACTAAGTAGATAGAGCATTCAAACATCAATGGCATAGAAGGATTTATAGAGCTTTTTAAAATAATAATAATTAATTATGGGCCTTTTTACATATTACAGTTTGAGTGGAGGTAGAATTATAATGTAAATGTGAGGCATTAAAACAAAGCACATGCCTCATACCAAGCTGTAATAAATGCTGGAAATTGCCACTTTTTAAGTCACATTATGCCACCGTATTATTCCATTCCCACTCTTTGTATTAACTGACGTAGGATAGATTAGTTTTTTGTGCCGAATGCAGATAAAAGCTCTCATTCATCATATCATTGGAAATTCATCCCGGTTAGATGTTCATCTTGCAGCCACATTATCGTTAAGATAAAGCTGTGATGTCGTCCCGTTGAATTACTGGAAACTAGATGAGAGGAGCGCGCGTGCCGGAGACGGCGGCGGCGGCGGCCAGCCAATCAAACGGCTCGCGCTTAATAACACACCAATGTATATTTTATCTCTTCTTTTTTTTCCGCTCAAAATGAATCAAACGCAAATGGGAGACGTGCCAGCTCTGAGGTGATGTTATTCAGGTCGACGCAGGCGGAGAAATGAGAGTGCAGCACTCAGAAGGCAGCGGCGTCGAGAACAGTGAGCAGCCGGGACAAAGGGAAGCCAGCGGGGACGTTCTGCAAGTGACATTTTGATCAAATGTTGAGGTTCTCTGGTAATAATCACGCTAAAAGCCTCAAATCTCATGTTTTAGATCCATATATAGGATCTGTTGAAGCCCATTTCTAATAAAGCCGCTCTACAAAATGTGTTTGCCAAATAAGTTTTGAACGACATGTTCCCATTAAGGTGTCCTCTGGTGATTTAATGCTGCACTTCCAGAAAGTCAGGGGACAATTTCACAAAACGTTTTTCTTTTAAGTGAAGCAGCTGATACAGAGCGATCCAGACTTTTAGTCTCTGGTGTTGGTCAAGTTCCAAACAGATCCTACGTCTCCCATAATGCAGCTTGATAGCATATATAAATATAAATGCCCTTGTCTTTCAAACTACCCTGGTTTAAGACGGGCTATGTTAATTTGCCACCTCCAGAGACTTTGTCCATTTGAGGAGTAAACTTGTAAACTTGTGTTTATATGTAAAATAAAGCTTTAAATACAGCGCACGCACCAGACCACACTCGGCAGCTCTTATATATTGGAGAGTCGGATCAGTACTCCTGGGACTCTGAGGGGAAACTTGGGATCGATGAGGCCTGAGTCTCACGTGTGTTTAGGTTTAAGATGCAAGAACACTTTGCATAAGAAGGTTTAAGAGTTTTAATTAAAGGTTGTGGGTTTTTTCATCCACAAAAAGCAGTGATGGAGGTAACCAAAAGCCAGCTCATCAATACGGAAGTAGCTGAAAGTGTTTGTTCACGTGTTGTAAAGTTACTGTGTCTGGAGCCACAGAATGATGTGAAATATCCCCTTTTACTGAAAAAGTCGGGTTACAAGCCGCTCCTACCTTCGGTGGGTGTCCCCACTGTAGCTAGCTAGCGCTGCTGCTAGCTCCCCGCTGCTGCTGCTGCTGCTAGCTCCCCGCTGCTGCTGCTGCTGCCAGCGTCGAGCCGGGGCTGGTCCCGCTACCTTCGGTGGTTGTCGGGAAGCTAGCGGGAAGGTAGTGGAGAGCTCGCGGAGAGCTAGCATAGAGCTAGCAGGCAGCTAGCAGCAGCGCTAGCTGGCTACAGCGGGGAGCTAACTAAAGGTGCCCTGAGAATCCAGCAAAGTGGCTGCAAAGTTGTTTGGTCGTGACTTTTCATGCACAGCGGCGTCTCTCTCTTTCTCTCTGTGTGTGTATGTATATATATGTGTGTATATATATATATATATATATATATATATATATATATATATATATATATACATATATACATATATACATATATAGTATAGAAGTGGTGTCCAGCCATCCAGGTCAAAGTAGAGCATGAATATGAATAATGTGTTTCTTTAGGTCTGTGTGAAACCCTGTCGAGGCTTTTATATTTAATATCCCTGCTGCCTTTTCACTTCAAATAAATTCCTCTTTATTAATCCCGAAGGGGGGCACTCACTCGAGCACCAAAAGGTCTACAAAGGTGATTACTGGTGGGCTCTAAAGCAGGACTTGCACATCGTGTGGATAAAACCCATTAAGCCCACACACTCTCATGGCAGTAATTCAGTACTTATTTAGCGAGCATTTATTGTATGTGCCTGCTTCATACAAAAACATCCTCGAGGTGGTCACTCACGAGTCTGTGCCTGTTCACATTAACTGTGCGTGTGCTTTAAGTTTCTGTACCCAGCAGCGATGCACACGCGCTGCAAATCACAATTAACTCTCCGTCTCTTTGCTTCTTTTTTTTTTCTTTCCCCGCCACAGGAAGCTACCGCTGAAGGAAGAAAATGGAAAAGAGTCTCTCAAGCCGGATACGATTGAAATCAAAGTGCACGGCGACAACAGCATCCACACAAAGCCCGACGACAGCAAAGCGTAAACACAAAAACAAGGGGGCGTCGCCCCGCCTTTCAAAAGAACATTCGGATCATGAGACCAAAACCCAGAGAAACTACTGCGCTGGAAAATAGTGGAGTAAAATACCATATCTGTTTATAACAATGCCCCAGTGACAGGCATGTGTAAATACAAATAATAGGGAGAAAATAGAGAGAAAGGGTCAGCCTTTTAGACGCCCTGAGTGATAAATGTATCATGTTCTTAACAAACATGGCATCAGTGGAAGGCTCTTGCTGATCAATGATTGTATTTTCTTTGCTTCATTACTGCATTATTATTGTTTTCAAACCCACATAGGACTTCCATGCAGTTAAATAATGATGCCCCACTTGGACTCCTCACACAAAGGGATTATGCATCATGAGCATTTAAACCCGTTTCCTTGAGTGTTACACTGCAGCGGCCTCTTTGACGCCTTTAACGGCCGGGTGTCCGGTTACAGCGAGGCTGAAAAACACGCTGAAAAATTTGTATCAAACCGGATTTGTTGATTAAATATGGAGAGGAATTTGACATTTGGATGAATAATGCTTTCTGAAGGGCTACTGTGGATCATAGTTTGTGTTGCAGGAAGCGTACAACAGCATAATACACACACACACACACATGTGCATCGACGTCATCGTTAGCGAAGCCTTTTTATATCGACTCTGAATATTATTGACGCTCATTCTCCAACAACGTGTGCGTGATTATGTTTTATTCCTCCGTGTTGAGTAACAAAAAAAAACGAGTGCTGTCATGTCTCAAGGCCCAACCGAGTGAAGGTGACGAGAAACACGTCAACGTGTGTGTCATGTATATTTTAAATATTCCATCTCTTTATTCATCCGCAGATGCATTTTTTTTTTCCCTGCTTTTAAAACCTTTGTTTTTTGTTTCCTGGTCTGATTGCTATTCTCTCTGATGTTGTCATGTGTTGTACATAGGTGAAAAAAAAAGAATATTTTACAGAGCTTTTATGTAAATATACCCTAAAGGATGTGTCTTTTTTCAAAATGCAACAGGCTTGGCTTTTTTTGTGAACGCTCCTCAGATGAAAAGCTGTTTTTTTTTTTGTTGTTTTGTTGTTTGTTTTTTTGGGGGTTCTTTTCTTCTTCTGTTGTGTTTTAGTCCAAAGTTCAGTGATGGTGTAAAACTGCTTTTTCTAGTCATTTGCTTCCCCCCAAGAAAATCCAGGCCCTACGGCTATTTCACAGTGTTTCAATGGAGACGGTAATTACGGCATTAGTGTGCCTTCTCTTCTTTTTTGTCCTCCCCCTCCCTCCCTCTCTCGTGGCATAATGCCGCTGCAGCAGTGAAGACCTTCAAATCATATTTTGATCGTGCAGCTTTCTCGCCACAGAATGTGTCAGAAGATTGAGTTCTTTCTTTCTTTCTTTTTTTAAATCGTGGTGCTGTGCATTCTGGGAAATGTAGTCTTAGAATTGTGGATTGTAGCCGACACCGCTGGACAGTAACAGACGTGTGTAACTACCTAGATGTCAGGATGAAGCTCTGGAGCGACGGGCTGCAGAAATCAGATTTCAATGCAGAGTGTGTGCGTGCGCGCGCGCGTGTGTGTGTGTGTGTGTGTGTGTGTGTATACATGCATTAGTGAGTGAATATTCTCGTCATCAGGTTGCATGTATGTCTGTTGAATGTATCTGCACGTACTGTAAGTCAATCTGCTTATGAGCGTGTGCCCATTCAGATTTTCCACAATGAGAGTCTCCCACTTTTCAAAAAACACCTGAAATCAAAGACTCGATGTTGAGCTATTCTGACGTTTTATTTTGTCATAATTTATTCGCCGAGCTTAATTATCTATTTATATTAGATTGTTTTAAAAAAGAAAAAAGAAAAAGAAGTGTAACACTGAGTCCACGCCTCGGTCTCTCGATGCAGCGCCGCGGGTCTCATCCGACCGCGTGCCGAGTGTGAACGTCCGAAAAAACGGATCGTGTAGCTCTGGACAGCGAGTAATTCCCCTTCTGCGAAGACCCACCTGCAGCCGCCCCCTCCACCACGATTCCATCTCATTGGTTTTCATCTCAGACCTCACGGCACTGGCTTTTGTTTTCTCCCGGTGAGCCCTTGTACCCGCATATCTCAAATGGATGGTCCTCCGCTGCCTGTTACGACGACTGTAAATATGGGAGCACAGTGCCTGGAGGCTATACGATTTGTACATGTTCTTTTGTATTTGAATATGAGTCTTAAATACCCGCCCCCTGCCCTCCTTATCCTCTTCCTCCTCCCCTCTCGTTCTCTCTGTCTCCTCCTCCTCCTCCTCCATGCCTCTGTCCTTTTTCTGTCGGGGGTAAAACAGGTGTGCTTGAGCTCAGTGTACAGTGTGTGTCCTCTTTGTCCCCCCCATGCTCCCTCGTCCCTTGGACTGTCCCTGCTGAGTGTGCTTTGTGCAGGAGGTGGGAACTATTGATGTCTCTCTGTACGTACCTGTGGAACACTTGTGACTCCTGTCATTTGCCGCTGTAAATAAACATGTCCTGGTAGAAGAGAGTGAGACGTCGCCATTCTTTAAGTGTTCACCAGCTGCTCTCAACCGTGTTTAAAGTGCCTCAAGTTGAGGGATGCACTCGATGAATAAGCTAGATATTTGGGCAATACAAACAACAGTAACATGCAGTAAATATGACACTAAAGCCAGCGGCTACTTAGCTTAGCATCAAGAGCGCAGCAGCTACAGCCTGCTACACAGCAGTACATTGTGAAGGGATAATGTAGCTTTTAACTAGTATTCACAAAGGGCCGTTTATCTGCTGCCACACACGATCTGAATCATCTTTGAATCTTTGAAGTCGTCATGTTTAGAAGAAATGTAAAATGCGACAAAAAAGTGTTGAATCGTTTGACTTTTTTGTTCTAAATAACCTTTAAACTGATTTATTTCAAAGTTATCAGGCAACAAACACGTCTACTGACTGGTCAAGGGTCCATTTCACCAATGCAGAACTGAGTGAGGGATTAATAAATACAAAATGAGAAGCGGGAGCATTAATACTTTGTAATGTAACACTGACCACCACGGGGAGGAAAGATGACATTATAATTATAATAATTATAAATTATTCTGGTCCAACAAAGATAAAGGAGACTGTTTCACTTTGTTAATGTTTCATTTTTGTCGGCAGAGCTCATTTTTCCAAGAGGACAGCGGGTGCTATTTTCATCAAGGTCACTCCTGACCCTCCATCACTCCAACACGGTAACTGTGTTGCGTCTAAATCCGGCCTCCCTTCCTTAAAACAGTCGACGTGCGAGAGAGAGACCGCGAAGCCCCGCTCAAAGGAGGAATTAAAACAACTCTGAATGGCACTGGAGGAGCCCCAGTGTTCCTTGACAAAGCTGCCCCCTCTCCAGCGCTCATTTGAAGTCGACAGATAACGATTCTCAGACGTCTCCCGCCCACGAGAAGGCGGGAGGAAGAGAAGCAGCGGGGCCGCCTGTTGGATCCTGGCTGCAAGAGCCTCTGTTAACAAGGGGAACAAACTTCTCCTGCGTCTGCCAGGGGGGCTCAAAGGAAGTCTGCACATCAAACAGTCTCATTTGAAGAGATGCAGAGAGGGCCGATATTGGCCTTTTAGTGCGTGTGTGTGTGTGTGTGTGTGGGTGTGTGTGTGTGTGTGTGTGTGTGTGTGTGTGTGTGGGTGTGTGTGTGTGGGCGTGAGGGTGGTGAGTTACCAAAGTCATCTCTTGAGTTCGTCACGTGGTAGCCTGACAGGTGATTACGTTCTCCTCACACACACACACACACACACACACACACACACACATAGGGAGCCAGACAACCAGCAGAAGTGTCAGGCCACACACACACACACACACACACACACACAAGCAAACACTAAGAGCGTTGAGCGCCGCTGGGAAGTCACACGCCACGTGAAAAAAAGATAGCGCGGTATAAGCCTTCCAGGTAATATTTCTCAACCTAATCTTTCCGTTCGCAGAGACTCCCATGATACTGTACGCTGACGGCGCCTTAATCCCAACTAGAAGAGAAGTTTGGGATGTGTGGGAGGAAATCTCGGCGCCATTGTTGGAAGTTTTTCTCGTACGCATGCATGCACTTAAATTGCGTTCCACACTTAAATTAAAACTTTAGCCGACACGCGAGGAAGTGGAGCGTCCCCGAACTCTTATAGTCTCATGAGCTTCTTTTTTTTTGGCAGGTAGAAACCCTTCCTGCTTCCTTAATCTCCTAGATTTCAGACTCTCCCAACAGAGGGCCGACTGCTCTGAGTTGACAGGAGAGGAGACGGGAGGCGGCAGGTAGGTGTCCTGACTAATCCTCGTTCAAGAAGTAGGATACAATAAATCTGTCATGGCATTAAAAAAAAAAAGTATTTTTGCACTTCTGACCACGCCCAGCAGTGATGGAGCGTGTTCGATGTTACGTCACTCACATATCGGCCTAAGCAGGATGAAACCTCCTCTCAAATCCACCACAGGGCACCTTTAAAAATGAAAGCTCATGAGATTTCATTCACCGTTTGGCTCCAATCCTCACAGAAATATTCACTTTAACAAGTCAGTTTGACCGTGCGTACCTCCCTAAATTCACTTTCCCTTGCTTGATAAGTAATGTGAGCCTGAAAAAGTTCCCTGAAGGAATTGAAATGTCATCAGAAAGAAGGAAATATGATTATTATAACCGGCGGTGGGGAGCAGCATCGTAACATTACATCATAAATACAGCGGGGTTGTTGCCGTAAGATGGATATTGTTTTGACAAGTCCCATTTTTTTTAAACGCTGCTCACATTGCATGTAAAGCACAGCTCCATCTACATCTGCAAAGGAGAGTTGAAAAGGTGAGCGCTCTTGGCGGCGTGCCTCGTTTGGAGCCGCGTTTGACTCCTCAGCAGATTCCTGCAGCCCTCAGTACTTCTGTCAGAAGCATTTCTATCAGTAAGTTCAGCAAAGAAGCGTCACTTAGCATTTCTATGAGAACCATTACGCGCTGGCGTCCCCGTTCATTTGGAGCTCCGGCTGAATGTGCCATCACACGACTCCTCCTCCTCCCCGCATTCGCATCTGTCAAACTCAATATGACCCTATTAACTGGCGCGGAGAGGAGTGACTGGGCAGAGGATTCCTAATATCTTCGAAAACTTGCTGACTCGGGTTTTATGAATTCAAGATGAGGTCACGTCACCCTGCCGGAGCGACTTTAGAGCGGGGAGCCGCTGAAGCGGGAGGAACGTTGTGCTCTAACAACAGGGAGATGAAGCGGAAACATAAATAGCTGAGGAATGAAAAGAAAGCCGCGTCACTTCTATTTTTCTTATTAAAATCCACTAAACATGAAGCGATAAAGCAGTACTCACGCTGTCCCGGCAAAAAGCTCAGGGGGGGGGGAGCTGAGACACAATCCAGATGACAAATGAGAGCTTTATGGCTGTTCACACTGCGGGCTCAGCGTTCAAGGACACACCGGGAGGCTTTTCCAAGGGAATAGGCCTGAATTACTTCAGGTTGTAACTCTTTCAAAGTGATGCAGTGCCTTGAAAGAGAAACACATGAGGTGTGTTGAGGCCTTTTGATATTCGGTGCAGACACAGATAAATACATTAGGATGGAAATCTTGAAGCTTACGCTGGTCACTTTATCTCCCTGTGCTGCGATTCAGAGCTCTTTCATTATAAAGCTCAGAGCTACAGGAGACGTAATTGAGTATGTGCACATACAGCTGAGCTGTGAAATACCTTTTTGTGCTGGATGAAAGGACACTTCCTCATGCAACAGAGACATTTCAGTGGACCGGTTGAATTTCTTTTTCTGGCTGGAATCAAATCACAATGAATGGATTTTATGCCAGCAGTTGACTAATAAGCAGCTTTGTTCCTGAAAAAAATTAAACGCCTTGGCTTGAATGCAACCTGTGATAAATGTTCAAATCAAAACTGCACTGCAGGGATGTTTTGTCAGAAATCAAGATAACCTCCCTTTCAGAGTAAAAGAGAATATCTAAGCATGTTTTAATAATAGCCAACTAAAATATGGGATTTGTCTCTTACCTTCACTTAAAATAAAGTGTGTAGAAAAAAGTCTTACACAATTAGTCAATATCAATTAGTGATGCTCGGATTCAAGACATATGTATATATATGTATGTATATATATATTCATATATATATATATATACACATATATATATATGTATATATATACATATATATATATATGTATATATATATTCATATATATATATATATATACACATATATATATATGTATATATATGTATATATATACATATATATATGTCATATGCACAGATAACAGACAGTTGTTCAATACTAAGAAAATCTTTATTTGCTCGGTCCTCCTAACACAGATTACAATAAACTTAAGGTAAAAACATAAAACATAAGGCACAAAATAGTATTGCACAACAATATGATAATATTATTGCTATGATACATATGATGAATATGATAATAGTATTTCTATCTGATAAAATATGATAATACTATTGCTATGATAAATTTGATAATATGATAACAGTATTGCTCATTGTATCTTTATACACGATGCATTTGTGCATTATTTTGACAAAGAAAATGTTGAAATCACTTACAGATGTAGTGATATGACTTTAGTGTTAGTATGTATCATTGTTTTAGGGTGAATTTGAGTCCTAGTGTAACATGTTGTTTCCGTTTTATTTCAAAAAACAAGCCGTGTAACAGCTAGCTAGCGAAGCCCCATCGTGACTTCCTGTTTCAACAGGAAGTACTTACACTTCCAGGAAGTCTGCAGCTGTTGACATGCTGTGGCAGTGTGACTTTTTGGACAATTTGTGGTAAATTACATTATTTCTGTCTTGTATTTTGCCAGGTCAGTGTATCTTGTGACACCTTTGTGTAGCCTGCTCGCTAACAGAGCGCTAATAGTTTGTAAAAGAGCAGTAAGCTAACAGCATTTCTGCAGGCAGTTCACTTCACTATAAATTCATATAACTTCATATAACACGTCCTGTATTTGGAAGTCAGGCAGGTTTCCTCGACTCTGAATTCCCAAAGTCCTCTCAGAGTTGTTTGAAAGTGAATTAACCACAAAGCTTGATTAAAGACGGCTAATATCAGCTAATCATGCTAATTCAGTGCTTTTAGGATTAATGAGCGCTCGCTCTCCAGTGAAAACCATGTGTATCCAAAATGTCTTTTTTTTGGGAGGACTGAAAAAAAAACTGCCTTGATAATTGATGATTAAGCTTAGTGACAGTGTTTTTGAAATAATCCCATGTGCTCAGATTTGATGAAAGGAAAGACTTTATTAATAGTTTGACGATTTCTTCCAGAAGAAACCGGAGCCAGAACCAGAGACGCTCTCATCCCTTTAAGCCACAACGTGTTGAACGCAGGGATCTGGAGGTAGGACTCGCCACACTCTGGAGGACGATGACTTACATCCAACACCGATCTTGGGAAAATACAACGCAATTAAATCTGACTGAATCATGTCCCCTTTATTTGTATGATATAGAACTTTTTCGAGTTGGGTCTGTCAGACAATCATTCTGGTCTCACCTAAACAATCAATAACTATCCGATGTACTGTCAATATTAGCTTCTCTTTTTTTACATAAATGTCAATTAAACATATTTCATTGAATTATTGCCACACATATCAGCTGTACATGATACCCACATGATTTTCAGTAGTAACTCAACAACCAGATGTTCTACTTATCTGATGGCTTTGCTTGCATTTTTAAATATACGCTATTTTCATTCGGTGATAAATAACTGAAGATAATATTTTGATCTAGTCTTCAATTTTCTGTATTTCCCGTGCTGTGCCTCCATCGGGAGCCAAGCTTCTCCATCACGTTCAAACGTTCCCCAGCTAGCAAACCAGTGAACACAATGGCTTTTCCAATCTGCTGGGGGATTGTAGTTTAATGTCACAGGCCCCAACAGCGAGTGATTTAAATCAGAAGCCGTGGGCACACAAAAGAAGTCCTCTGCTCAAGTAAGTCCTTCAATTTACATTAATGTTTTATACATTTCGCTGATGTTCCTATCAGACGTGACAGCGCGCGAGAAGCGGTTTAGGGCTTCGCTCAAGAACACTTCACACTCGGGAGCGAGGTTTGGGGATTTGACATGTGAGCCTCCAATTACGATGCTATCTCTCTTAGCGCTAAGCCATCACTGCCAAGCACACATTTTGGCCACATATCAGGAGAGCATGTGCTGCAGTGTCCCTTAAAGCGTATATAGATTATTACATTTGCGGGAAGCACCATGCATAACGGAGCAGAGCCTAAGGATAGAATTCTCACCAATAATTGAGTGCATGGCAGGGTAAATGTCAAGCTATTTGCAAGCCGTTCGTGAGCTGTGGTATTCTTCTCTATTAGCCTAATGTGCCAGAGTTACTCATCTTGGCTTTGTGCAAATTCATATTGGATTTTTATTAAAACTCGAACCAACGGTAATAGTTGTGCCTCTGGGGTAGCTTTAAAAATCAATTCGCTAAACAGCACAAAATTACCCCCATAATTGTCTCCTTGGACCGCATTACCCACCGAAGGTGATTCTCATCCGAGTGTGAGTAAACTTTGCCTCGTTGGACCAGACGCTGCCTCACTTTTCCGCGGCCGCGCCGTGTTCCCTCATTACTGCGGCGACCCGGACAGACAAAACGGGACCCAGTACACTCTGACGAGAGAAATCACAGCGCGGATCCTTCCCGCCGTACGGCCCTGTGGCCGTTCCTGCTGCTGATGAAGTTAAATACCCCGCCACACGAAGCCGAAATAGAGCTGTATATTTGGACACATGAATATGAATACAATCAGCTAGACTTGGCTCATTAATGAGGCAGGGAGAGCAACCAGCAGACAGGATTAATTAATTACAGAGTGACATTTATGGATAATAACCTTCTGGTGGATATCACGGCTAATGAATATGCATACGACTATCAAAGGGGAAGCATCCAGCCAAGATGAAATATCTATGTTCAGATCCACGATAGGGTTCCTGCCGCGTCGTCTGAATGAGCGGCGCGATATCGGAGCGTGTGATGTTCTGAATGATTCTGTCACAACTTGAAACCGCGCGACGGCGCTCGAGTAGGAAAGCGCCGGAGCTTCGGGGTCAGACTAATGTTGACTTTCCATAGGACGGCTCCAGAGCCGAGCCTTTGCTGACAGCATGAATAAACCCGATGTAAGCTGAAGCAGTGTGTATGTGTTGGGGTATGTTTTTTTGATCGATGGAGATGAGCAGTATTATTATCACATGTGGAGATTTCATATCACTCATCCTCAATGTGGCATAAGTGGGGTCAGTGCATCTCTGCTGTCACGATCCCTACACCTGGCTTCACCTCTTGCCTAGTCGGGGAGAATAGCCAGAAAAGCTTGCTGGCTTGCATACTGAGACAAAAACAACGCCGTGGCAGCGAACTGTCAATCACCTTGTAGCTCCGCCCTCAAGCATCCCCTGCTTTATGGTCTGTTTGACTCTAAATGGCCATAATTTACTAAATGAACATCACGCTGTATTGAAGAAGACTTGAAGCTAGAGATTGAGACATAAACGCATGTTTATTGAGGGTTTACATCAAGAGAGTAGAGTCATTTATATAGACTTCTATACAGCCAGAGGAGTCACCCCCTGGCGGTCAAGAGAGATAATGCAGCTTTAATACATGAAAACTTCTATACAACCAGAGGAGTCGCCCCCTGCTGGCCATTGGATAGAAAGTTAAGGCACTGCAGAATTGGACGCAGCCTGAGTAGGACATCCTTGTATTTCTTTATTTGACGTTAGGAAATGCTGAGTCTCCACCAATATATTAATTTAATGCTGGCTGAAGTAAAAGGTTTATAATAGGAGAAAAACTACGAAAACTTTTAGTAACTTTTGAGCAGAGGTTTAATTAGTAACAACATAAAAGGTTGAGTTCATTCCTTGTAACAGAGAACAGCACTTCCAGTAATGCATTTCTGCCAGTGTTCAACACATAATTAAGCATCACAAGAGGCAACACCTTGTCAGTGCAGCAGATGGGAGATAAAAAGTATTAGTTAGGAGCGAGGGCTCCTCTGGGTTTCACTGCTTGGCAGGCACTTCTTCCAGCATTGGGTTTAATTGAATTCCCTGGCTGAGCATTAATGTGATACCCCAGTAGGTCAAACTAATCAAATAGTTATAATCAATAGGATTATACAATACGACTTATAAAAAAAACCATATAAAGATCCCTGTATAAGAATAATCATTGTTCTGAAGGTCAAGTTAATTAATGTCCCTGCCTCATCGTTGTGGGATCTTTTACTTTGGATGCGCCTGGACGTCACATTTAAAGAAGGGACCGAACCCTTTCAGTGTCCACGCCAGTGACCTTCTGCAAATGATGATTGATACCGCTCCCCTTATCTCATTGTCTCTTTCCCCCGCTGTATCAATCACTTGCAAGAAATAATATGAAAAGATGTTCTTTGAGTTGGATAGAGGTGAAACAGAGGAATATGCATCGAAGTCTGCAAAAAACATGGCTCACTTCTCATGAGCTGATGCTGGTTACTGGTTAGTTGAATAAACGATGGTTCGACTGGCGACAGATTAGCTGAATATTTCACAATAAACATTCGAGGCACGTCCTGCAGGAATAAATCAAAATGCAGGTTCACAAATAAACCATCACAGCCGGCAAATTCCCTCAAAGTTTCTCTAAATTGGAACGCACGCGGCAGCCCCTAACTATCTATGAATACGACTTGTGAAAGAATAGGGTCAGCTCCTGCCTTTTGGATCAGCTCCAGTCCTCCTCAGCAGTGTGCAGTGGGAGATTGGATCATTTCTTCAAAGGGAAAAGGCTTCCAGTTCTTTGAGAGATGAAGGAATTGGAAATCTGCTCTACACCGTGTGCTCCACAACATCCTGTGAAGGTTCAGTGATATTTTGATGTGAGGATCAGGGAGGCTGCGGACGGCTTTTCGCTTCATCCTCGCTATTCGAGAAACCTCGTTGCCTTTTTTATTTCTACAAATGTCCCCGATGTAGAGGGAGAGAAGCGAAATGCACCGGGTCACATGCGTTCTGACATGTCGGTCAGGGATGCATGAGGCCGTGGAAGGCGTCGTTTGGAGAGATCATAGCTGGAAATACATCGATGCTATCCAGATTGTATACAGATTAATTGGTCATTGGTACTATTTACAGAGCAAGCGCACAGCAGAAATGAATAGGTGCGGTCACAGTGTCAAGTTGATCATGCAACATAGAGAACAACTAATCACACATGAAGGATTAAAGTGCACTTATGGGATTAAAAAAAAGGGTATTGGAAGGAAATGGTCAAAAAAATCTTTGCCTTCCTCTTTGAATTACTAAACGAAGGCTGTTCTTTAAACAACAAGACAGACCTGAAGTAGGACGAGCAGAAAAGTCGCTTTTAAAGGGGAATGTTGAACAATTTCATGATTTGAAATATGTTTTTTTATCTCAGTCAAAAGAAGCTTCGATGAATGGAGAGCAGTAACGTTAAAATGTGTCCTCGGCCCTGAAATAGATGATTATAATGGGCTTTGTGAGTGCAGGTACTTTCAGTTTAATTTAAGGGGTTTAAAGTCATTATGAAGGATTGGATGTCTGTGTATATGGTCGCTCGTCACTTTGCGTGTGTGTGAGTGTGTGTGTGAGAATGTGCAAACTTGGAACAAAACAGTGAAATACAATTTAAATTTGATTACAATAACTCCTTTTAGTTTGACAATTTTCTTTTGTCAGTTTTCTTTTTGGTCCTCTGTACAACATGTATTTGGTTTGGCCTTCTTACTCCGAAACACACATTTTCCTTGGATGCTTATGAAGCTACGCTAATCCCAAATTAGCCGCCTAACTAGATGCACACACTTGACCTGTTATTGGACGTGTTATTGCCACTAATTCAGCCCCATTATCCCATCAACATAACAAATTTGCCCCCAAATATTATCTCATTACACGGTGCACACGCTCGCCCGAGCGGCATTCATTACAGATCATCACCGTGCTCTCGCGGGTCCGTCGGTGAGGTCGTTCTGCGGCAGCGTGTCACTTCCTGTGTGCGAGTGAGTCCGCGGCATACGAGCTCCGACCCGTCGAGAAGGACGGCGCCGAAGGTGAGATGACATTTGAGCGCCGTGCCAAACGCGAGCGCGGCCTCCACTCACGCGCCGCTGTCGGGAGTGATCACTGTTATTTCAGCCGCCAAACAGAGGGTTCTGGAGGCCCCGCCCCCTTCTGCCGCGTTAAGCTCGCCGAGCTCAGGAGCCCTGGCCTCGCTCTGCAAATCTGATTAGAGGGAGGGCTGTAATAGCAGGTTGTGTGGGAGAAAGCACTCTTGTGTATGAGAGAGGACAGAGCAAACACACACACACACACACACACACACACACACCCACACACACATTTACCCTCTCTCCTCAAAACAACATGAAAGTGTATTAGAGAGTATCACGCTGTCACCTTGGGCTGTGATGGGAAATAGAATGGACTACTCAATAGACCGCTAAATTAACTTACTTTAAATTTTAGAGACCGTGCAACGCACAAAGGCAAGGAAGACACGCACATGCACCCGCGCGCACATTACTTAATATGTTTTATGAGATGTCCACCCTCTAAAGAGGAGACGGAGGCTATTTGAGAATGATCGCTGATGCACCAGATACGGCTGTTTGTCTTTAAATACACATGATGGCTGTCTTTGTTAGGTCGAGGCAGAGAACATCCAAAGTACAAATGAATGCGTTTATTTTTATACTTTGTCTATTTGCATGTCTCTAAATTCCCCAAAAGTTATTAGTAGATCACAGTGGTGGGCCTTCTGTGCTGGCCTGAACAATCACAATGCCAGCAGTAACGCCTTCCTCACAGAGCGTTACGAGCATGTTTGGTGACGATTTTCATCCCTAAAACGCATGGAAACGTAGTCCTGAAACACAACTGGTGTGGACTACACAATGCACTGAAGGCCCAGGTAGAAAATGCAGATCATGCCTTATTTCTATATTTTAACACATAATTCATTAATGTAGTAATAAACTGGAGAGGTTTCATGGTTACTTTTACAAAAATATTGCACTACTTTATTCTTCTTATCTATTATAGTTTTTAATTATTGCTAAAAAACATTCAAAGGTTGCAAATTGAATTGGTTTCGGAAGGAAAATACTATTATCACCATCAGATTGAACTATAATCGTTTGTTTGGGAAGTGGGCTACAGCCAAAGCCAGTGTAGTTTTATTTATCGTCTTAGTTTGTGTGTTTTTTTCCTTGTAGTGCCGCTATGGTCAATTGTTTTGAATGACACAATGGCGATTGAGGCCATTGGGGCGGACGGCGTTGGAGCCGCGTTGCAGAGCAGTAATGTGCGTTCAACATCTGTTCTACCTTCCCCGATTCATTTCAAGAGAGACGCTTGAGGTAATTACACTGACGGTGTTTCTAACACCATACGTGTGACAGAGAATTCAGCGGAAATAATGGGAAGGTGAGTCACTGGCTGATAACACAAGGAGGGATATTAGAAACAGCGGTATAGCTCCTTTTTTACAAAGTCCATGATTAAATCCACCCCTTTTAACTTTTCGGTTTAGGCTCCTCGTCCTCTTTACTCCATCTATGTAAGTCATCTTTAAGTCGTGCTGCGAGGAAATCCGAGTCTGTATTCGCTCTGCAGGTGGACGAGCTCAGCTCCAAACTGCCGCCTCCCGTCGTTCACGTGGATGTTCGTGCTCTACTTGTGACGCTAGCACCGAAAAAACAAGTTTACAGTAATATCTTCCGCAATAATGAGGATGTTTGGAGATCTTTGATCGCCTGCTCCATCCGACACTCTTTTGCTCTTATGGTGTTTACGTCTGGGTGCTCCAAAAATGGAGACCCTCTTATGTCAGGTCACCAGGTACAAATCAAGATAAAAACATGGTAGGTATCAAATTAAAGATAAAAATCAGAGCTACAATAATATATATAATCCCCATGTACAACCTCTAAACACAACACATACATAGGATTAGGGGTTAGGGACCAAGGAGATGAGGAAATGGAGAAACACTTTGTCCACTCGTCTTTCCATCCTAGTCTTTATCTCTGTCTTCCACATTACTCTCTCTCTCTCTCTCTCTCGCTCCCTTGCCTCCTCCCCTCTCCGTCCTACCTCCTGTCCTTTCACATCCTCTGCCTCTTCCTCCTTCCTCTCAGCGGGGAGTCCAGCCCGGGGCTTCTACTTCGATTTGATCTTCACTTTCATCACAAGTACATTTTTTCAAGCCTCGGCTCCTCGTCCTATAAATATTGCAAACCAGTTTAGCTGACATGCTAAATCGTGTTCTCTGCACTTCGTGTGTGGGTTTGCTGTTTTTTTGTGATTTTTTTTTAAGTATCCTGTCAGTAAAAGATTAGATTTCAGAATGCTTTAGAATAATTAACCTCTATTTGTGGTCTCTGGGCCAACTAGTTGTTTGAGGAAAAGGATCCTAAAACCTTCATACATTATAAAAGTTTAATTATATTGCCTTCGAGCTGATTCCTTTTGCAGCATGGAAATTACCGCCGTGACACTATGGCTTTGTCTGACTGATGGGCATGCAGGACTCCCATAAAAATTCATTTTAAAGCCCTGCTTGTGTAGCTTTCCACTTGCATTCGGGGAAACATCCCCGGCTGTGCCGTTTGAGCCTCAGCGCTCGGGAAAGGCCAATCGGAAAAAAAGGTCCGGTTTGGATTAAGTTTAACTGTTTATTTTACACCAGTGTGGAAGCTTTACACCACACATCCTCTATCAACACCGACCCTGCCGCGAGGGAAGCGCGCGCGTGCGTGTCGGGCTGCATTTTGCACTCCTGTAAACAAACACTACCTGCCGACCACGTTGCTGGAATCACATTTGACCATGAGACCTTTTTTTTTATAAATAAAACCCCCGGAGCGCCCCGAGTCACCAAATCAGCGTACAACATCTGCTTCGGGGTTGGCCGCCGACCAGCTTGGGCGGAGGCGGATGCTCGCTTTTCTTGTTGTCCACCGGAGTCGACTCGTCGGCGTCCTCTCCGGCTCATTTCCCCTGCCCGAGCCGCACGCCGCGCGTCCTTTCCCAGGCCTCTCGGCGAGCCGGCAGCCGGCCAAGCCGCCCCGGGGTCACACGCGGTCACGGCTAATGTGACAAAGCCAGCTGCTCATCATTGCCCAACCGGGCTCTCACCAGCTGCGACTGGATGTAAGGGGGCGCCCGGCTCGGCCCCGCAGGGGCGCCGGGGGCGGCGCGGCCACCTCAGACATGTCCTCTACACAGATAAGTGAGCTTGAACTGTGCCGCTAAACTTTGAAGCGCCACTGAAACAGTTGATTTTACTCGTCTGGGTCCAGAAAAAGTTTATCCCTCAGTCTTTGTCTTTCGGTCGTGAAACTAGATCAAAGAAAAGACAAGATGATGACTCGCGTAGAGTAAAATTAAAGGTCAGCCCTCCGCTAGGAAAGCAGAAAAAGCTGCATGAAAACGAACGGATAACATCTTGAACGTACAAAGGAACGAATGATCTGTCAAAGCAGACCGTCTTATTATTTCAGGTGTCATTTTTGAGCCGGTTCTCCTTTATCTCTTTTGACATATGCAGTCAGTTGTACGATGTCTCATATTTTCTGTCACTTCTTATTTGGCGTTTTCTGTCGTACGCGAAAGAGGTCCACTTGGAGTCTTGAAACATTACTCAGTTTAATCTCTGATTTCACACTATTAGGCCTCCCTCTTTAGTGGCGACTTAGTCTCACGGGACGATATTTCATGGTTTCATTCGCAAAACCTGCCTATCACAATGGCCTTTAGTGAGAATCACCAGTTGAATGTGAAGAGAACATTACGGACTTCTCAACCAGCGCGATGTGTTTATCTCTGTGTGTGTTCAAGTGTTGCAAAACATGGCCTCACTCCGAGACTGTGAAACACATTATTCTCTTTTTCCACGCATTAGAATGGTCCCAACATGCCAGAATAATTTAAATGCTATACTTAAGGTTTCATAGTTAAATATGAGTGCAGTGACATTTACTGTAATTTGTGTCCTTGAGGGAAAACATACACTTATTTTTCAAAGGTCTGTGTGCTGCACATTCCCATCTTGTAAGGTGGGAACCATAAGTCAAAACAATATTTAAAACAAATGTTTTGCTCACAATGTCAAAACTTTTGTCCCCTGTAAAATTGTGAAATGATATTTGTCACGGTTCCCCTTTGGGCGGTGACAATCAGTAACCAAGACAATAGTCAGACAAACAACCGCAGCTGCCTCTCAAAACAATCAGCCACAACAAAAGCGAGAGAAGGGCCCCTCACCGGCTTTAATTGTTAATAAGGGGTTTTGGCATAATTGATTTTTCTTTCATTCAGCTCCCAATTTGCTCCTGTTGCGATGGTGTTTGTGTCCCCTGGGTCTAATCTAACATTTCTATTTCAACCCGCAAATGCAACAAACAGCCCAGAGGAGGAGGAGGAGGAGGAGCTGAAAGTTGCTCAGCAGCCTCACCAAACCAGATGTATTTCATATGGAAATGTCAGAGGGCCTCAGAGACTTTTGCACATGGCAATGTCGACTGCCGTGACGCGTTGTGTCGGCTCGAGTGAGCGTCTTCTGTCATCCGGCAGGTTCCTGCTCTCCCCTTCAATTTAAACTAAACTACAGGTAGCTTTTATTTTGAAATAGGAGAGAATTTGGGGTTAGTTGACAATTGTATCAGACGTCAGCCCCCGTGGGGGTTTTGCAACCTTGAAAAAGACCCACAATGACACTTGTTTATCGGCCGCTTGCAATGATATATTTTATCTTTGTGACGTGCAGTGGCAATTAGTTGCAGCTTTGCACGAACAAACTTACGTCAATTTGAGTTAATTTTGAGACTCCACAGCGATGATGAAGCCATCTCTAAGGAGCCAGACTCCTCCGAAGAGTGTGTGCACGTTACATGCTAGCTTCTTCTGCGTTAGATGAAAGTTTTCCCATCCTCTTATGTCACATTTGACTCCAAAAATCCAATGAGACAGAAAGCAGTTCTGGTCTGTTTATTCCTCATTGGACAGGAGTGGTTTATGCTATGTTCCTGCTTTTTAAAGAGCCTCTGAAGCCGGCTTTTCCTGAGGGCCCGGGTGTAACGGGGAGCCAGATGCTTCTCTAAATCTGTGTTGAATTGTGCTCGAGTTCTTTGATAGCGCACCAGCTGATAAGGCAGTGCAACCTATCTTGGAGCTGCCACACTTAAACAAGCATGGCTGTGCATGTGCATTGATAAGCAGCCCAACCTTCAGCACTCTCTACCCTTGCTGTGCTTTATCTCTGTATCCATACTTGTGTTGCTTTAAAAGGAAATATGTCGAAAACAGGTTATTTTTTTTCTACATTATTTCAGCCACAGTCATCCCTCCAGACTAGTTTCTCTCATGTCTACTAATTGAGATTAACATTGTAGGGTTACACTGTGTGTGCTGAAGGAGAAAGTGAGGTCGTCCAAGTTGCTATATAAACGGCAGTAGGAGGTCACTTCCCTTCAGACTCCCGTTTTGTTGAGCTGCCCACTTAATTTACACTCCGTGTTGGAAGCGCTGTACTGTGCAGCATTAGCTTTTAGAAATATATAATTAACCTATAGACAGATCTGACTTGCGCAGTCGAATAGTCTGAATCATTTGGCGAGATAGCCATCTGAATCGCGCCCTGTAATTACAAAAGACGCTAATGCGTTTATCACACTATCAGATCATTTAATTGGGTCCCGGCATAAATAGAAATGTTCACAGTATCATAAATTAAGTGGGCATTTTCATATTCCTATACCACTTTTGATCCTTGCAGTAATAATTAATGCACTGGGTTATTTGGGATATTAAAAGACAAAAATACACTCCAGGAGTAGTTTATTGACTTATTAAGGATGAATACACAGATTTAAAAGCTCCAAACTAATCAATGTCGGCGCCTCAGACGATGTCTACGTCACTGCTGGAATTTAGGAGCTTCTTATTGGACGAAAAGCTTGTCGCGTGATATCGGGCTCCTCGAATGGTGTCATGTACCGTAAAAGTCTGTTTACAAGCTTTTGGTGGGTTAGCTTTTGCTACTACCTTCAGTGGGTGTCCCCGCTAGCAAGCTAGCGCCCCGCTGCTGCTACTTCCCTGCAGCCCGAGTCGGGCGTCGAGCCGGGGCTGGTCCCGCTACCTCGGTGGTTGTCGGGGAGCTAGCGCACAGCTAGCAGCAGCGCTAATGGAGAGCTAGCAGCAGCGCTAGCTGGCTACAAGCGGGCAGCTAGCGGGGACACCCGGGTAGCAGCGGCTTGTAACATGACTTTTATGGTACCGAATTTACAGGTATACATCTCATCTTCTATGGTTTTATAGAACCGGATCTCAACACCATCACAGTAAATACTGCGCTTAAAAATGAGGCATTCTGGGATGCCCCTCAGGATGCTTGAAAGTATGCCTGTAGCAACTACAACTAGCTTTGCCTCTCTGTTTTGACACACAAAAAAATGAGCAAAGTGCATTATTCTTGAACGGAGAGACCATAAGTAGTGCTGGGAACACAAAATGTTTGCAATAATGAATGTGCTTTAGGAAAATCAAAGGCGGGTCAAAGTGCAGAAGAGTTCTCTTTTAAGGCGAGCGTTGTCGCAAATGAATAAAACAGTGGAAACAAAAAGGTGCAGTATCCCTTCTTCCTCCCCCTGAAGATAAAAGACTAACATTAAACAAAAGTATTTCCATGTGCTCTCCTCCCGGGAGCTTGTTACTCGCTGGCACCCCCGTGAGATGGAGGTCAACAACCAGTTTTGGAGAACGGGGCACCCTGTGGCGAGCTCATTTTTGCCAAAAAAAAAAAAGCCCCTGAACACAACTTCCTCCCTCCTGGCTCGTCTTTCTTTACCTTCAGATCCCCGTTACTGGTTTTTAATTAGATGGTTAATACAAAGGATTCAACCAAAAAGCATGTAATGAGGTGAAGAAAACTGACACGCCATGTGATTCATTTATCATGGCGTCACTGAGGCGGCTTGAGAGAGAGAGCACTGTGTGTAAACGAGGGAAAAGACTTTAATGGGGTCTGTAACATCCTTTGGGACCTTGATAGTGGAGGTATACTTCGTTAATGAGGGTTCCACTGAAGCTTTTTGATAACTGCTGTGCAATAGTCTGTTGATTCAGTATCCGGATGTTACTGATTTCCCAGCTGGATTCTTGCGATATCACAACATCACGCTGAAAACCTCTCTCATCGGGCTTCATGATCGGACCAATCGGTGCCGCCTGCTGTTGGTCAGCTCTGCTCCCGACTCCTTTCCTCCAGAGTTTGATTGACAGATGGCTCGTCCAATCATCTGCCAAATTGTTGTTTTAAAAAAAAATCATTTTCAACGACAGCGGCTCGGATGGTTCGGTGCCGCAAACCATCTGGTGCGTCAGCTTTCTGTCGAGGAAAGCGGCCACGCACATTCTATTATTGCATTATTAAAACATTTTAAGAATATTAATGGAAACAGCAATTCAATGTTTTTGCATCCTTGTAATTGCTTCTTCCTCTTTTCCTGCATAGGATTAAATTGAACTTGATGGTTTATTCTTGACCTTGAAAATAACACTTTAACATATATATATATATATATATATATATATATATATATATATATATATATATATATATATATATGTTATATATATATATATATATGGGTGTGTGTGTGTGTGTGTGTGTGTGTGTTAACAACGACGCCATCTCCAACGTTTCTGCTATGTTCGATTCTCTTGCTGCACCGTCGGCCGATGTGGAAGCAAAACCCACCGACCACAGGTTGAGGACCTGATCTGTGGTTCCGTTATGAATTAAAAACTCTTGAATTAAATAGTAAAATCCCCTCCGCTTATCGCGGGCTGCCACGGAAGTGATCTTTTAAGCGTAATTATTAATGCGAGATCATTTAGTAGCCCCGGTAACGTGTGTGCGTATCACCACTTGAGTCCGGATGCATTAGCCGTGTTCCCCAATGAGTCGGAAAGACGACGCAGAGCGTGGCAGCTTCTCATTAAAACGTGTAACATAGCAACCAAACAAAGCTGGTACACGCATGCCTTTTCATGAGCCAATATAAATCATCTCTCTGAGTCTATAAACGTTGTTTCATGCCACAATCAAAAAGCCCAGGGAGATTTCGTTTTGGATTTCTTCTTTTATTTTCCGGCGGACTCGGCACTGGACTTGCATTAACTCGTTTGGTCTTTGCAAACAAGAATCCTCCATGTTTTTATTTGCAAATAGTGAGACCCGTTAAAGTCTGACTTCTCCTTTGTGGATGTACTGAGTGTACAGTATGAAATTCCCTGACAGCGGCTGCTTTATTAATCACAGAGGCCATGTGTCTCGGTGCAGAGGCCAGACGGAGCTGAGTGGGCGACGCGGGGGTCGACCTGTCGGACCCTGAAGAATCCCGGCATGAGTGGGAAATCCAATTTTCTGATGCATTATGTACAACTGTAGACTGTATTTCTTCAAGCATGATGGGGCTCTTCGCTTTATTCCTGAATAATTCCCTCTTTCCTTTTTTGCTCCACTGCAGCTGCAGGAACCACGTTGTGTTAAAAATGGATCTGCAGGCATTTTGCTTGATGTCGCGGTCCGAAATATCAATAAGAAAGCCGTGAAAATAACACACTCGAAAAAACATCAAGACTTATTAAAGAAAAAGCTACAGCCGACTGCGCCACTAATCAAAGCTCCTTCAGAGATCTCGCAGATAAACACACATCAGAGCATCGCTTTCAAAGAGTTCCCCCTCCTCGTTTTAGGAGCCAGTCTTTGCCCTGCACCAGCGTGCCGCCTGTATTCATTGCCTCTCCTCCTCCATCTCCCGCTCCAGAACTTTGGCATTGAACAGCTTTAGCCGCGAGAAAACAGCGCGGGGCGCGGGCGGGGTGCATCGTTCTGGCCGTGCGTTGCTTGAGATGACAGGAATGGCGCGGATTAGACGCGGCTAACGTAGCCGTTAGCGTCCTGCAGGCTAATTAACATGCCGCGGCATGGCGGCGTGTCACATGGTCACCCTCTCGGGCCTCGGCACTGGGAAGACGACGCCTGACTTGCTGAATCTTTTTTTTTTTTTTCTCGGCCACATTCATATTGAATGTTTTTGTCCTCCGGGTGACGCCTCGCGAGGCTCTAAGAATTTTTTTGCTCTCCCCCTTAAACTTCTTTGCATCTTGTTTGAAGGATGAAATGCAGTTGCTATAGCAACGCGGGCCAGCGGGTGAGGACTGGGCAAAGTCGGTTTAACCTGGATTCACTTTGTGAGGAGAAGAGAGACCAGATTCTCACAATCGCTAGATTCCTTTTTTTTTTTTTTTTTGCTTCCGAAGGCCACCCTTTAGCTCGTTGATTCAATCAATAAATCTTTTCAGATGGAATTGCCTCTGATAAACATTCCCCTGCTGAAACAAAACATCTATTGACAATACAAATGCAGCGCCTTTGAAGGCTTTTCTCACAGACACTCAAGGGAGCGACTCTGAAAAGAAATTGCTCGGCGAGGGCGAGGATGGAAGAGAAATGCCACGAGAGACCAGAATCAAAGGCTTTGCCTCTCAACATTAGACCTGCGAGCACGGAGTTATCAAAACAACGAATCCTTGTAATGTTTTCATGCAAAAATAACTGGAGACAATGCGCAAAAAAAAAAAAAAAAATTCATCCTCAATATGTCAGACACAGGAGGCTGATTGGGAGCGCAACGTTTGAGTTGTCAATAAAAAGGAGACATCATTTGTACCAGTTGCCTGGATGCAGTTGTGTCGTGCATTTCAATAGAGACACTCCATTATCTCTGAATGTGTATCATCAGCTTGCAAATGAGCCAATTAAACAACATGAAATGGACGATGTCGCTGTACAAACTAGTCCAGCCAAAGCTCTCGCTATCGCACTCCATTCACTTCTCATTACGGCTCAGTGGGGATTTTTGTTGCTTAGAAGCGTTGCTCTATTTTGCGGCGCAAAAGCAACCGTTGTTGTGTATTTATTTTTCTCCTTGCTTCCTTTCCTCAAAGCAAGGATAGACTTTTTTTTTTATGTCTCGTCGTCGTTGTTGTTGTTGTTGTTGCCTTGGTGTGAGTAAGACCCAAGTCAGGGCTTAGCCTCTCTGTGCTCTATTACAGAAAATGGACGATCCTATTACATCGCTCGTAATCTCACCGGGGCCAGGCGGGACGCGGGGGATATCCCGCCCGTCCCTCCGTTCCCTCCAGCGCGATCATTGCCCACTGACCTTCTGGAGTCCATTTCCCCGACAGCAGATCCAGGCCAATAGTCATTCCTTTGGTGCAGTGTGCAGAACACACGGCGGATAAGATGGGAAGAGGCTCTGGGTTCATGTGACGCGAATGACAAATCACAGATCAGTCAGTTCCTCTGATATGACAAACATATGCAGACCCAGAGGATGGGGAGCACATTAACTCACATCTAATTCAGAAATACTTTCCAAAAACAATGTTTCAAGAACAAAATCACACGTTTTTCTCCTTTTACTTACGCATAGTGTGACTTATAGTGTGAGGTATTTGATCTTTTTGTCTGTTTCTTTGGCTTTTTTTTTGTCCCAATTGCACCATTTCCCAGCATTCAGGCGTGAGACCGATAGCTTCCTTCCACTCCCCATGAAAAAGTACCAGACGTCATCGTCTAATGTGAGTTCTGAGGTGCTGAGATGCATCAGCGTTTGCAGTGACAAATGCTTCCATTACTGTGCATTACTACTCCATGAATGGAAAGTGGAAAGCTGCGACATAATTGCATATTTAACCGGATTTTTAATACGGTAATTTGTATGTTTCATCGTCCTTTTTAAACACAATACGAAAATATAGACGTGACGTGCAATCGCGGGAAGTAAATCTCGCGGCACCCCAATTTTAGGAGCGACAGGATTGCAAATAAATCCTCCAAAAAATGCTTCTCACAATCATCTCAAGCTGCTTTTATCTTGTGACCTCTAAATTGGGAACGTATAGCATATTTAACTGTAAAAACTCTTGCATGTATTTGCATTTTTAAGGCTCTTGGAAGCTCCTCCAGCACTGAGCAGAGCACATTGTCGCCCCGTGGGAGGGCGCTAGTTATCACGATGGCCTCCTCTAAGTGTGAGGCATCCTAATTCTCTTCAAATAGTATATTGTGAAACATGACAGAGATCCCAGTGACTCCCTGGATCGCCCTCCTCGCAGCACCAGATGGCGTGAAAACAAAGTGTAAAGTTAATGATATCAGTTTTGGCAGCTGCGCCGTGAGATTTGATGAGGATTAAATTAATTTATCTCACACTTCTAATTAATATATATCGGTTAAAAAATAAAACGCTGTGATTGTAGTCCATTACGAGCGACCAAAAAAATAACATTTTCTCATCAGACGGTTAGGTTTTGCACTTTGATTTATTCCAGTTTGAAAGTGCTTAGTTATTGAGGAACCGTCTTCATAGCTGCAATGAAAAGGCTTTACAGAATCTTTAATCAAAGATAATAGCTCTGAATCTTTCTCACGGGGGACCTGAGCCTTGTTTATTCAGTTTCAGACTCCTCAGGCACATATAAATTACGGATAGAAGATGCTTTAGCTGCGTGATTTAATTATTAGTATTTTCATAATCCCGCTAACGTGCAATAATCCTTAAAGCAAACTTGTAAGAACTGGATGTGCTTGTTTATTTCGGAAAGGTCTTTTCTTATTGCTTGTATAATTCCTCATCGCCCGATCAGGCTGCCAGTTCCTTCTGTTGGATTTTGTGTGTGTGTGTGTGTGTGTGTGTGTGTGTGTGTGTTGCTGTGATAGCGATCAAGCGTCGCTGTCACCGCCCTCGCCCTGTGACCCGCTATCAAAGTCCCCGATCAGTCCATGCATTGGAGATGTGAATCTCTCTATATAGTGTCTCTACCTTTCTGAGCATTGCTGCACTTCCGTGGCTACATACCTTTTTTTTTTTGTTGTTTTGTTTGTTTGCTCGCCGAGCGGAAAGCGAAGCTCGGCCTGCCTCATAATCTCTGATGTCATGCCAGCGTACCGGCACGACTCCGCGGGGAATCAATTAGAAAAAGTGCAAAAAAGGGACTTTGATACTAAGCAGGATGACTTTTTTTTTCAGGGGGGGGGGATGTGAGAGCATTTCCTGGCTCAGCCTCGCCGGTGTTAATGTAGAATCAAAAGCTGCAGCGATAAGCCGGCGAATTCCTCCGACTGTCGGAGGAGCAGCACAGAGAGAAGTTCGTTGTTTTGTTTTAGTTTTTTTTATTTTCCACTGAGCTCGTCGCCATTTTTCAAATCAAGCCAATCAAAGAATATAGGTTTAATTTGAATAACTCTTTAAATTGAGTTTCTCGCCGCGTATGCTAATGTCTCTGGATTTACATCTCGCTGCGTGCCAATCACCAACGTGTTGCCTTCCTGGAAGCAAAACATCCCCATCTGGTATTTGAATCCAGTCCAAGAAGTTTTCTTTTGAGGGGGGAAAACTAATTTGTATTACCTATATCCCAGGTCTGCTTTGGGGAGACAACTCGCACTGTGAAATTGATAGCGACGAAAAACTCAACTGGTGTGTCCTCCCTCATGTAAGTCATATTATTAGCCAGTTCAATGGACTGGTTAATGACAAAGTGGTCTATTACACTCATGTCTGTAAACAGAGACGCATGTTGCAGGTGCCAAAGATCTGCCCGTCACAAGTTTGCCCTTTATGACCAGAGTCTCCGGCTTGTTTCCACAAATAAAGGACGGATAAAAGAACGCAAATGACTTCATGAATCCTAAATAGCCGCGGTTGAGATTTGGAAAGGTGTTAAGGTACAGTGTTTCAGCGTGTGAACAACGCTAAACGCCAGCTGAGCGGATTTATTCTCCTTTAAATGTGTAGTTTGGATTGGAAACTATTGAGCAAAAGGTTGGTGATCAATTCTCATTAAATGATGATTTTTCTTATGTTTTGCCCAGGCATAAGACTGAAAAAAACAGGGCCAACACTTTTAGAGTTTCAAGTAGATCCGCTGCATAACGAGTTTTCATTCATACCTGTAATTTATCGTTGGGAGATTAGACTCGGTGAGTGAACAAGCATATTGCATTAATTCCTACCACCTCCCGTGCCAGGAAAAACTCCCCATAAGCAGACTTTCAACAAGTTCTCCCAAAGGGAACATCATCCCTCCACTTCGGAGCCTTTCGGTGTAAATGGCTATGTAAAGACTATTTTCATGGCACTTTTGCTTCATTAGACAGTCCTCAGCACAAAGAGGGAAAGTTTCAAGCAGTAAAGGTCCAGGCTGGTTTTAAAGTCAGCGCAATGATTTTACATGGGAGTCGACAGGGCTGCCCAGACGTTACCCTTTTGGAGGAATGTCTCCATACGTCTGTCTCTGTTAAATATGTAATAGCCTCAAGTAGTATCCCATAAGTCAAATTAATAAGTTCTCAAACAACTGTTCCTAAAGCTGACCTAACATTAAATCTCTCCGGCTGCTCTCGATTTACAGTATATTTTATTGTGGAATGCTCGCCGTGTGCAATATATGGCCATTTAAAAAGTTGTATCCTTCACAATGGAGGCGATCTATCACCTCTGCCTCATTTTTTAATCCCAGGTGACTGAAACATCTGTCAGGATGACTGAATGCCGATAGAGCGGTACAGCAGGGCGAGAAAAGGGAGGCGGGGGATGCAGATCCAGCCAGGAGTGATGACTTTGAGACCGCCACAATCTCATCTAGATGTGATGAGTATCACTCAAAGGCGAGCGTATATGTGTGCGCAAGATATAGGACACGCCGAAACTTCATAAAATACATGAATGGATGCTCATTTTTCCATTTGATGGATGCTTTTTTTCTTCTTCTCCCATAACAATATGGGGGCTGCATGTACTAAGGTGGCACAAACAGCCGTGGAAGAGATAGTGTCATACTTCACCCACCAACAGATGGTCCACCGGAAAGACATGTGACGCATGGAGGCGGATAGCTAGCCCGCTAGCTAGCCCGCGGTGCATTCGAGGGCGGCGGTACAGTGGATGCTCGGAGGGGGGAGTCCATCTTTGACAGACAAGGTTATCAGATATTCACGGAAGCCAATTAAGTGTTCGGTCCCACAGCACGTCTCTTAGCGGCGGCGTATCGGCGCATTACATATTTGGTTTATCGGAATATGATTTCAGCCGCCGTCCTCTCTGCTTCCGCGATGCCGCACACATGGCTTCATGGTTAATGTGCAAGAACTCTGTGAACTTTTTCCTCTCTCAACTTGTCATATCTACTCCTGCGGCATTTAAAATTTTTTTTTTTTTTTACATCTCCTGAAATTGAGTTAACGTAACTTTTACACTCCTGCTACATCAGCATGTAGATCCACAAGTCCAGCCCAGCATCCCCAATAATGACACTCATAAACAGGAAGCTGTGGGGGACCTGCACCGTCTACAGTGTGCCGAGGTCCCAGCACATTCAATATTCATGTCCCTTCCATAACCTTAAAGCTGCCTTGCGGGGCTGGTTTCTCGTAAACAAGTGTTTGCATTCAGCGTTGCTCACCCAAACTCATTGTGTATGTCCTCGAGGTCTAAAACACTGCCTTCCTCATAAAACATCTCTAATGTAGATGGTTTACATGCCGTCTTTTGCCTATTCTTGGTGCACCAAATTAACTGAGAGCACATGTAACTATTTATTAAGGGAAAGGGGACATTTGTTATGTTTTTTATGGTCTTTTAGTTTGAAGTGATTCATTGATTTTCCTGTGTCTTCAGACTTGAAATACGACGTTGTAACATTCATTTAATATGACAACATGAGGAACGCTAGCTAGCAAACGGAATAACAAACGCCGGCCCATTAGCATCATTGCTATGATAAATCATAATTGTAACTAAGGCCTGTAAACCTGAGACGCGGTACTTCCATCTGCGCCAACACAAACGGCTGCAGGCGTCTACATTGATCACCAATTAACAGCCTCACACCTGCGGCGTGTCTGAGGTTTACGCTCTGAGGTCAAAGGGTCAAACGGTCCCATGCAAATGTCATGAAACCAATTTGCTTGTCCGTTCAAAGAAATGTCCAAAGAGAGAATGAGAGAGGTAAAACTCCAATTACACCCGTCCACATTGTCACAACTTGCCGTCCCTGCTTGCATAATTGATTAAGTAATTGCTGATACGTAATGGATCGTAATGATAATTAGCTACGAGAAGGCCTTTCGGCAGTTTCGCCCGTTTAACTGTCAATGAAAAGGATTTAACTATATTGTGGAGACAAATCATTTAGCGCACCTCTCACATCCTATTTCATAAGGAAACATTTATTTTTAAAGCGTCATTTTTTTAATCCTAAATGTGCAAACAATCACTTTATAATGTGGATTAAATTAGATCATATATTCTTTATCCAGGATTACAGCAGGAAACAGGGTAAAGTGCACATAGATAATCAATGATAATCGGTAAAAAACTGTAAAATCTACAATACTGTATATATATAGTGTCGTGGCCGATCAACGTGTCGGCCACTCTGCTGGGTGCGGGATAAGATCCTATTTCTCACGCGCTGCTTCAGTAAAAAAAGAGTCCAGCCGTGAGTATATCTTTGTATTATTGCACATTGAATTATCAACTGATGGCAGTTACAAGTTGTTATTTGGACTTCCTGAGCTGTTTTACAAAGTTTGTTGGTCTCGCGGTAAAAACCGTCTGATCTCCCCGTCACCCATGCATCATCAATCACCCTTGCTCGTACGGGTGCCCCGTATTTAAACTATCACAATAAAACACACATTACCACAATAAAATACACACCCGTGACTAATGGCTCCTACATATAGAGATATAGATAAATATATCCCCCCCCCAATTCACCCCAGGTGGCTAGATGAGGACATAATACAAATATAACTATTATTGTGAACAGTGTAGTAATGTTAATATTGTTAAAGATGGCATAAAATATTAACTGTTATTAATAAATAAAGCACAGGTCTATGCAAAGGTGAAGAATTTGTCTAAAATAGAATAATTTGTATGGAAATGAGGCATCATCAAGAAGGGGAGTGGAACCAGCGTCACGTGGTTTTAGGCCGCGTTTAACTTACTGCAGGGTCTTGAGGGTTAAAGCCAATACTCTGCTATTCTCCTTCCTGTAAAAAGCGGCGCTACCATCCGAGCCTTATTAGCAATTCAAACAGACTGCCGCTCGCTGCCCCGCGTACCTTATAAAAGTTAATAAAATCCCAATAAAGGTGAGAGGAGACGCTGCCTGGATGCTTAAGTAGCCAGCCTGGACAACCACCTGCATCTATTCCTGTCTTCTTTTGCTTAATTAAGATACAGATGTCGGTTAATGAGAGCGGACGCTGCTAATGAGTGATGCTAAATCCGATGGGCCACAGTTGGCGGTGCCACATGTGTCGCTTTTGATGGCACTGGCTAGCGTCTCTCTGCCTCTGGAATTAAAAACAGAAATGATCCCGACAGCAGGCCATTCGCCATACCAGGCCATTTATCATTCATCTACTCAATGTTTGTTTCATTTTGGGTCATTTATGTCAGTTTGTGTTGCCATTTCAGAGCTTTTGAAGTCAGTATTTTGTCCCTGGGACGCCTCTCCTGCGCGTGTACACAGTCGAGCAACTTCATTTGACAGGCTAGAAAAACTCATTTCACCTCTCGCACAGAACATCGGAATTAAATGACTTTTAACGCCCAGCGCAGCACTTTTTCTTTTTCCGATGTATTACTTTTTTTATGTAAAACAGTAAAGTTGATGCAAGTATTACATTAAATTGCCTGTAAATGCACGCGTGGATGCATCAGGCCGAGATCCCCTCCTCCCCCCTTTACCCCACCCCTCCCAGGTGGATAGATGAGGAATCCGCTTTTTCATGGAAGCGGTGAAGCAGCCGTCGAGCCCGAGTTTGCATTCCAGACACTTCCACTCGACTAAACTGGGCGCCGGCATCACGACTCGCGCGGCGTCTGCTGAAGCGCGCGCACGACTCGCCACTCTGCCGCAGAGTTCTGGCTAATCCAAGACCTTCATAAAGCATGTGTCGGGCCTCAGCGACACATCTGTCATTCTGACGTCTGCTAGCATGGTCTGGACTGTCGGCTCCTAATCCATCTGTGCTCTGCAGAGACCGTCTACTGCCAACTGGATCTCTGCTAAGCCTTTGGAGAAGCTGGCTGAACAGCAGCTCCTGCCAACTTGCTGGAAGTTTGTCTTCCTATCTTCCTGCTTATTTCACCTATTCCTGATTTTATTTTTATTTTTTTAAACACTCGACCGGTTAAGTGAGTGTGTTGACAAATGTTTTCCGACGTTTGTGCTCTTTGCTTTGATGTTGCCAAGCGATCAGGAGTGCATGGAAAGAGGGTAACTTTAATCCCGAGCACCGAAGGCAGAATAAGGCCAACGACTTTGATCTCCCTCATGCAAAAAAAAAAAAAAAACTGTAATTTTCCACTGCGATGCCACCATGCTGGTAATATTGGATTAAAAAACTCCCTCTTTTCTTCTGCTGTCCACTCATGTATGGCCTAAGGTGTGGATGGAGTCTGTCGGGGACGCTTCGGCATGCTGCACAATGGAGATAGAGAGAGGGAGAGAAAGAGGCGAGCAATTTTCGACAGATCTTCTTGAGGCAATTCAGCACGGCCGAAACAACATTTCCATGAGGACATGAGAATTCAAACGGGCCCCCGTGTGTTGATGCAAAACCTGCTGGTGATCTCGCGCCTCTTTCAGGCTCAACCTGCATCAAGCCAAGTGGGAGATAAGTAGTGTAACAGCGAGCGAGACGCAAGGGTGTGTGTGTGTGTGTGTGTGTGTGTGTGTGTGTGTGTGTGTGTGTGTGTGTGTGTGCGCGTGTGTGTGCTTCAGGCGTAGGCATGCCGGATTCCATCTGTTTTTTTTTTTTGTGTTGCCCTTTTCTTCTAATCAGAGGTCAGCGAGCTCATTCGCAGGCACTCGGATTCCTGTGAAATTATACATCCGGGGAGTCAAAGGGCCACAGCTAGTGCGGAGTTCAGATAATGAGTCATTACCGGAAATTAACAGCCGTGGTGATGGGCCATCTAATAGCGGACGATGGATCCGGTGATAGGTTTTCAACAAGTGTTCATATCGTCATAACCAGTTCCATTACCAAAAGCATCTCCTGCACGACTCAACCTCGAAAACTGGTCCTCTGCTTATTACTAAAGACACCATTTTGTATTTTTTTTTGTAGTTTGTTGCTCGTGAGGAGAGCAAAGTCCGGTTGCTGCAGAGCTGTGTGAGCTCTTGAGTTTCTTCGCGTCTCTCGACTACATTTAAAAACGAGAGAAATCCAAATAAATCCAGTCCCGTACCCCAGCGTGTGATTAGCCTCTGCATATTTGTGAACATTTACTCTCCCTCAACATACTCGCTCGCGCATTTCTTCAAAGACTCGCAGCCTGAGCGCAGGTTTCACTTCCTGCATCCTTTCATGCCCAGAACAAGTGACAGGCCCGACATGCCAAAATCTCATTTTGGTGTCAAACCTTCAAAAAGAAGACGTGTAATCCGTCACGGTCGCTTAGTGATCACATCTATACGTACGACATAGATGCACTGCGTCTTTAAATATATATATGATGTGGACATCTTGTGTGATCTGGTGACATACCATTACTCCTCTGCACCAACCCAATACCGAACACGCGTGGGAGGACAGTATGGATCGCGCCGCTGCGCGAGTTTCTTTCCAGGGATGTAACGCGTGAGAGAGACAGATTGCATCTGGGAGCGGAAGAGACTGAGAGGCTTAGCCTCTGACACGGCAGAGGTGCAGAGAGCTGAGCGACCTCTCCTCGAGGTGAGCGGCTTTCCTTGTTTGGGGTGCAACAAGAGGTTCCCGGGGCCACACGAGTGCGAAAAGGGAACGGGGGTGGAGGGGGTGGAGGGGGTGAAAGTCAGAGATGGTGTGGCAGGGTGAGGTGAGAGAGGGTGCAGCAGAGAGAGACTTGGGGGCGTGTTTCATCACTGTATGGACATCAGAAAGGCCGCGAAGGATTGTCACTCCAAAGCTCAGAGAGAGATTGTCGACACTGAGTGTGATGCCGCGCTGACCCGTTCACATGGAGGGAGTCCCCTGTGTGTGTGTGTGTGTGTGTGTGTGTGTGTGTAGTTGTCGCTCACATGTGCAGGAGCGTGCGATGAAATGTGTTTACCGCTTTGAAGTCTTGATGGAAGAGTCTCAGCGTGGGACTAATTATAAAAAGCAAAGTGGAGTTAATGAACGTGGAAAATGCTTCGGAGTTAGCTCACACGTTGTGATCAGATTACGACCAGATCTTTAAATCTCCCATTGAAATGATTATTACAAGGGGTTGTTAATCAATTTCAGACACCAACAAGGTTTTTTTTTAGCCATTTAAAATTCATGTGAATAAACTCTGGATCTCTGGATGTCGCTGTAATCGGATTAGAACATAATAGCTACCGTTAGCATCATGTTTCTCTGTGGACATTTGATTTAAATTCAACGCTGCGACATTGATCGCAGTGGACGGTTTGATCCAGATCCTCCTGGCTTTTAAGACGGATGGATCCACTTTCCTCGGGCCCTTTGCGATATGGTACAGTCCATACCCAATGTCATAAAACAGTTGATGGGGCCCACACAGAGACTCACACTTTATTTCTTACAACTTAGAATGAACCCATACAGCACCTTCCAACATGTTGTGTCTTGTGTGTGTGTGTGAGTGTGTGTGTTGGGCTAGGCGGGGGGAAAGCAAAGCGGTGTGTTTTTGACCGGGCAGCCTCTCGTCTTCAGTGGAGCCGGATTGGCAATGACGAGAGGCAATTTGTTGGCGAGCAGCAGGTGGTTGGGTTAATTGCCTGCGGTGCCGGTTGGAGGGAAAGTGTCTCGCTGAGTGCGAAGTGCCGTCTGCACCGGCGGAGCTCGAGTCCGGATAAAGAACAGCAGTAAAGCGCATTGTCATCTCCCACCTCGCCACCCTAATCAGCACCGCTACGCTCTCCCATTGTTCAGCTGAACTGGCTCGCTTCCCGGAGGAATTCTCTCCTCTTTCTCTTGTTTCCCGGCGCCACCCACCTCCTCTTCTTTTTCAATCCCTTTCATCCCCAAATTCACTTCCTTTCTCTATCTGCCGTTTCTCCGGATCAATTCTCACATTTCCCTCTCTGCTTGCTTATCATCTTTTTCCTCCTCCGTCCTGCATCTCCCCATGCACCTTCCCCTCACTTCCTGTTATGTTTACCCCATCTCGCTCGTGCCCTTTCTCCCGCTATCTCCACCACTTTCCCTTCTCTATGCCCCTTTCTTTTCCTTTTCTTCCCACAGGAGCGGGATATTGATGTAAACACACGCAGAGCCCCGAGTGCTTCTTAAGCCGCTCTGACCGATCCACAGGCTTCCTCTCCATTGTCCCCGCAACCCGAGGAAGAGACTTGGTGTCCAATAGGCTTATCCCACCAGTCCTCCCAGTGCTGCGTCTGTGGGGCTCGCTGGACTGAGCATGCCTGGCTGCCAGTGTCGCGGCTCCACCGCGGCAATGGATCAAAGAGATGTGGGCGGCGGGTGAGAGGCAGCGCTGTAATTAAGTATCGGGGACCACGCTGGCAAAAATAGAAAGTGGAACTAAAAAGGACGGCGGTGGCAATGACGGAGGAGGAAAGCGACACGGCACTCGCCAATATTTGCAAAACTCTGAAAGCAGATTATTCACGGGGACACGAATAATGTGGAGATTGTGGTCCGTTTTTTCTGCAAAAGCTGATTTTCCTCATCGCACAATTAGCTAACATGACCTGTGCCGGTGCTGAGAGAAATCCTGCCGCGGTGGCAAAAGGTGGGAGTAGCACGGCGTCCACCAGAGGTCCCGGGTCACGCTTCGGGTCAACGAAGTGATTGGGTTTGACACGACCGGTCCACATTCGGCCGTCTATGCAGTGTTTTTCTAACCCCGGCCGTGACTCCAATCTTCCCCGACTTCCCTTCTGATTGTCTAACCGCTCTGTCTCTCAGTCGCTTCCATTTCAATATCAAGCTTTTTCTTCACAAAGCCGTCCCCTTGAGGGTCGTCCTCTCTTAAATTAGTGTTTATTTAATTGATTTGGGATGTTTTCACAGATCCACTACATTTCTTTTGTGGGGCGGACATTTAAAAAGTCATTTGTTCGTCTACGTTTTCATAATTAATTCGTAGAAACTACATAATTTGGTAGACCGTGAACGGCAAAGTGGATGTTCGTGGATGCATTTAGTCATTTAGACCAGTAGGTGGCGTTTTAAGGTCGGTTCAAGCCAATAAAACCTCGGCAAACTTGATCACTGCTAATGTGCAGTGGTCCTTCGTGAGATAAGTTTGAATAAGTTGTAGGAGTGTTCACACGACGACAGCAGTGCATGAATCACACATTTGGCCGGTCTGTATTTTACATTTACTTTGAGAGACTCCCACTGCGAGTGCCAACCCGTTTGCGGATGACCTGGTGGCAAGCAGTTTGAAATATTCCATAGAAATAGCTCGTCCTGTTGCCAATTCAAAACGTCCTGGAGAACAGGAGGCATTATGTTTAAGGACGAACATAGAACACCATCCTGGTCGTCGTTGCTTTAATTAAAGGACGCAAATGTTTGAAGAGCAGACTGGCTCTTCATTTTACATCTATATTCCTCCTAACTGTGCATCATTTAATATTCTCTGCCTCTCTGCTCACCCGGCATCTGATCTGCAGTAAAAGTGTCCCAGTGTCCCATATTTAAAGCCAACTAATCAGCTTTTTATAGCTTTTTTTTCCCTCTTCTTTTTGCGATAAAATACTCTTGTTTTTGTGTTTTGTGCATCATTTCAGATACGTCCCCCTGCAAATCAGCCCGACATGTTTGGTATTTGGGAGGAACGTTGCGCTCTTGACTTGAATCCAGAATCAAGTCCTGTGCAGAATCAAAGAATCATGAGTATGCAGCATGCATTTCATAATGTGGCTCTGCAGAGAGGCGGGGGAGGATTTGGACCTGTTTGTCTGTCTCCTTTAAGCTGCACATGCTTCCTCACCCTACTTTTTGTCCATATATATATCTTAACATTGCATTCTGCTGGCTGTCTATATATAGAATATACTTCAAATGTGTTTCATGGCATGTCTGCAGTGACATTTCTTCTCACAGAAGATGGAGCTTTGGTTTGTATTGATGTTGTTTATGGGGTTGTTTTTTTTTTTTACTTCACACTTTGTGTCTCCCCCTCCCCTAATCCTCCCCCCCCAACCTTTTCTCTTCAAAGTGCCATAAAAGGCAGCCGTCATACCTGGCGATCAAAGAGCAACAACCAGAGCGCGGGCTCTCTGTTGTGCCGCTGTCATTTTCACTCCTTTAAACAACAAAACAACAGAGACCTTCAAAACTCGCGGCTACAATGAGCGTGCGGGAACTTCACACGGTTCCACTCGGCGGATCTTGAGCCCCTGGCTCGAGCTTTTTTTGGGGGGGATGCGGACGTGTCACAAAGTTTCTGTTGACATAATTGATCCGGTTACAGATCCGAGTCATGCCTAAGAACCTGAGCTCTCCGCCGGTGCCCTTGAACACATGTTTTGGTTGATGGTTTAATCGTTGAAACGGGGCTGAGCTTCAGACGTAGTAGAGAGATGGCAGGAAATAAGACAGAGGCCCCAAAATACATATTTTTTTTATTGATTGCATGTCCATGAGAATACGCTTGGGAGCAAAAAATGGGAGAAAACATCCTCAATTGCACAAAATCTCAAAATTCACTCGACACTCAAATGAAAACGCGGCTCGTGTCATCGCTGGAGTGTCAAGGTCGTAACAGTTTAGGTCCTCTTCGCCTTCTCCAAAGTTGGACGATAAACTGTGTACAAATATTTACAGTTTGATAGTAATATTTCAGCTGCGGGACCGGTATCATTAATCATCGGGCAAAGACACAGGTGAGGATAATTAGCCCCGCGGGATGGCTTCGGGGACGCGCTCCGCCGCGGCGATGCGACTCATTACCGGTCGCCGACTTCCCCGGCTGTCACCGCCGGTGTCAGAGAGGATGTGAAGCCGGTGAGCGTGGATCGTCCGCACGGCGAGCAGCCGGACTGTCGGAGCCGCGTCAGAGAGGAATTGTGTAGCTCCGACGGGGACACGGAGGATAGAGACATGCTTGAAAGGTTGAGGTATTGAATTTTACTTCCTGACAGCTGAGTGACCTTTCGGCTCTCGAGGGGGACGAGACAGAGATGGATTTCGCCGCCGTCCGCCTTCGCTGCCGGCCCCGCTCCTCCCACAGGGTTAAGAATTAATGCTCCCTTCTGCCTCTCTGCTGAGCAAGGAGCTGAACTGCATCACCGCGCACTCGTGTGCAACGTGGCGGTACACAAGAAAGAAAGGGGGGGGGAAAAAAAACAAACCGCCTTACCAGCAGAAGTGGTTATTCTCACGAGAACTTTAAAGGTGAATGGTGCGACTTAGCTCGGCGTGAGCGCGATCCGTCCTCGCGGCAGCAACATGGCGGCGGCGGGACAGTTTGAGGAAGAGGGCGGTTAACGCCCGCCCTCTTCACGCCTCACAGGAACCGCCGTTCATCAATATATGCAGCGTGGCCGCGTCCCGTGTCCCAATGCGCTGAATACCAACGAGACCCTCGTCTGGACTCTCGGCCCGCGAGGTCGCTCTCGTCTTCTTTTTGGTGCCTCCGGGACAGAGTTTACAGTCTCACATCCTCCCTTTGCTGCGGCTGTGAGGGGGGAAAGTTACAAATCAGTGTCATCCGACGGCCCCCCCGCTAACTCTCCACAGGATCACCTGGTGTCTTTAGGAGATACGAGATAAGAATACGCCTCAGCGTGCCCGCTTGTTTCAGCTCGGCTGTCATGCAGCTCTTCCTTTCGTGGGCAGAATGAGGTCCGAGCCGTGAGTTTTTTTTTTCCTTTCCCCACTCTTCAAATTCCCTGCTTTGTCCCAGCGGTGGGTGCACAGGGAAGGGTTGGAGCTGCTTGAGCGGCGCGGTCACGTAGCCGCTCGTCTCCCTGGCAAAGTGACCAAGTGCTGAGAATGATAGAGTTGAAATGACAGCGACTGATTTCTCTCGCAATCTATCTTTTGCAAGGCATCGGCACGCAAGCGGCCAATGGCAGGGCAGCTGTCCACGCTCCATTACTCCAACCGGCCAATGAGCCATCTGCATGAAGGGCCTCATTGATTCCTCTTTACTCGTTCTTTGTGAAAATATACAGAGTCGGGTGCGAGTTAGACGCCGATACATCACGAGGCGGCTCCCGGGACGGAGACAAAGACCAGCTCGGTGGAACGTCCGAATGCGGAGAAAACACTCTGTCCATGACGTCTTTGCCCCTTTTCATTTGGGGTTTTGTCGACGGAGCATTTCGGCCGACGCTAACAGACCGGGTGTCTTGCTCAAGGACACTTTAGCAAGACGTGGGCTTGCCAGCACAAGACACTGAGCCCGGATCATCCAGCTGAAAGGACCGGCTCCCACTGAGCCACCTCACTGCTGCAGTATTTACTGCTCACGGTATTCAGAGCATGCGCTATGAATTCTTCATGAGCATGTCAAAATATTGTTCTGAAAAAGCACTTCTTCATGCCACATCTCGAAGATACTGTCGGCTGGAATATCCATTATGTATATGAAGAAAAAAAAAAGTATTTTCATCCTCGGTGAACAATTTAGAAGGAATACACACGATCCTCTAGATACCTGCCTTCACATATGCTCAGAAACAATGTCTTGTCTTGATTTTTTTTAAAGACGTGGACTGCAGACGTTAGATTCAACGTGTTTACGGACACTTTGCTCCATGAAACACGTCCAATGAAAGGTTAGGAACAGAAAGAGGAGGAGGAAGACGAGGAGGAGGAGGGTCGTTGGCTGGGCTGGCGCTTGATTCACAGCCCCGGCTCCCACAGGAGCGTCAGGGTCACGACCCCGGTCTCTCCTCCCCCTCCTCATATCGTGGGCTCAGTCCCATTCCTCACAAGCTTCATGCTTATGCTGCAGCTTTCTGCGTGGCGGAGCAATGCGATTAATAAGTCATGCGTACGGTTTATTGTTTTGACATGTTTGATCTGCGTGCCGTACGCTGCGACGTGCCGACTAATTCGAGCCACTGCATTTGGGGCAATTTGTGAGATTTCCTCTCCCGTGCATCCACGGATATCTGTCGTCTTCTCTCCTCATAATATTGTGTTAAAATATACAAAATATATGACTCAAGATCAAATCCAAGTCTTTTCATATAGTGCATCACCGAAAATCAATAGATGAAAAGAGCGCTTAAGAAAGCCTACAGTGCAACAAAACCAAAGGAAACCAAGGTTATGTCCTCAATATTTTACATTCAACATGGGAAACATATCAGTTTGTCAGGTATAGACATAGAAAAAGAGTTAACAACAATACAATAACTGCTGTTTTAATAGTATAACTGCAGTGTTTATATGAATGTAGATGTCTTTTAAGTGGCTGGAAATGCATTGTTGTTGTTTTTTTCAAAGTTTACTTTCCAAAGGTGAGTCAATATTGTACAGAATGTAAACCCCTCATCCTCCATCTGATCGGAACTGACACTACAAAGTTTAATAAAATCTATTTTAAGCTTTCGCTCGCACTCCCTCATCTAAGCAACAAAAAAAAAAACCAGCATGATTGCCGCATTGTTTTGAGGTCGCTTTAATGGTTGTTTCATTATTTCCCCCCGAAAATCAAACCAAGCATAACAACAAAGGCTTCTACAAAACTGCGTTACGTAACTCCTTTCAACATAATGACAAAAGGCTCTTCACTGGTGCAACACAATTTAAAGAAAAAAGTGGTTTATGTAAAAAAGAAAATCCCTTGATTTAATTTTTCTGACTATTGTCTCACATGACGAATGGCGCTGTCTTTGTATCTTGAACTCTCCTGTCTGACAAGTTCTTTTTTTCCTTCCCTTTTTCTCCCCCGAAGCCCTGAAACATCCGTAATTACATTTCCCCATCTGTCTCCTCACACAATCCCCCATACATCACCATCACAACAATTCCATTAAGTCCCAGTGCGTTAAATAAAGAGAAGGGAGGGGGGGGGGGCTGCATTCATAAACATAAAGAGATGATGCCATTGACGAGGTTGATATTTGGAAAAGCGACGCTATCGAAGAAAGAGAAGAATCAGCAGGCCGTTTCAACCCTTCCTCCTCATCCTCATCCTCCCTCCTCCATCTCTACGCCCTTGGCACCGCCGAATTCCCCCACAAGATGGTGCGGTGCGAGGCGGCGACCACACGGGAAGTAATTACGGCGCGCTTGAAGCGCGGAAGTGTTGGAATGAGGAGGAAAGCAGGAAGGCGATTGAACAACGCAGTCGATAATGGCCGCAGTTCTCCACACTAATGAGAATCTCTCCACGAATTACCGTCGAGGTTTTTTAAAACGGCACAAATACGCCCGGAGCGTCCCGCGTGCCTGCACACGGCTCCCGGTGGCGTTCCACCTGGAAAGCTTCCCTTCACGTTCGCTCATTCTCCGCGTCGAGGTTTAAGGATGTGAAACGTACACCTGATGGATCGACTGAAAGTGTGCGGCTTCAGTGGAGACGAGCAAACCCTCCTTCGCGGACGCACGATCATTATTTACTTGAGCAGGGTAGGAAAAGATTAAAAAAACATCAATATGGCTTGCCAAATAAAAAGTTTATTGTCTTTTTTTTTCTTATTATCATGGAATTGCAAAATTGATTATGAAGCTTAGCGACTGGAAACGGGGCAATCTCGCTAATTAGCCGTGAATTTAATCTGTACAGTTTAATTAATGAGTTGGAGGAGTTCTGGAAAAAGCCATGCTAGCTGTTTCCCTCCGCTCCATGTCTTTGTGCTAAGCTACGATAATAATCAGCTCGCTGGTGTGTGCTCCACACAACACGCAGACGTGAGAGGGGTGTTAATCGTCTCATCTAGTCTACAGCAGGAGAGCATATAACCATATTTACCAAATATATATATATATATATACCTAAATGATAAATATGTCTCTTCCCCAGCAGACGTTTTGACTCGTCAGCAGAACAGGAGTTCCTAACATTGTTACCTCATGAAGTCACGCGTGTGTGACAGCATGCCAACACCTGAACGGCTAAATGGAATCCAGCCGTCAGTATTTGGTGTTGTTGTTGTTGTGTTTTTTTACACCTGCGCGTCTCCTACTGGGACACGTCAACATGTCTGCTGCCTGTTTGTCCCCTCGCAGCAGATGCAGCAGAGCGAACAGGCGAGCCGGGGAGCCGTCACACCCACGCGGGCCACTTATTTCCGCCGAAATAAGTGTAATTACCTGTGTAGGTGGCTGCTAATTAACAGTCAAACAAGTGGCCAGATTATTATTTACAACGGCATGCAGCGCCGACAATTAACTGGGTGATCTGTTTATAGAAGAAGCCCAATGGTGCTTTTATTTAGTCCGTTATCCGCGATGCAGTGTCCGTTTCCCGGCTTTAAATAGACGTTTAACAACATGCATGAACGGTGAACGTTGGCTCTGTGTGGACACAAACTGCACAAAAGGTCACCTTAATGAACGGATAGGCCGAGCTGGCCCTGAGCTCCTCAGAGGAGAATATTCTCCGTTCTTTCGCAGCCCGGTCTTACGTTGAGTGAGGAGGTTGGAAAGAGACGTTTTCTGCTTCATGACCTTCAACTCGAATGCTGCGAAAGGGGAATACGCGTTTTCCACTTCACCGTCCAGACCTTCCCAGTTAGTCCATGAATTAAACCTGACAAGCATCCAGTTGATAAAGTCTTCTGGCAAACTGTCAACCCATAACGAGGCGTAATGGACGGAGAGAAATAAATGTGCAGCCCGAACTGCAGTTGCAAACCAAGATTTAAGGCGGACAAGAACACAATTTTGTATTTAATGTATGCATATGTGAGTTTTCTTGCTTTAACCACAAAAAAAAAGACCATAAAAAAAACACATTTTAGGCATAACTCTTCAGGTCATGACCTTTCACTCAACATGTCTGTCTAATCAGAGTTCTTTACCTGTTCAAGCCGTAAAGCTGCCACAGGTAAAGAACAAACACACACACTCCGCCACCCAGCCGCACACTGAATTCACACAGACGCACACAGACGACGGTGAGCAAGCTCCGGAGATGGATAGTTGGCTTTATTTAGTGTGCTGGAGACAAGGAGGGATGGGGTACAAATTGGAGACGGATGTACAGTCTGAGCCAAAATCAATAATAAAGACTTTCATCTCCAAACAAGATGAGGCGCCGGGACTTGATGTATAGACGTGGAGCTGATGTACGGACTCGGGCCCCCGCGCGTCCGCCAGAGAGACGGGAAACCAGACCTGCGACCGTCACATGACGAATGACTGACAGAGCCAATGCTACGCTAGCTCCATATTGCTAATCAGATCAGAGTCGAGGGAGAAAGGTGTGGGGAGAAGTAAACAAAGAGATGTGAAGGAGACGAGTTCAGCTTGTTTACTTTGCTCAGACTGTCACTCAAAGCAACACAAACACACACAAAAAGGAGTTTGTAATAGCTCAATAGGAGCTGTAGCATATCTGCAGCGACTCATCGTGTGTTCACGTCTCGGGCATTATGATCACGTTACGCTACTTCCCTGCAGAGCGGAGATTCTCTCAATCAGGAGCCAAATGCAACCACGAACACACCGATATGTGCACACAGGGGAGCTTTTGCAGGAATGTGACATCGGCATTGTTTCCTGTCTTCTAGCAGGATTAATAAAGCAACTTCAGAGGGTCGGTGAGTTCCAGGCTCTTTAGGGTTGTGATGTACTGATGTACTGCTGTACTACCGGTGGATCCATTGTCTATTTCACTGACGAGTCGACGGATCCAAGCGATTTGGATCCATTGGTTGGACCTCGAGGATTCGCACACCGTGTTTTAGTGAGAAACTCTGAATGCAAGCATAACTTCTGTTGGTCTCCAGGGCCTCTCGAAGTAAGTTGCACATATTCAGAGATGCAAAGATTGAGCTTTTGCTTCATTCTCCTTTTGTCGATGCCAAAACCCCACTGGACGGGATGTAACAGGAATTGGTATTCGCGATCATGCTCGGCACAATGTTAAAACCTTCGTGAAAGCCTGTGAGGGTGAATCTCACATTGTGGAGTCCAAGCAATGCTTTGCATTCGGCCATTTTGATAGAAGCAGCGTCACCACCATTGTCTCTAATTGTGTGCGTTTCCCCCTTTTTAAAGCTTTTATTTGATCAGTTCCTTAATGACTGCAGCAATATGCGTCTCACACATGTTTTGGACAATGGCTGCTCCATTACTGTAGTTAATAAAAAGCTTTCAAGTTGTTCCATCAATGTTCCTTTTGGGTGTGGAGTTAATGCAAGTAGTACATGCGGTACCTCGCTTTATTAAGCGCTGAATTAAACACGCATTAAGTTGTGAAATGCTGCAGCTATAAACATTTTGTTTACACTCATTGCTCCGTATTATTGTGAGTCACTTTGGGCAAAAGCGTCAAATGAATCTAATACACAAGCAGTGTTTGAGATGCATGTTTTCACACAAGCAGAAATGGTAATAATAGTCATTTGACAGGTTATGTATTTGCACAGTAAAACACTGCAGTCCTCATCTGCGTCTTTGTGAAGCGGCACAATGGTGGAGATTTCAACGTGCGCTCTGTCATTTTGAGGGCGTGGTGGAGTAATTACAGCACGGCAGACAGTTTTCTCCGTGGTTAATAGAGATTAATAAGATAATTTCTGTATGCGGGGGAAATTAATTAACGTACAATGTTCTGACCTCGATGTCTGCAACCTTTAACATCCCTAACCACACCGGGCCCTTGAATTATACTTTTAGAGGCTCTTTTCATTGTGTGTATTTAATAATAGCTCATTAGACTCCAGCCTGTGCACACATTCACACAATTTAACTGCTACTTTACAGGTTTTGTTAAATTTGTACAGTTTCTCCTTCTGTTGGTTCCTGTTCTGTTGATTTGTTGTACTCTCCGTCTCGTTTGAGTCGACCAGAAGAGGTTAACACTTAATCAAAGACGCCTCAAGGATTTAAATGCAATCAGAGACTTCAGTGCAGATGTGGACTAATTTCATATTTGAGAAAAAATAAGCCTGTTTTCTTCCTTAACAAGAAGAAATGAGAAGATTGAAACCTCAGTCAGGTCTGTCAGGTGAACACGTAGCCAATTAGCTTAGCTTAGCATAAAGAGTGGAAACAGGGGGAAACAGTCTGATTCTCTCAAAGTGAAAAAACTAAATTTGGGGGGGTTATGTGAGAAAATATTTGTAGATTAGATCATAAAATGTTACAACCTATAATATGTTTTCAATTAACGTGAATATAATATAAATATGGAATGGGAACAACTTTAAACCCCTCCCCAAAAAAGCAAAAATAATCGAATAAATAACCCTTTTCTTCCCTTCTCTCCCTCCTATATCATGAATATAGATTTTATCTGTCAGTTTACTTATTATCAAGTTCACACAATATAGAAAGTTTGTAGTTATAATACACAACATCAGAAAGACTGAACTTCAAAATGAAAGCAAAACAAATCTCAACACTCTTTTTTAATCAGTATTATTGCTCAATGAGCAGACTGGCTCTTCAATAATTTAGAGATATTTAATTATTATCTGTATCCAATTATGTTGTTTCCATTTGAGAAATGTACTTATCGTTCATTGTGGTTCGCAGTGGATTCTGAGAATTTAGAAATGAAAGGTAACCTGCGGGAGAATGATGGTAATGTGATTAGACTATGGCAATTAAGTTTTCCACTTTATTACAGAGGTGTGTGTGTGTATGTGTGTGTGTGTGCGCACGTGTGCGTAGGTTGAACTTACATACCTGCTCTCCACAAAAGCCCCCTGATCAGGACACAGGCAGGAGTGTGTGTGTGTGTGTGTGTGTGTGTGTGTGTGCCCCCCTCACCCTAGTCACTTCATACTCTCATATAGACACCATATCACTTCCATAATGCTCCCTATCGCGTTAAGCCTCTCATCCCCATTCAAACCCAGCCTCCTTGCTCCGGTCCCATTTCAATCTGCACTCACTGTAATGGAGTTCGCTATCACCTTCTCCCAACGGGGCAACTTTGCCTCCGAGCCAATCTCTTTAGCTCTGTGTTTTATGCTGTCCCTGGGTGTGAGTCACGGGTCAACAATGAAACTGTGAGTATATCCCCCCCCCACCCGCCTCCCGCCCTCCGCCCTCCACATCCTCATCTCCGTCGGCGCTCCGAGACCCCGGCGCCTCGCAGAGCGTGGGCTGCCCCGCGTTGGAGCGTTGGAGCGCCGCTGTGTCAACAACCTCTTCATGCTTCGCGCAGGGGTGACTAACTCGGGGCATCCCAGCTGAGATGTGTTTTACTCTGGCACTCCACCCCAGAGTAATCTGCAACAATGGAGCTGTTGTGTGGTAAACAAAAGACCTCCAGAGGGGCCTTTTTATACCTACGTTCATGCAGGCGATTCAAAGAAAACACCACAAATACAAGCAAAAGTCTACATTTACTCTCAGTTGGGGTACAGAGACTTTAGAGAAGTAGCAATTAACTCTGCTATCTGTGTACCATAAAATGTGGGTTATAAACTGCTACTTTATTCCTCATTTAGCCAGCGCTGCCAGCGCAGTTAGCACAGCCAGCGCGCTAGCTCGCAGCCAGCGCGCTAGCTCGCAGCCAGCTCAATTTGTGGCTGCACTGTTTGAGCTCAAGTAAACAACACACTCAAACAACACGCTCAAGTAAACAACACAACAAAAATTAAAAGTGTGGTCAGCGCTAGCGCTAGCTGCAGCAGCTAGCTCCCCATCGAAAGTGGCGGGACCAGCCCCGGCTCGACGCCCGACTCGGGCAGCGAGGACGCAGCAGCGGCTTGCTTATGATTAAATACAACTTTTTATTTTATTTAGTAGATGCAGCTAAATAAACGGCGGCGCCTTGTATTCTGAATTTTACGGTATCGCTTCAGCCAACAAGATCCGGTTGCAGCTTCTGTGTTAAAAGAATTTGCTGTTTTTATAATGGAATATTTTGAGATTCAAAGGTGTCACCCGGGACCATGTCTTTTATCCCGTGATTGCCAAACTCCCTCACACGGGGAAAGAGTCGCGGCATTCTGTGAATCTGCCACGGCGGACATCTCGCAAAACAACCCCCAATTTTATTTTTTTTTTGCAAAATCATGTAAAGCTTGATTGGAGTCTTTCCAGAGGGCGTGTCGGAGCGAGAGGGCTGATTGGAAAGATTTATTGTTGTTTGGCGAGGCGTGCGGCTCGGATCCAAAGGCCACGCTGTGATGCGTTAATCAAACCCTGTGTGTGGAAAAGGCCCGTCGCTGATGAAAAGTGGACTGATAGGTGTGTGTGTCGACGCACCGAAAAAAAGGAATTATTTGCGTCTTCATTAAGCGCTTTGATGTACAATCTCCATCGTTGCCGGAACATCTGTGCCGCTTGGTAATGGCCGCTTTAAAACGCCATATTTCAGTGTGAAATGCTGATTTAATCCCATTAGAGTCCATATAACAAACACCAGTTCCTGCTGCTTTTTTTCCAGGATCACACTATAACACTGGAGCCCATACACTGTGTAATGTGCAGCTTATTCTGCACACGTAAAGCTCTCTTCGCTGTCTTTTATTACTTCATTTCATTACTTCCATCTTTATGCCAAATATGAGTTGGACCTTGTGTTGGCAACAAACAAACAAAAACGCCAGTTTAATAAAGGAAGTCATTCGCTGAAACAGGGCTAATTTTAAAGGTGTAGTGATGGAGAATTTGGCTTTTCTCTGCAAAATGTTGCACTTTTTCGTGACAGACTCCGATTAAAATCAATAACTACATTATAATATTATTAGTAAGGCGTCATTTGTCCCCTGAGGAATACAAAATATTACATATAAATTAGCATTTTAAGCATTACAATGTATTTATTGATCCAAACAAGTGGTTTTCTTGGTTTTAGTAAGAAAGTGCTCCAAAAAGCTTCATTTGTGTGTAGTAAAGGCACTTGTCTGTCTCAGAAAGCCTCTCCACACATAAACACAGCCCCAGTCTCTTGGCAACTGCCACATTATTCTTTTCTATTAGCGGCTTCAGGATTAATAATGATGGTGGCTCGTGCTGCAGAGGTGTGGAGGGTCGCTCGGGCCTCCGGTGCTGGACGTCGACAGCTGGAGGAAGAAATATAAAAGAAAAGCAATGCGGAAAGAGCAGCTTCTTGCTGAGACTCCAAATAAAACAATTTACACACGACGAGGGAGCTCGCCTCAAATCCTCTGGAGCCGGGCGCTAATTAAAAATGTGACCTCGCACAAAAGGAGGCATAAACAATTTGTATCCCCTTTGCTCTCGCTCTTTCTGTCCGTGCAGTACTCACACACACAACCCCGCAACTGTAAGTGTCCCGCGGGAGTCCGACTGAGGGAAATGAATTACTGATTTCACTCTGACAGCTCGGCTAAGTAGCTTACAGGAGCAACAGCAGCCGCACGTGGGCTTCCCACTGATCATTTACGAGTCATAATTAATCTCACTCGCTTTTGAGTTTATTTCATTTGTGGAGAGAGAGAGAGAGAGAGAGAGAGAGAGAGAGAGAGAGAGAGAGAGAGAGAGAACACTGCACATTTTTTTATTGTATATGAAAAACTATTTTTCTGCCCCTCTGCTGTGGTTTTCCCACCTTTGAAGTAAATGAATTACGGCATCGACCGACTGCTTTGGGAGAAATATTGGAATTTGTCTTCCTACATAATTCACCCGGTAAAATAAAAAATAAAAAAAGATGCTGACATTTGATGAATGCCTCCATCAAACAAGTGGATTGAACTGGATTCTGCTGCATGCAGGAGTCCTTTGATGTGTCCGGCACGGTGTGTGCACGTGTGCTGATGATGTAATGCCTCAGTGTGGATTAACCCTTTAATGTCCTGCTCCATTGTCGAGCATCTCGAGTCCCGATATGTGATTGAGAGATGTGTTGAAGGGAACTCCGTCTCTCGCTGTATCTTTAAATATCATTTAGTTTTTATGAAATAAAAAGCAACAACTCATGAAAAGGCACTGTTTTTAAAGTCATATAATCAATGTTATTCCATGATATGTTTGATGAAATGATGTCAGCATGATTTCTCACCCTTTCGGAGGCGTTTTCAGAGTAAACTGAATGACGTTATATTCATAAATACCTGGAAATATTTCTGATACTAATTCAATTCTAGCAAATGACACATTTGCATAATACATAGTTTGTATTTTACTTTGAAGGGACGTCTCTGTTCTTATTGCCCGCAGGAAATAAAAAAATGCAAATAAAAAAATAAAATCTCATTTAGTTTTTCTCCGTGAGGACGTTCGATAAATGAAGAATAATGGCAGCGCAGGCGACACTACGGATCAATGTTATTTAGTCTGAAAGAGTGTCTGTCCCAGCTTCCTGCCAGCTCCCAGTCCCGCGTTTGAAGGATTTCACCTTTCAGATGTGTGGCCGTCTGCCGGAGTGACAGAGGGCGAGCAGGAAGCGCTGCCGCGTCTCGCTGAAGGACATTTCGGAGGATAAACGGCTTTTGATGACACACACTGGCTGTCGGCTGGGATAGAACCCGCGACCTCTCAGATGAGGGAAGGTCACGGTGCCCACGAGGCCACCCGGGCATCATCATTTTGCTTTTAGAGACAAGAAGCAAGGTCAAGAAACGTGCCAAGTGTTACATCCGCAGTGCGGTGTGCACAGGTAGGATTCTCCCGCTGATCTCTGTAACAAATAATCAGGATGGCTTTCTGAGAAATGTCAGGTTTCACGTCCACCAGAGGACAATAATTAAAGCAAAGAGAGCACCTGGAATTAGTCAAGTACTTTTGCGGTACACCACTACACTGATCTTTTTACTGTGACACGTTTACGTTTGAGTCACATCCAAATCAGAATTACACATTCTCGCTTTCTACCAAATGTGCTAGAGGATTAAAGTGTGGTTATTGTTGGGGAACGGTCTGTGACTCGACACGACCTTCAGGGTCCTGCTTGAGAAATCTGTCCATCCACCAGCTCACACCCTGCACGCCATCACTTTCCACCTTGGCCACTCAGTCCTAGGATACGGGGCGTCACAAAAATGTTGCCACAGCCAATGGAAATGATGGAGAAAACCATAAAAATAAGACCCGATCTGCAATAAACCAGTACTTTGAGGGGGATAATTTAGTACTCTTTCCGCCCTGGATCATCATTAAAGACCACTTTGACCTTCAGGACTTACTTTTTTTTCTCGGGGCGGGAGAACTGCCACTCATTGACATGATCAGACCGTCCCTAAATCTTTGGGTACTCTGGAGGCCGATTGGCTCCCTCAAGACATTTAATGTGTGTAATCTGCGTTGATTATTTACAAGCGTAACAGTGTAACGTCTCGGAGGCCGATGAAAGTCTGAGATCACGAATCTCAGACTCAAAATGTCCATCGGTGCGTATATTCCACCCTGCTGATCCCTCACCTGCTCCGGCGACGCCGTAATGAGACACCCGGCGAGTAGAAGAGGAGGCAATCTTCCACTGAGCCCGAGATCTCAGCAGCGCCCCGAGAGGCTCGGCTCTCCCGGCGCTTATTAATCCCGAGAATGAAACGAGGCTAACGGGCTCAGAGACAGCCGTCGGTGATTCTTGATCCGCCAATAGAAGATAGGGGTTTTTTATTTTCGAGACTGTGACAAAAAATTAGACTCGTGGAGCGAGATACATCCGTGATGCGAGAGAGACTGACGGCAACAGATAGAAAGTCCTCGGTCGACAGTTTAAAAACAGATCCTCTTGTGTTTCAGAGATTGGCTTCGTGTCTAGTGTCTCGTCTGAAGTGCAATCTCACCCGGCGCTTTCAATCATATCACATGATCTTCACTCGTAGAATTTGTCCTTTTATTTGTGTTTATTCTCATAGTGACTTAAAATTAAAGCATTAAGGCGAAAAACGTTTTTTAATGCAGTGAACTTTGAGGTTTTTGGGCTATTTATCTCCTGTAACGCGTCTTCGTTCAGATAAGCGGAAAGAAAAATACACTTTTAGGTGTTTATTTTACTATCTTGTCTCCTGAACTCGGCAAACGTTAGCTTGTACAATGCCTCATGTTCATATTTAATCAGAAAACAATCCAAAAAACTAAATATCTAAATGTATTTCTCATATCGATTAGTTAACAGCAGTTGAATCCAAACTATTTGTTCCTTTATTAAATGTAGTAAGTTGATTGTGTCACCCTTTAGTGTGCGTCTCATCCTCCTCTCTATAATCTATTTTAATCCAATCTACCTTTCATGGGGAAGTCTAGGTTTTTGCGTGAAATTCCTCTTCAGAGTGTCAGAGTATGTTTCACGCTTTGCGTCCATGCTCTAATGCTCCTTGGCTATTTGTCACACGTTTATTAACGCACTGCATCAAGTGGAAATCTGCTCATCCAACACCGCACACATTATGACAATTTGAATTCCTTCCTTCCTTCCATCTTCATCAGCGAGGCGGAAATGAAGGCCTATAATTTATCACGAGCTGATTCTATGGATCATGTAGAAGATGTGGTTTGTTGTTGGTTTGTTTGTATTTTTCGTGACAGCTTTGACGCAGCAATTCTGCGATGAAATTACCCGTCAGTCAAATAAAATGTTGACATGATGTTCTCTTACTTTGGGTGTGCATCTTAGTCAATATTTGTACACAAACAATCGATCAAATGTGTCGACTGTGCGGCCCCACGCGGCTCTTTGTTATGTTTTGTTGGTTTTAATGTTTTTGCAGTCTGATCAGTCAAAAACACAGAACCTCACTCCTTGGTGGAGGCCAAAATTGAGCTAAAAGAGTGTGAGTCATATATCCGGAAGCATGACTCCAAATGGATGCTAAAGTTTGCTAAACCGCGTAAAATATTGTTGTGTTTACAGCTTTATGGGACCCCTTAAAAATGAGCGTCCCTTTTGAAAATGTGTTGTAACAATCAGCATTTCAGTCATAAGGCAGTGGGTTATGACTTAATATTCCCCTCCTGAGAGCGCCGTCTCAAGACTGGTAATAAAAACACTGGAAGAAGTTATTAAACATGATTATGGATCCTGTCGTCGACGTGGAACGCAGAGTTAGTTCAGCCGCCCAGCGCAAGAATATGTTTGGTGCTGGAAAATGTTCAAGGGCCACTCGAAAGTCTTTTATGGGCTGCAAGTGGCCCCTGAACGAGCCTTTGAGTGCCACTGATCTACAGCGCCGCGTGTCCGCGAGACCGTCTGAGCACGTAATTAACCGGAGGAATTGGCTCCTCTCGCTCGCCGCGATGGCACGAGTACAAAACTTTCCTTCGGTGCATGTTTGCATAGTGATAAGTAATATCTTATTGAAGGTGTGATATGGCCCTAACCCACAGAGGATGGAGGGAGAGCCCTTTGCTTGAATCTAGAACACACACACACACACACACACACACACACACACACACACACACACAGAGCCATATGCAGGGCAGCGCTGGTGCTGCAGGCGAGATTGCTTACGCTCCCTTCAGTGTCGAAGCTAATCCAGGAACACATAAGTGAAATAGGGGTCATCACACAAAGTCCCCTAGGTGTGTGTTTGTGTATGTGTGTGTGCGTGTGTGTGTTTGTAGGCAGGAGTGTATGAAGGACGGGCGAGTGAATGAAAAAATGCGATGCTGCAAATCTCCAAGCAAATCCTCAACAGTCTATTTATATATCCTGTTGAAAATCCCGGAGCTCCTCTCGCTTCCGCTTTCATGCCCTGAAACGTAAATTCAGCTCAAAATGCTCAATACTATTTTTTTTTCATGGGCCACAACAGCGACAGTGGCGGCGGCGGCTAACCATCAGGGCTAACGACCGTTAGCTAGCATCAGTGGCGCACATGTTTTTGCGTTACGAAGCTCCTCTCGCTTCCTCTTTCGTGCTCGATGCAGCCCCGAAACATAAATTCAGCCCGCTCAAAATGCTTCATACTATTTCATCAGGAGCCACGACGGCAGCAGTAGCGGCGGTGGCGGTGGCTAACCATCACAGCTAACGACCATTAGCCAGTGGCAGTGGCGCACTTGGTTTTTTGGTGCCCCTCCCGTCCCCCGTGGCGCTCGATGAAAGGTGCTGCCCGGTTAAGAAGCACTGCAGCCGGCAGACGGTGATATTTGTTACCTGAGCGACGCTGCGGGGCCTCAGTGGAGCGGCCCAGAAATATGAGAGCCCGGCTTTCTGCCCCATTGGCCAAGAGGAACATTTCCCCGCAGTCCCACGATTAGTTTGCCTCTTCCCCTCCTCCCGATTCCCACCCTGCAGCTGTTTGTGGCGGCCGTGTCGAGCGTGGACCCCCCCCCCCCCCCCTCCCCGCGGGCGCGTAACGCCGCCGCGCTAACATGCATCACGCGGCCCGAGTGTGTCAATCCGGTGCTTTGTGTGTCGGCGCGGTCGGCGTCGCGACACCTGAAGCCAACTCCGTCCGAAAACAATGGTGGCTCCTCAAATCAGGTCGGAGCATTTGCATAGAAATTGGTTCTAGATCGGGAGATGGGCCCTCGACTCAAACGCTTTCGCACTCCGCCTTCCTCTGTCGCACACACACACACACACAAATAAACATATAGAGAGTCTGTCCCTTTTGAGGCCCAATCACTCCGGCACATGGAGCGCTCCTCAATGCCGTCAGGAGGGAGGCCGTGATGAGAAATAGATCTAAGGACGACCCTTCATGTTTACCAAAAGGGTGAGTGGCAACCGGAGAGGATTCAACATGCAGAAACTCTCCGTACGGCATATTCTCTTTCAAGATATCTGTAATTTACATGCCTTTGGTCCTCCACTCCCAGTTGTTTCATATTCATATTGGGGTTGTATAAGAAGGTCCTTAGAGTTTATCAGCCTTTAACAGCAAATATCCTTGTCATTGCTGCTTTCTTGGAGAATAAGTAAAGCAGGTTTACTGGGCCAAAGGCGAGGAGGAGGGGACATTTGACTCTAGCCACAAATCCTTCAAGTCAGTTTGTCATTGCCTCCAAAAAAAGGACGACTTCAAGCCTGTCAGACATTTTTTTAAATTTGTTTTCATGCAGAGTTATATGCAAAGGTCTCATATCTGTGTGTGTGTGTGTGTGTGTGTGTGTGTGTGTGTGTGTGTATATATATATATATATATTTTTTTTTAATATATATATATATATATATATATTTATATATGTAAATCATATATATTTGTGTGAGAGCGGGTGAGGTGTGACAGTAGTTCGCACAGCCACTAAAGGACTTAAACGTGGGTTGTTACGGCGTACGAGCAATCAGGGCTGTGGTTTTTCAGCCTTCGACTGCGTGCGTCACTTAAATGGACAATTTGTGTGACATCATGTTGTGATCTTTAGTCAAACCCCTCCAAGCCTTCACTCCAGTAGCTGTCGGTAATGCACTTCACCAACCGCCATTAAACAACAGAGAAGAAATGGAAGAACTTGAACCACCTGAGTCTGACCTTTTCCTCCGTTGCTGTCCTCAAACCCAAACAAACTACTTGATTGGCCGCCACAGTTTCAAATCCGGTTCTGTTTTCCCAACGTTTACCCGTTAACACGCCGTCCTCCTGATCCAATTTGGTGGTCCGAGGTCAGTGTGACCTCACAAAAACATATTTCGGGGACATGACTCAAGCATTCACGTGTATAAGATTTTAAATGAGTTCTGCACCTAAATGCAGCACCGGCGGTCAAATAAATGGGAGGACCGTCATTTTCACTCTTTGCGTGGGGGGCCGCCTTGGTCCACTGCAGGATAAAGCACCCGTCTCAATACTCTCGACCGCTGTCCTTGTGTGTTGCTCTCTTTGCCAAACTCCCACATCGCTCTTGAAAGAAACGAAGCAGGGGAAAACGGCATTCTGCTGCGGAGACGCTCAGCGGTAGTGACAGCTCCCACAGTGGGCATCATGAGCTAATGCCAGGCTGCCTGATGCCGGCGTCTGAACCTAAAGAGCACCTTTCAGTCACATCTGCCATATCACTGTGTGTGAGGCCTTCGAGGGTAGCAGATGGAAAGTTTTCTCCCGGCTTTGTGAATGTCATACGTGTGATTCGGACCGTCAAGGAGGACTATTTTTGGCTTGACAACTTCAGAAAGGAACTCATCACCTTTTGCGCCGTGATATACGAGCGAGGAGCAGAAACCGTCCCGGTGTCAGAGAAACCTGACGAATGTCTCGCAGAAAAAGGAAAATCCACCGGCTCAAGCTTACAGTATGGAACATTATCTGCCAAGGACAGTTTGTTTGTGCAGTTAGGTGGTGATGTATAGCATCTCACAGCGAGCTCCCGTGGGTGTTTGCTCTGTTGTCGGGCAAAAGCGGGAGCTGAATCTGATCCGGATTTGCTGCGACGACGGGAAATAAAACATTTAAACACCTGAACAGCAGCTTTGTCTCAGCTACATGAGGCATTCATTAATAATGACCTCGCGCGCTGCTTCCCTTCACGGACTTTATGTGATACATAACTGTCTTTGACGGTAATAAAAAAAAACGTCTTGAAGGCGTAATTGAAAGTGGCGGGCAATTTGATTTGTATTCATGAAACTCGCCGTGCAGCTGCTACGAGTCTTGTTGATGTAAAGTTCAAGTGTTTGTCTGGACGGCGGGATTTTTGAGACACGTGTTTGCTTTTTGCTCATGAATCAGACATTTAAATTGTCAGACTGTATGTTATATCCCTATCGGCTACTTGTAATCGTATCATCAAACTGGACAGCAATGAAGCACCGCTAAGGTTTTTAAATCCTCTTTTGTGTCAACAGAAATGCATTTACCGTCAAAATTGAGTTATAAGCCGCTACTTTTTCCATCAACTTTCACCCATGCGGCTTAAATATCGGTGCGACTAATTTCTGATTCTAATTTCTGATTTTAAATTTCGCAGCAGACATGCAAACTAGCGAGTGTTAGCCAGCGAGCTAGGTCGCACTAGCTTGCGACTCAGTAGCAGCAGCAGCAGCAACAGCGGCTTATAAACCACCGCGGCTTCTTTAAGATTAAATACAACTTTTTTGTTGTTTTTGGGAGATGCGGTTAATAACAGGAGGCGTCTTATAACTCGCAATTTATGGTAATTCAACTGCGCTGAATGTCTGATGCGTTATCGACCTTGAATGATTAAATTAGATTTAACATTTTGCTGCAAAGAGGCTGACGCGCGGCATGTCGACTCCAGATGCTCCAACTGACTGAACAGTGTGATAGGATCCTGAATAAAAGAACAGAAAGAGGCAGGAAAGCTTCTCTCCGCCGATGAAAGAACAATCTTTGCTGTGCGGTAATCACTTGAGAGAACAGACCATTGATGGGGTTTTGAATAAGCCATTAAAAAATCTGTTTTTGACAACTGAGCTTGGCAGGTATATAACTATGTTTCAGATCCTGCTCTATAATTTTAATTACCGGGGGATCGTGATTTGGCTCTTATGTGACTTTTGTCTCGGTGAACAGACCCATAGAGCTGCCACTTAAATGTTTCCCGGAGTGCAAAATTCACATTATGTGGGGTTTTTTTACGAAAAAAAAAAAGAAAAGGCGTTCTTTCTCATTATGTAAGCCCTCGTCTTTTGAAATAAGGAAAACTTTTACAGCCGCAATTGAGAGGCGCCTGCTGTCCCAGCCTATATATGTGAGGTAAGTTAACAGCAAGACGTAAAGAATATAATCTCACACACGCACCCCCCTCGGGGACTTTGTAGTTAGTTTAATGTGTAGAAAAGTGTGCCACGGGCGGAGCAATTAGTGTGAAGGTGCAGGTGAATTCTGTCCAAAAAAGAAGATGGCCGCCTTCCAGCTCCTCTGCTGTTGACAGCAGCGCTGTGGGCGTACAGAGCTGAGGACGGAGATGGCCAAAGTGTGTGCAGAAGTCCCTCCGGCTGTCTCCAATGTTTGTCTCCGTGACCCAGAAACTACCTTCTGACTAAACCCTCCACTCATTTCAATGCTAATGTGCCGTTATGGGTATTTTCACAGCGTCGCTGCTATTTATTATGAATCAGCTTACCTGAGAGGCGCCGGTTTAATCCTGTAGATCCCCGCACAGCTGCTGTGCGCCAAGAGGTCATGGAGATAGTGTTTAAATAGACTCTGCCTCTTTTATTATTCCAAGAGGACGACTACGGGCCAGTAACCAGCTGACAGATTCACTATTTTCTACATTTTTCCCCCCTCATATCTGCTAAGTGGCAGAGAGGTAAGGATCACAAGATCAACTCAGACGGCGTTTTCACACAACAAGACCTCCTCTTTTGATTGTTTATTCACGTCGCGGGAGCACCAGGTATCTTTATGAATAACTCACAGCGGCTCGTCATAACCTGGAGGCTCCCGAGGAGCTATCGCCGCCAATGACAGGTTTTTGAACAGAGGACAGCGAAAACATAATGAATATGGACCCCGTGTAATGGGGGAAGAAAACAATCTCAAACGGCCTCCAGCTGTTTACTTGAATAGACGTTGGGATATTGGAGGAGAGAAAAAAAAGGACGTGGCAACAGGAAGTGGAGACGTTCGGTGAACCGCACCCTCGCGGAGACAACTTGTTCTACGAGTTGAAAAACAAAGGCGTCATAAAATATGAACGTTGTGATGATTGTCAATAGATGTAGGCTTTTATATTCAGAGATGCGAGCTGCTCTCAACAAAAAAAATCATACACCAGGCGCTTTAAACTGCACATTTTCACTGATTAACTCAACAAATAACGATTCATCACCCGCTAGGTTTTGTGGATTTAGTGTTAAAAAAAAAAAGCACATTGTCTCCTGAACTGCAGCTCAGACTCCCTTTAACTGTCACAACAGTTCAATCGGTCCTCTCCTCCAGTCTCTTTGTTTGTGTTTTGGTAATCGTGGCATTGATTCGGAGCCGGTCTTCCCTCACTCTTGGAAGTGCTTAGCGGCACTCTGCAGACAGATTTTCTGCCTCGGTCTCGCGAAAGGAAAACGACGCCCACAGTATTCACATTATTCATACACCTTTCTCAGAGGAAGTATCGATCTGTGCATTTGTTGACAAGTATTGCGTGATGACTTCATAGTCAGACAATTCCCAACGGAGCGCTTCAGCCTCCGCGCAGCCTGCGAAAAAGCAAATGGTGATGTCGAGGTGAAGGCTGCCTGTGAGTGAGAAAGCGAGACAGCCTCTCTGTTTCCATCTTTCATCCCAGACGTGTGAAGACATCCTCCTCCTCCTCTCCCCCCCATCCTCCACCTCTTCCCCTCCTACCTCATCTCCCCTTTGACGCGCTTCATATCGGCTGCCGGATCACGTTCGGAGAGCCCAGTCGGTTTTAATCACACTCCGCTTTCACTGCTTCCAGCGCCCATCGCTGCAGCTGAGCAAAAACCAGGGGAAAGTGGAGGCGAGACGAATACCAAGTTCATGATTACACACGCTGACAACTGATCCTGGATCCTGCACAGATAACAGTACAGGGAGAGCGATCAAAGCAGAGGTGGTCAAGAGCATGAATTCAGACTTTATTTTTTTCCTTTTTTTCATATCAACCACAAACTCTTTAAGACTGGGCTTCTCAAATCTCTTTCCCACCAGCAGATGGCATTATGCAGTGACTTGACTAATTTGGCCTCCTTGTGTCCTCGGAGGTAAAGCCAATGTTTGCACAATTTATGTCGTAAGTAATTGGGTGATAATTGTTGTCCTGTGAAGGTCCTGTTTGCATGATTTGGAGCTCAGTAGTCTGGTGTATTTATTTTGTGCTGCACTCAACCATTCTGGCCCAAATTTGAATGTATTATGTATTATTTTTTTGGACTTAACTATATCGAATTTCTTACAAATGTACACATTTGTGTAAACAATAGGAAAATTAAGGGGGGGTCGGAGGAGGGGGGTCGGAGAAAATATTCCATTAAAATATCTAATTTCTGCCTTTCTTGGAGAGCCTTTGTGCCTCAGGAGAAGCAAATTAATCCAAGTCTGCAGTCCCCCGTCACACACACACACACACACACACACACACACACACACACACACACACACACACACACACACACACACACAGAGGAGGAGGTGGCCGCCATCAAGCGTCAACACGGTAACCATACATATGTACTGTATGCATGCTGTGTTGCCTCATATGCTGCGCACCGGTGTAGCAACACTGACATCTGCTGGCCTGCTGGGGAACTGCCGCAGGACAGTTATAGATTAAGAGCCTGTGCTTCAATTACTCAACTTATTTTCGGACATTTTGGGGTAATAGTTCTCAAGGGAGGAAACTGAAAGCAGATTTATGTTATTATTTTTTAAAATAAATGGAAATAAGAATAGATATTATTAAAATATTAAAAAGGTGAGTGTATTTACAAACAAAAAAGTGAAGGTGTAATACTTTTAAATCCATATGTTAAATCATATTATTTATTTATTACTATTTATATTTTAACCTCACAACAACTTCCTTCAAACTAGCAATTTAATCTTGGCATTTTCATGTGGTATTTGTAATTTATTTGACAATCTAGTTATAGTTAATCTTTAATTTTCACGATTGAGATGTTTTACATTTTGTATTTAAATACTGTCCATATATATGTATCACATGTTTAAACTCTTCTTCTTCTGCTTCTTCTGCTTCTTCTTGGAATGGCTGAACGCGACCAGCAGGGGGCGCCGGTCGCCACTGTGCTTCTCTGTCCAACCGGCAAAGAAACCGCCGAAGCTCAATCACGTGACCTTTGAGCGTGCGCAGTGCTTGTTTGTGTGCAGCGTCGCGGTTTGCTTCCTGCTTGTCCGGCAGATGGTAAAGAAAAATGATTTATTAAACCTGTAAATGCGTCATAACCGTAAAGACAAACACGCACGTGACTTGTTTCTCAAATTAAACCAACAAAGAGACGTTTGAGAGCGTAAATCTCACTGAGCAGGATTATTATTGCCAATAATTATGAATTCAGAGAGGCTAGAGGAACCGTTTTGAACCATTTAATTGAACCATTTAATGTTTATGAACTGAAACGTGCTGGACTGGTGCACAGATGAGTGCAGGCATGTATGTGGAGTTTGAAGCTCACCTCAACCCCCCTCTTTCCAGGCAGTGTGTGAGCAGGTCCATGGAGGTGGTGGTGAGGAAGATGAGGAGGCAGATGAAGCCATGCTGTGGTCCTTCGAGGAGGCCGTGGAGAGGCAGACCCTGCAGATAGGAGCGTCGGCCTGCGGGGCCACCGCTGTGGTGGACGTGCTGAAGGCCCTCGGCGTGGACGTGGCCCCGGAGGAAGCGGACCGCTGCGTCCAGACCCGCCTGAGGAGGACCGAGTCCCCGCTGCCCGACTACCTGCTCTCCCGGAGCGAAGCCGGTAAATGACAGTCTGCCGCGGGGCCCCGATGCATGGGCCCCAGCTCTGTTGCAGTGGTGGACATTTACTCAAGTACTGCACCTAAGTACATATTCAAGGTACTTGTACTTTACTTGAGTATTTCCATGTTATGCAACACTTTCACTCCACTACAGCAGCTTACATTGCTTTTCAGTTTAAACATCAGTTTATTGTGTTGAGAAAATTCTCCAACTTCCTCAGCCGAATAAATCATTTATGAATAAATGACCTGACAGTTACAGAGAGCGCTAGAAAAAAACAGAACAATATGCCATTTGATGTTTATTTCAAGCAGATTTTTTAATCCCAAATACCTATTCTTTGAAGGGCCCTGAACAGAACTGTGTCATTCTTAACTTGTCCAAAAATAATAATGATGCATTTAAAAGTCTCTCTTTTCTAGAGCGTATTGATCTAAGGTCTAATTGATTACGCAAAAAACATGTACAGTAATTTATTTTATAAAAGAGGTTCCATCTCTCTATATCTAATTTTATTTTGGTCTATATATATATATATGGTAAAGAAAAACATGGTAAAGAAAAAAAGTACACAGTAAAAGAGTACTTTTCCTCCCACCAAGTATAAAATATAGCGCAGACGCAGATTAAATTCACATTTTATTCTGCCTTCCATAGTAATAAATAAATGCACCACGGAATTATTAGCTTTTATGCGGGAAGGAAATGAAATCATAAACACCAGCAGTGTAACGTAACGGCCACCTGTGCGTGTGCAAATGACTAAAAATTGTTTTTTAGGTGGAAGATTAACCAGTTTTACTGCATGTCTTTTTGATTGTTGGATCCGATAAGTTTGGACAGAAACACTTAAAAGGATTTATTAGATTCGTTCGACTCAAGTGGACTAAACTTTGCTAAATTGTCGGATATTCCGCTTCAACCACTTGAGCCCGGCGCTGTCCTCGCCCAACTGCCCTGCGACATTTTCAGCTGATGAAATATGAACACATAAAGCGTGACTTTGCATAGGCGCCACCTCTTCGCCGGGCCCACCAGACATTTCAGGTGTCACCGGTGCTCGCGGAGACGATAACTCCCCCGCTGTAATGTCTTGAACCCGTAATGTGCGGCTTCCTGCCAGCGTGACAGCTGGCTGCACTGCCAAGCAGGCAAATTCAAAAGTACCCTCTCGAATTAGACAAAGAGTTTTATGTCCCTCGGAGGAGTGACTGTAATTGACTTTTTTTTAGCTCCGCTACACCGTTTCTGCTTTGAGTTCAAGCTGTCGTCACTCGTGCGGCTCCGAATGGAAAATAAACAGACTTTTAATCACAGGTCAAATCCAATGCAGGCACTGTAAATCTAGGATGATCCTACAGGGGATGAAATTAAACGTGGTTTGTCACTTGTTTTAGGTGCGACACACTTGCAGCTCATCCAAGGAGCGCAGGAGGCCAGCAAAGGGAAGGTCGCTGGACGCTTCTTCCACTTTCACCCTCGCCGGCGGGTCAGGCTGGTCCCCTGGCTGGCACGCTGGATCCGAAAGGGCGCCGTACCGGTGGCGACCATGAACATGCAGCTGGCCGTGCCCGAGGGGGAGGAGGTGCCGGACGCCTGGCACCACCAGCTCATATTCGGCGTTGCACCCGACGCCGTTTTCATGACCAACCCTTTAGATGTTGGTGAGTAAGGACTTTTTCAGGTGAATCCTCTCTCCCCAGACGTTCATACAGAATGGATTGAGACACACATATATACTTTTTTTTTTGTACTTTTCAGAGGGCGTGGAAGAGGTGCACCAGAGACTCTGTAGTGAGTCAGTGTTGCTGATTCGGCGGGAAGATGTCCTGCAGAGACTGACGCCAGATTGCTGTCTGTCTAGTTTGTCAGAGTCTGACCCGCGGTGGAAAGCCCTGGATATCGAGGGTAACCGCTGTTCATTTACGGTTTAATTTATGGAGACTTTTCATCCCTTTTTTAATTTATTTTTTAAATGTTCTCATGTCAATTTGCTTTTGCCCATCAGGTCAAGTGATGCAGATGGCCCTCGAAGAGGAGCAGGGACCCGATCGACCCAAGTCAGCACACGTCACGATCCCGGCCGCGTACAGCTCGGGCATCACGCTGTTCGGCCTGCGAGAGTCGCGGCTGGGACAGGAACTCCTAAAGGCCCCCGAGCTCCCTTTGCTGTGACGGAGCTGCCGCTCGGAGGGACTATTTTATTGTGACGTGGACGGGGGTAAAATAACGCCGTATCGATTCCAATGTTTGGGATCAGCGGATACGCAGAGAATGTATTGCATGATGTGTGCTCGTGCTGTAAAGGGACTATAAAACACGTTTGTGCAGCTGCATTTTTAAAATAAAATCTAGGCTCCATAACTCTTCGTTTATTTCTCTGGAACCCCAGGACAGAGAAAGAAAAAAATGGATGACAGTTGGTTTTTTTCTCCCTAGATCTTTATTACTCAACATACGCCCTTTAGATGCAGATCGATTATCATTTATTACAAATACATCCATCCATCCATCCATTTTCCGCCGCTTATCCGGGGTCGGGTCGCGGTGGCAGCACACCCAGCAGACCGACCCAGGCTTCCCTCTCACCCGCAACATTTTCCAGCTCGTTCTGGGGGACCCCGAGACGTTCCCAGGCCAGCCGGGAGATATAATCCCTCCAGCGTGTCCTGGGTCTTCCCCGGGGCCTCTTCCCAGTTGGACGTGCCTGGAAAACCTCTAATGGGAGGCGTCCATGAGGCATCCGAATTAGATGCCCGAACCACCTCAGCTGACTCCTTTCGATACGAAGGAGCAGCGGCTCGACTCCAAGCTCCCCCCTGATGTCCGAGCTCCTTACCCTATCTCTAAGGCTGAGCCCGGCCACCCTACGGAGGAAGCTCATTTCGGCCGCTTGTATCCGCGACCTCGTTCTTTCGGTCACGACCCAGAGTTCGTGACCATAGGTGAGGGTTGGAACGTAGACCGACCAGTAAATAGAGAGCTTCGCCTTCCGACTTAGCTCCCTCTTCACCAAGACATATTACAAATACAGTTTCTGGGATTTCACTATAAATGAAACACTCACAATCATTTCTAAAGGGGCTCTGATCAGAATTTGTGGATGACATTTATTATATTGTTTTGTTTAAACTGGTTTATCTTGTTTTAAGTCTGTCGTTTGTTCTTTTATGTGAAACTTTTAAGCCGCCGTCTTGCTCAGGACAAAACATTGTCCGATCGATCGGAGCCCTCGTGATAATTTGCGTCAGAATAAACATGAGCATGCAAAGGTGAAAAACACAATTTGTGAAATAACTTTGTTCAAAACACAGGTATTATTGTAAGTAAAATGTAATATGTATTTATTATGAAGCAGAACATTACCAAGTCTGCTAAATGTAAAACAAAACCTGTGAACCTGCTCAACTAAATGTAATTGAGGATGAATTAGTTAAGGAGAGAAAAATAAGATGTTATGATTTAGGTTTATGATTGTGTCTTGATAAAATGACAGAGCCCCAGCAGGAGAGCCTTTGACCTCTGACCTTAAGGATTGTTCACACCACTGTGTTCCACCTAAAGAACGTCTTTTATAACATTCATCATTTTATTGATTAGCTCGGTTTATTAAAATCACACCTTAAACGAATACCAATACTTCTTTAGAGTCACCATTATTTCATACAGTTGTATTAACACTCTATATTAAGAGAGGCAGAAACATAGATTTAGTCTTTTCTTTGTATTTGTATTATTTTTGTAAAAAATTGCCCACCTTTCCCCAGCCTTAGAGAGAGAGCGATTCAATTTTCAATTCATTTTTTTTGAATATAGCCCAAAATCACAAATGCAAAATTTGCCTAGAAGGGCTTTACAATCTGTACACATGACATCTCTGTCCCGGGACCTCACATCGGATCAGGAAAAACTCCCCCAAACCCTTTCACAGGGGAAAAAGGGAAGAAACCTGAGGGAGAGCAACAGAGGAGGATCCCTCTCCCAGGATGGACAGAAGCAATCACTGTCATGTGTAGAGAACGTAAGGCAGGGTGGAGGGGGGGGGGGGGGTTGCCCTAGAGAGGGATCGCTCCTCTTCAAGGCTGGAGGGGGCGGGGGGGGTTGCCTTACAGAGGGATTGCTCCTCTCTAAGGCAACCCACACACACCCCCGGCCTTAGAAAGGGGCGATCCCTCTCTAAGGCTGGGGGGGGGGGGGGGGTTGCCCTAGAGAGGGATCGCTCCTCTCTAAGGCAACCCCTCTACCCTCAAGAGGGTAGGGAGCGGGTGGGGGCTTGAAGGAGAAGGGTGCCCACCTTACCCCAGCCTTAGAGGGGGATCGCCCCTCACTAAGGCAGTGTGTGTGTGTGTGTGTGTGTGGGGGGGGGGGGCCTCCCCCTCCCTAAGGTGGTGGAGGGACCACGATGGTTTCATCAAGATGGTAGGGAGCAGGTGGGGGGTTGGAGGAGAAGGCCTTAGAGAGGGATTTGCCCCTCTCTATGGCTGGGGGTGTGGGGTGCCCACCTCGCCCCAGCCGTAGAAAGGGATCGCCCCTCTCTACGGCTGGGGGTGGGAGGGAGAAGGACAAAGGTGCCCACCTTGCCACAGCCTTAAAGAGGGGCTCTCTCTATGGGCGGGGTTGAGGGGGCTGACCCCTGGTATGGGGGGGAGGGAGTTGCCCCCTGGGGGAGGAGGGGTGGAGTAGGAGGGGGCCCTCTTCCTTCATCACCCTAAGGACCCTATTATACTTCGGCCCCTCAAATCCATAGAGTTTTTGGCATTTCTTTTCTCGTTCCCTGAAGTCGTACACAACTTCATTGGGTTTCAAGGTGGTGGGTGTGGAGGGTGCACACACCACTTGTGACAGGGACGGTGGAAGAACCACGATGGGGGGAAGGGTGTGAGCGAAGTCCGTTTTAGGCAACGCCCCTGTCCTGCGGTAAAAATCGTCTATTTCTGAAAGGATCGGTGTTGACCTCGAGGGCACGATGATTTTATCAATAGGAAACGACCTTGTCGTCCGAAAAAAAGTGTCTAACATTGAAACGGTGGGAGCATTTTCAGACCTCGAATGCTCGTCGCCAAAGGGGGTGGAGGAGGGTGCCTCGTTTATTTGAGGTATCGGGTTGTCTGGAGGAGCATTAGCCATTTTGATTTGAGGTTCCGGGTTGTCTTTAGGACCAGCATACATGTTTTACAAGCAAATGTAAATCCTAGTTGTGAAATCGCTTTTGCAGCTCCTACATGAAATATTCTGAAAGTTTGTCATCAAAGCCCCGTTTATTCATGGCGTCAAAAACCTTCCTTTTTTTTTTTTTACGTGCCTTAGATCTCGCGAGATTTATTGTAAAGTTCCATTGAACGGGTCTCGCGAGATCTCATGCCTCAGTGTCTAGCAACGTAGTAGGTTGCTAGGTAGATAAGCAAGTTAGCAGAATCTAATGCATTGATTGATGTATGCATCCATTCTCGTTGTATAAATCATGTGTTTAAGAGTGAGCATGTGTTGTTCATGAATTAAATAAATAATGACAATTGAAAAAAAGACAATTATAGACGTATACAGCATGTATTTAACTTGATATAGAGGAGCGCTGTTGAGAGAGAGAGAGAGAGAGAGAGAGAGAGAGAGAGAGAGAGAGAGAGAGAGAGAGAGAGAGAGAGAGAGAGAGAGAGAGAGAGAGAGAGAGAGAGAGAGAGAGAGAGAGAGAGAGAGAGAGAGAGAGAGAGAGAGAGAGAGAGAGAGAGAGAGAGAGAGAGCTACGCTGCTTTTCTTTGGTGAATCATGAAGCGCCATTGAAGGAACAACAGCTCCTAGGAACATGATATCTTTTTTTCTGGTAAGAATGACAACATAATGTCAGTCAGATAGTAAAATATTTATTGAACGACTTAAGTGACCTCTTGAGTTTTCTACATCAGTTGTAGGTAGCGTTAGGTCAAAGTAACGTTAGCGCAACCGTTAGCTGGCGTTAGCTTAGCTACCTTTGACTTTGAGGCTTGTTTTTTTGCAGCGCTGTGTAGCCTTGGATGTCAAGAGTAAGTTACCTTAGCTATCTAATAGTTGAGTGTTTACTTTTCATTAACATCATTAATGTAACGCATGTTATATGTTATGTGGAACTTTAGCTTACTTTACCAAAGGTTAGCTGAGGTCATGTGTAGTTACAGAGAATGTATTACCTAGGGTTTAGGTTAGCTAGCTAGCTACATGCTACAAACTTCATCTAATAACCACGTTATATTTAAGTGCTTTGAAGCCGTTTACAAGCAGACATGTGTTAGATATGGAGGTTTTAAAGCTCATTCATACCGGAATGAGAAATGTGTCCTGACAATTAACATATCTGTCTGTTAACATGACAGACACGATAAACTCGCGGTGGCATTATGTCAAGACACAAAACAGCTAACAGTTCCTTAAAAGGAGCTTCTTGTGGGAGGACACTGTGAGCTGTCCAGTGAGTGGATGCAAACACATTTTTATGTTTAGATTTTCATTTACCTCCCACATTATCTGATGAGGTCACCTAAGGGAGCCTCCCTCAGAGTCAATGTTAAAATGTATGTAAGACCAGTTTGTACAGATAGTTAAGACTATTTCCTTTTATCTTGTGAAGTGTTATTCATTTACTCCTGCCATTTTTCAGACATTGCAATCAAACTTTGCTTTGGACTTGGATGAGAACAACTTGTTGGCCTTTATGACACCCAGTAAAAACGGTGAGATTCTTATCCATTCAAATGCTACAAGAAAGCAGTTTTTGTTTTTTTAAAAGATGTTTCTTTTTTGTTTTTCGTGTTTTATTGGACAGCAGAAGCGAAGCGAGAAAGAGAGAGAGAATTGAACTTTGGCCGCTACGATAACATGTGGCACATGAGTGTGAATTTAGCCATTTTATTTTCATTTATAACTGTTGCACTGAAAAGATTGAAAGTTAAAGCTTGAGATGATTTAGTTTGATGATTTACAACTATGTTTTATGTCCTTTCAAAATGTAATAATTTGCAGTAAGGCCGAGATCCTCCTTGTGGCACGGGCACCCAGTGGCAGGCATGTGGCAGGCGTCAGCCAAGTGGCGAGTCTCCGGCGTGTCTGCGGCAAGTCTCAACCATGCCGCGTGTCTGCGCAGGCGGGACGAGTTTGCGACGTGTCTGCGGCGAGTCACCATTCAATTGCCACAACAGAGGTGGCACTCGTCGAGAAGCTGGCCAGCTGAATGGGTGGAGCTACATTTCATAGGAACACCCATTATTGTTATAACAGGTCAGCTGCTGTAAATCAGTTTTATGATCATATAATGGAGGAACTGCGTTTTTTTTTAATTGTCAATGCCTAAGTGTACAGATAGATAATGGGTGTTTTTTGTAGACATAATACTTCCAATAACATATTGCTGTATAATACTAATGTGCTATATTGAATATTGTTTTGCTACTACTACATTTCACTTATATACCATAATAATGTACCTGCCTTTTTTTTATTAAAGAAAAAAATATATATATATATTTGACCTTGTCATGTCGTACTGTTATACCACCATGTTGAGACTCTTACTTCGAAGACACGGCACTGTTGGTTGAAGATAAACACTGGAATATTTTTTCCACCAGGTAATCCTTAACATACACACCTCTTGAGTGTGACAGCACTCAGAGAAGTGCCAGTAGTTGTCAGACAACTGCAACCACTGCTATTAACATTATTATTATTAGTTGTTAGTTATTGTTATTGTACAGTATAAACACTGTGCGTTCATACTGTAGCTGTAAAAAAAAAAAAAAAAGAAAAAAAAATCCGTCATAGGTGAACCGCGTTATAGCAAGGGACGCCTGTACTTCCGATAGTTTCTCCCCTTTCTATGCTTTTTTTGGTCGAGGTTTTCCTGAACCAATGTGAGGGTCAAAGGTCAGAGTATGTCCTTTTTTATCAGATTGTAAAGCCCTCTTAGGCAAATTTGTAATTTCTGAATTTGGGCTATAATAACGTGTTTGAATTGAATAATAAGAGAAGTGCCATGCTTCCACAGTACTGCCACTAGATGTCAGAGTTTATTTGGAAAACATTTTTTGTAAGGTTCCTTGACGCTCGCTTTGGTTCTGTTTTATTCTGCTTTCAATGAAAAGTGGTGTTCAAACTTGCTATATGCAATAATTGTGATGGTTAATAATTCAATACTAGGCCAAAAATTAAGTTTCACATTAAAGCAAACATTTGCTTCATCAATAAAGGTACAGTTGTCATGGGTTTGAACAGAAGATGAATAGAACCAAATCACATATACATATATAGGATGGTACATATATATATATATATATTCCATCCATTATCTTAACCGCTTATCCTCATTAGGGTTGCGGGGCAATGGAGCCGATCCCAGCTGTCAAGGGGCGAAGGCAGGGTACACATAGGTTAATTGGACTCTAAATTGCCCGTAGGTGTGAATGTGAGCGTGAATGGTTGTTTGTCTATATGTCTGCCCTGTGATGAACTGGCGACTTGTCCAGGGTGTACCCTGCCTTCGCCCCTATTTATTTATATATATATATATATATATATATATATATATATATATATATATATATATATATACACACACGATATATACACAATAAAAAAAGAAAGAAAAAAATGTATATATATATATATATATATGTATATGTATACACAATAGAATTCAAGTAAATTCATTTAAATACAATTTAAACAGTACAAAATATGTAAAATATTTAAATACGCAATAGAATACAAATAACTGCAGTGTGTATTTAGGAAAGATAATTTAAGTTTAAACCGTGTGCAAAATGCAAAGTATGTGTCGTGTATATGAAGTGTGTGAAGTGTAATCAACATAAATGTGAATGTGTAAAGTGATTTATTAGTCATTGTCATCAAGTAAAACAAAACCTGTGAATCTGCTCAACTGCATTCAACTAAATGTAATTGATTTGGTGGATGAATTAGTTCAGGAGAGAAAAATAAGATGTTATGATTAGGTTTATTGAAATGTGTCTTGATAAAATGCCTGAGCCCCAACAGGAAAGCCTTTGACCTCTGACCTTAATGTTAACACCAGTGTTTTATTGATCAGCTTCCGTTTAATAAAATCACACTTTAAACGGAAACCAATACTTCTTCTTTAGAGTCATACACCGTATATATTTAATAAGAGAGGCAGAAACTTAGATTTGATTTTTTGTTGTTGTATTTATTATTAGTTTGTAAAACATTGCCCACCTTACCCCGGCCTCAGAGAGGGATCGCCCCTCTCTGAGGCCGGGGTGGGGTGGGGGGACAGGAGGGTGCCCACCTCGCCCCAGCTTTAGAGAGGGATCGCCCCTCTCTAAGACTGGGGGTGGGGTGGTGGAGGAGAGAGGGGTGCCCACCTCGCCCCAGCTTTAGAGACGAGAGGGATCACCCCTCTCTAAGACTGGGGGTGGGGTGGGTCGAGAGACGGGTGCCCACCTCGCCCCAGCTTTAGAGAGGGATCACCCCTCTCTAAGACTGGGGGTGGGGTGGGGGCGAGAGAGGGGTGCCCACCTTGCACCAGCCGTAGAAAGGGATCACCCCTCTCTAAGGCTGAGGGTGAGGAGATAGAGAAAGCGGGGGAAGGGGGGTGGGGGAGGAGAGAGAGAGAGAGAGAGAGAGAGAGAGAGAGAGAGAGAGAGAAAGAGAGAGAAAGAGAGAGAGAGAAAGAGAGAGAGAAAGAGAAAGGGGTAGACAGGGATCAGCCCTCTCTAAGGTTGGCGTCTGTGGGTGCCCCAGGGGGGGCAGGAGACAAGACAAACAAGGGTGCCCCAGGGGGGGGAGAAGAGTAGGAGGGTTCCCCCACCATCCACCACCCAAAGGGCGACGCTAAATCTTGCTCTGTTGTGGAGAATGAGATAGGATTATCATACTCCGGCCCCTCCAATCCATAGAGTTTTCGGCGTTTCTTTTCTCGTTCCCTAAAGTCATACACAACTGCACTGTGTTTCAAGGCGGCGGGTGTGGAGGGTGCACACGGCACCCTCCACAGGGACGGTGGAGGAACCACGACGGGGTCATCAAGAACAAACGATCTTTTCGTCTGAAAAAAATCGTGTGTTATTGAATCGGTGGGACCATTGTCAGACTCATCGCGTTTCCGTTGCTTTCCTTGAGCTTGATTGCTCCCTAAATCTTGTTCTGTATTGGAAAAGGAGATAGATTTATCATGCGCCGGTGCATTGAGTTTCCGCCGTTTCATTTCTTGTTCCCAATAGTCGTACACAACTTTACTTGGTTTCAAGGGGGCGGATGTGAGTGGGGCACATGACACTCGCGACAGGGACTGTGGATGGACCACGATGGTCTCATCAAGAGGAAACGACCTTTTTGTCCAAAAAAAACTCTCTAGGATTGAAACGTGTGGATTGTCAGGCCTCGGTTGTTCTGGCTCATCGCGTTTACGTTTCGTTCCCTGAGCTTGATTGCTCGTCCTACGAAAAAAATCGTCGATTTCTGAAAGGACTAGAGTACTTTCAGACCTCGAATCCGACTCATCGCGTTTTCGCTTTTTAGCTTGAGCTTGATAGCTGTCATCTGTGTATAAGCTATCATCGCTGTCGTAGTCAAAGGGTAAGGAGGTAGAGGAGGGTGACCGCGGCAGCTCTACAGAGTAGGGTTTTATCTTCATGGCGGTCTGGCTGAGTTGAGTACGGGTTTCAGCCCGAGGACTCTCGCAGGCGTTTCTCGCAGAGAAATTGCACGCATTAACTTCCATGGCCTGGATTTTTACCACCATGTCCTTTTTTGATTTAGTGAGTTTCTCATTAACCTGAGTTAACTCTATCAGCCTGGACTGGACAATCTGAAAGGACATGATGAAATCAGTTTCCATGTCTCTCATTTTGGTTGCCATGGCCTCCTTTGCCTGGCTGAGCTCCAGGACCTGTTTCTTTAAAAACAGGATCTCGGCCCGAAGCCCCTGATCACAGATTCGATCTGTCATTGTCGGTGACTCGTCTACGGGGTCTGGGCGGGGCCAAGGCAGGAACGTGAGCGTCTGCTGCCGTTTGAATGGTCGCGTATCCTCCTCCTCCCCCTCCTCCTCCTCCTCCTCCTCCCTGTTGCGCCGTGTGCGGCGTGCTCCCGGTTTGGGTACCGGGTGGTCCTGAGGACCGGCAGCCTCGTTTAATGGAGGTACCTGGTGGTCTCGAGGACCGGCAGCCTCGTTTAATGGAGGTACCGGGTGGTCCTGAGGACCGGCAGCCTCGTTTAATGGAGGTACCTGGTGGTCCTGAGGACCGGCAGCCTCGTTTAATGGAGGTACCGGGTGGTCCTGAGGACCGGCAGCCTCGTTTAATGGAGGTACCGGGTAGTCTCCGCCAGCCTCGTTTGATGGAGGTACCGGGTGGTCTCGAGGACCAGCAGCTAAGTTCATTTGAGGTACCGGGTCTTCCTGAGGACCTTCAGCCATGTTTTGGTTACGACAATATGGTTTTAAGAATAAAATGAAGTATTCGTGTAAAACAAGTTGATCTCTGAAGTTATAAAATTATAACAAAAATGTACAAGCAAATGTAAATCCTAGTGGTAGAATCGCTCTTACAGCTCCTACATGAACTATTCACAAAGTTTCTCATCAAAGCCCCATTTATGGCGTCAAAAACCTTCATTTTTTGCGTGCTTTAAACCTCGCGAGATTTATTGAAAAGTCCCATTGAACGGGTCTCGCGAGATCTCATGCTTCGGTGCCTAGCAACGCAAATGAGCCAGTGCGCTGAATCGATCACCAGCGATCGGCGCACAAATGCATTGATAGATTTATGCACCCATCCTCGTTGTATACATCATGTGTTTAAGACTCCCTCTCTCTCTCCCTGCAGAGGTATCGGTGAGTAACCACGTCATCCTGGCTCAGTTCTGTAAGGACCACCATGTGGGGCTGGTCGTGGTCGGGCCCGAGGTGCCGCTGGCGGCCGGTAAGTGAGCTCCATCCCGGTTTAGTTGATGCATAAATTAGCAGAGGAGACAAACGACTTAAATGCATAGTTTTCAACTTTCCGGACGCAAAGTTGTGGCGCTTTTTGTTTTCAGAGCCATTAAGCACACATTCACACTCTGATAGAAAATGACTTCTCCTAGCGGGGGTTTTCTTTCTCAGATGGTTTCATGAGTTAATGATCATGAAACCAAATAAGAGTTTAAATTCCACAGACGGGAAGAAAAAAAATAAACAAACGCATCCTCTCCACTCTTGGAAAGTTATTTCTCATTTCATGTAAACCGTCGTGGGCAGAACAGCAGCTGCCAGCCTGCATCCATTAAACAATACCTTGCACTGTGAATGTTAAATGATCCACACTCACACACACACACACACACACACACACACACACACACACACACACACACACACACACACACACACACACACACACACACACACACATCAGAGATGCAGCATCTGATCCAGATTGTGTGTTTTTCTTCTGCGAAAAGAGAATTCTGCACACTGCTGACTTTTATTTCATGTTTTTGGCGGGGTGGCGTCCAGGGCCGACTTCCCGGCTCTGGTGGTGAAGGCCAGTGGGCTGGCGGCGGGGAAGGGAGTCATCGTGGCTCGAGACCAGGACGAGGCCTGTCGGGCCGTGATGGACATCATGAAGGTAGAGAACCGTCGCCTCTGTGGTCGTTCATCAGTTCCAGACTGTAGTGAAGCTCACCACAGATATCAGACCCCAGTGGATTCAAACCACCTATTTCATTTTGATCCGGCAGTCGTTTTATGTAATAAAAGTTGATGCATACTCGGCTCGTGTTTGATGTGTTTCTTTGACGCGGTGCATTGCAGGACCGAGCCTTCGGACCAGCGGGGGAGACGGTGGTGGTTGAGGAGCTGCTGGAGGGAGAGGAAGTGTCTGTGAGTGGAACCCTCGTGGTTAGAATTAGAGGGAAAGTTGACAGGAGCTGCTGCAGCAGATCAATTAGACTGACCAAGCAGGGGCTGAAGGTCCTCGAGTTCAACTGTAGCTACTATACTGCAAATCCAAAAGCAAGACGAGAGCGTCCGGAGGAAGACATCTTCATCATATTATTGTCATATATACATGAAAAAAGTGTCAAATAAAAAAGAGGACTGCAAGTCCCATAATGCACCTCCAGTAGGCCAGTGCAGGCTGCTGATTGCTTTAAGTGGCAGCAGCTGTGAATTGAAGGTTTCACAGCAAACATTTCAGCTGAGACAGAAGAGGAGTCAACTCGTGGAACAGACAAAGAAGCCTCTGGTAATGTAACTATTGATTTTGTTGATGGAAACTGTTTAAAGTTTATTGATGTGTTTGTATAACTTTTTTCTTTTTTGTGTTTGAAGGTTTTCAACCTAAATGGACCAACCAGCCAACAATTGAGAAACAATAAGAGAAACAATAAAGTTGGAGCTTTGTTGGAAAGAGTTGTCCCGTGTGTCCTTTGGTTCGAATGTAGCAGCCAGTCAAGTTGGCAAGAGTTGACAAAAAATACATAGCAACTTAACACACACACACGTGTGTGTGTGTGTGTATATATATATATATATATTTACCTTGTTTTAATTTGTCATATTTATCTATGGATCACATTTTTTTTGTGAAGAACTTGCCTTACTTCTTTATGTTTGTGCCACTGTTCATCAAACTGGAGTGTGTGTTTTTAGACAGTGTGAATGGTTTGTTCAGTTTTATTTGAATGGTGTTTATGTAATAAAACTTTTTTATATTATAAATTCTAATTCACTGCTCGACTAGTGTTGAGCTGTTGCTGGTGAAGTGTAGACCTTTCTACTTGTCAAGGGAGTTCAGTGCAGTGTTTATACTGGCACTTTACATCCCACCACAGCGGACTGCGCAACGGCATCGGGGCTGCTGCATGACGTCATCAGTAAAGAAGAGACTGGACGCTGTGTTTGCTGCTGCCGGCCACCACCACCTTAAGCGTGTCCTCCAGAAATACCATCAACACGGGAACTTTCCCACAAACTGCAATGTTGTAGCAATGCATAGTGTATAAAGATACAATGAGCAATACTATCATATTTATCATAACAAAACTATTATAGTCCGGCTCTGGTGGTGAAGTCTCATAGCAATACTAATATATTTTATATTTATCATAGCAATACTATTATATTTTTGTGAAATACTGTTATATCTTTTATATTTTGTGCCTGATTTCTTTACCTTAAGTTTATTGTAATTGTGTTTGGAGGACGGAGCAAAATAAGCTCTTTATTATATAGAATAATTGTCTTGTCTGTGCATGTGACAGTAAAAACATCTTGAATGTAATAAAACGTTTTTCTATCTAAAAACCTGCTGGCAGTTATTATTGTGCTCACAATAAAGATAATGGGGGTAAAAAAGTACATTTACGGCGTACTCTCCATGAACACTTAAACTCATCTAACATGATAAATCTTTTTCTACTAATGTGCAGAATCAGTTAATGATACAAAATCCAATCAACATGATGATTTCTACAGATTAAGACTCCACAAGCCACTAGTGGTGGAAAAGGTTGTTATAACTTTTACAGAGATACAACTCGTAATACCACGGTAGAAATATAGAGGTACAACCCATGTAAAGTAAAAACACATAACTACCACCAACATGTACCATTTAAAGTACCAAAAGTAAAAGTACTCTAGGTTTTGATGAAATATGACCAAAAAACAGTGCTAAGAGTCAGAGCTGATAGCATGATGAGATAGACAACTGTGTTGCTGACTGGAGGTTGTGGGTTCAATTCTTATGCAGGTCAGTACTTTTGGGTCCAACACCCAAATGAAGAAGACAAATACGCGCAGAGAACATGTTCAAGTCCGCGGGAAGTGGTGGCGCAGTAACAAAGCTCCTGTTGGGTCAAGCGCATGGTCCCAGGTTCGCGCCTCAGATGTGAACCCCATCATGATCCGTGAAGGGAGTCAGAGGCATGAGCCTCCTCCCCGGTTTCCAAAGAAAGATATGGAGAGGGTTATGAGTTTTGCTTGCTCGACCCATGAAAAAAAGCAACAAAAAAAAACCACAGTACCCTGGTTCCACCTTTTTATTACATACAAAATGTAGATCCACATGTGACATGTGGAGCTACAGTTCACATGCATATGTTGCATTTAATAAAAAAATGTTTTTATTAAATACAACATATGCATGTGACATGTAGATCTACATGTCACATGCAAGTCTACATGTGACATGTGGATTTACCGCTTCCTCCGGCTCTGGAAAATAAAAAGAGAACAGATAGTTATTCACCAAGTTTTGAAATGAAATATTACAGCTGTACAATACAAATACGTAAAATTACATTTTACATCTAGACGACAGCAATATGAAGCAACTGGCTAGATATAGATGTATTAATACAGCAAAGGACAAAAGCTTCCAGAAAACTATTTCAAACAAAATGACAAAACAGTGACACTTACAAAGCAGGACACACAATTGTACTGTTCCCTCTCATAAATATTTATTCTAGAGAGACTCACTGTAATCTGCGTCTTTGTCTGAGTCCATATAGACACAGACAAAGACCAAGATTACAGTGAATCTCTCTAGTGGCTAAGGAATACATATTTATGAGCGGGAACAGTAAAAAAAAGTCTGTACTTGACAACTCACCGGTGAATTGGACCTCAGGAAACTCGGCCAGGTGTCCTCCTCCATAGAGCCTCTCTGCAGTTCCAGCAGCTCTTCAGACACGTTCTTCTGGTAGGACGGTCCTGCATCCACAATGCCACCAGAAGACCTGCATGACCTAAAACATCAAAAGAGTAGAGGAAGAGATGTAAACGATTGAGCAGCAAGGACTGAAATTCGTTTGAATGCTGAAGAAACCCAAAAGTAGCTCTTGTCATTTTTCTCGGCCGTTTGAAGGTTTGTGTATATATATATATATATATATATATATATATATATATATATATATATATATATATATATATAGATAGATATATATATAGATATAGATATAGATATATAGATATAGATATAGATATAGCACCAGAGACGACACTATGAGCGTCTATCGGTTGGGGATGCAGGGATTGTGAAATTCTGGGCCGATATCTGAAAGAACTATTTGTTGGCGGCTGATGATTTAGTTGTTACTGTCGAGGAAAAATTAATCGTGTCACTCTTAGGAAAACACATTGTAGCTTGGAAACTGTGCTATTTGCCAGATGTGTAACTGGATATCGGTGTCTCCAATTTATGTAATATAGTATGTATAAGTATTTATTGAACCTGATTTCAGATGAAATAAAAAAAGTCATCACTCAATAAGAAGAATGTTTCAGTACATTACAGTGTTTCCCCAAGGGGGGGGCGGGGCACCCCTCTGAAACTCCCCCGTCCCCCTGTAATTTTCTCTATAGCGCCAGATCACAAAATGTCATTTACGGTTCTCTTTCCTGTAGAACAGATTTACACCTTTATCTGTTATCGAACAAACTAAACGGCCGTATTTTATTGATCGGATCTACACACAGCTTGTCATTTATGTCTCTACGTGGTTGCGCGAGTTCCGCCCCCATGAGCACAGACGCTTGCGCGCATACAGGTGAGCGCTGAGCACACGCACAGCAGCGGACAGAGAGCGTCGAAAAATATGTTGCGTGAAAAGTAGATAACTAAGTTATATCTGCGTTTTAAACGCTCCCAGGTTGAAGATGGCATCAGTAACTCTCCTGAAAGGATCACCGGATCAGCTCTCTGAACTCTCTGGTTCATTTTACTGAAAGTAAAACAAACCTAAGTGCTCGTGTCTTGTACCAACAATGAGCTGCTGGCTTCACACATTACAAAAGTACAAGGTACACGGACATAAAACTACACGGACATAAAACTAAGTCATTAATAAATATACGGAGAAATGCCTGTACTGTCGGGTAAATGTTTAGTTACGCCATTAACAGGTTAAACTTGCGCATGCGCAACTCGCCGATTCTTGGCGTTTTGCCAAAAGTCAATCTTCAGAAGTCTGCGTCAGGTTTTTTCTGCTGTTCCATCTCTCGAAACAGAAAACCGATCTCAGATTAACATGGAGCATAAACTGAGAGCGGCCGTATCAAATCTACAACCCAGTTGATATTTGTAGAGGAAAGCTTCAGCTTTCCTCTACAAATACAGCTTACTGCAGCCACTAATACTGATACAACCTGATGCTCACATATCTGCACTCATTCTGTTTTGTCAAAAAAATATTAGCTCATTGTTTTCCACAATGAGCTATTTAGTAATAACTAAATATTAGTTTTTTTTGCACATTAGAATGTTATTTTTATTGTTCTAAGTGATTGCAATTTAAAAAGAAATTGGTCTGATGGAGCATTCTGGTTTACTTGAAAGTTATTGTAATTTCCTTTATTCTGTCACTATAAAAGCACAGATGGAGTCAAAAATGATGTTATTTACAGAAAAGGTTTGAGAACCACTGCTTTAAGGGTCTGTGTCGTCATCGCTGTAACACCAATAAAACGTGCACTCCTTCCTACACATGTTCTCTTCCAAGTCGAGCTGCCCAGTTATATATGGTGTCCAATTTGATCTCAATCTCCATTTTCAAAGCATGTACATTTCATGTGAGTCAACGACAAGAGGTGCACAACATCAACTCACTCGCTCCTGTTGTTGTAGTCCCGGATCTTGTCCAGCAACCGTTTCTGGATGGGGTCAAGCTCCTGGGCCCGCTTGAACAGGACTGCGGACAGCCCGAGGTTGCGGTGCAGGGTCAGGCTCACAGCGCGGCGTGGAGGACTGCTGGGATAAATGGTGAAGCGCCATCTAAAGGAACAACAAGGCCATTGTTACGTTGATCACGTTGGGTCACGACCATTTCAAAACAAGACTAAAAAAAAACACAAACTCAAGAGTGTCCTCCCGAAATACCATCAACACAAGAACTTTCCCACAAATTGAAATGTTGTAGCAATGCATAGTGTATAAAGATACAATGAACAATTCTATTATCATATTTTATCATATTTATTATAGCAATACTATTATCATATTTATCATAGCAATACTATTATCCTATTTTTGTGTAATACTGTTATATATTGTGCCTCATTAGGAGGACCTAGCAAAATAAGCTTTTCATTGTCATGTCACTGTCATGAGCTTATGACAGTAAAAACATCTTAATCTTGTTGTTATGCTGGACGTCTAGTCGCTACATCATATTAAAGTTAACGGTAAGACGTAGCCTGACATTTTACATGAGAAACTATCTGCCAACATAAAAGTTATACTGCAAATAAAGTGACGTGCTTTATCTTTTAAATAAAGGAAATTCATTCTTGAAGGACTCATATAGTTACCTATTAAACTCGTGACGTAGCACCGAAAGACGAACTGATGGTTAGCTGGAGCAAATTAACGTTAGCTAGCATTGCTAACGTACCTAGCTAGTTAGCTAAGCTACAGTTTGATGTCTTTAAATTGGCTAACATTACACACTTAACAGATACCACGTCGTGCGTGTTACTAATACTACGTATACAACTATTGATTCACAACACCGTCGTGCGAAGTCCTT